>NC_080067.1:28005941-28318591 GCF_949987535.1 Balaenoptera acutorostrata
ATTTCAGCACGACTTTATTTCTTATTATTCTGTATTAAATTTAGGGCTATTCTCAGTTTCTACTTTGGACAGTTCCAATAGTTAAGAAAATTAAAGAAAAATTACTCATCATAAATAGATGAAAATATCTTGAGAGTATTCTTTGATGCACAAAAGTTTTTAATTTTGATAAAATTCAACTTATCTATTTTTTTCATTTGTTAGCTGCACTTTTTCTTTTTTTTTTTTTTTAAATCTTATTTTGGCCGTGCAGCATGCGGAATCTTAGTTCCCTGACCAGGGATCGAACCTGCACCCCCTTCTTTGGAAGCGCAAAATCCCAACCACTGGACTGCCAGGGAAGTCCCTGTTAGCTGTACTTTTGATGTCATTTAAGAAGTCACTGCTGGGGCTTCCCTGGTGGCGCAGTGGTTGGGAATCTGCCTGCCAATGTGGGAGACGCAGGTTCGAGCCCTGGTCTGGGAGGATGCCACATGCCGCCGAGCAGCTGGGCCCATGAGCCACAACTATTGAGCCTGCGCTCTGGAGCCCGCAAGCCACAACTACTGAGCCTGTGCTCCTAGAGCCTGTGTTCTGCAACGAGAAGCCACGGCAATAAGAAGCCCATGCACTGCAACGAAGAGTAGCCCCCGCTCGCCGCAACTAGAGAAAGCCCACAGGGCAGCAATGAAGACCCGATGCAGCCAAAAATAAAGTAAATTAATAAATAAAAAAAAAAAAAGAAGTCATTGCTGAATCCACAGTAATGGAGATTTCCTGTTTTCTTCTAAGAGTTTTATAGTTTTCTCTTTTAAAGTTAGTGTTTGATCCATTTTTTTTAGTTAATTTTTGTATGTGGTGTATGATAAGAGTCCAACTTCTTCCTTTTGCAAGTGGATGCCCAGTTTTCTCAGCATCATTTGTTGAAAAGACTGTTCTTTCCCTGTTGTCTGGTCATGGCTCCCTGGTTTAAAACCCAGTGACCACCGTATTAGTTTCCTTGGATTGCCATAACAAAGGTCACAAATTGGGTGACTAAAACAATAGCAATGTATTGTCTCACAGTTCTGGAGGCTAGAAGTCCAAAATCATGGTGTTAGCAGGGCCGTCCTCCCTCTGAAACCTGTAAGGGGATCCTCCCTTGCCTGGGAGGATCTGGTAGTTTGCAGCAATCTTTCCTTCTTCACATGGTGTTCTCCCTGCATCTGTCTTCACATGGCAGTCTTCATATGAGGAAACCAGTCATATTTGATGAGGAGTCTACCTCATCCTGCATTATGATCTCATCCTAATTTAAATAATTACATCTGCAATGACCCTATTTCCAAAGGTTACGTTTTGAGGCATTGCTGTTGAGTTATTTCCCCCAAATCTCCTTCGCTCCTAAGTGTGAGATTACTAAGTCAAAGAGTAAGATAATTTTCCAGCTCCTCAAGTGTGATGAAACCTGCAATATTTGCTCTTATAATCAATATTGCATACTGATTGTTTTAACACTTTTAATGCCACACAGTTAAATGCCTTCTCAGCTAGGCTGCCCCTTCCAGATGGTGCATGGGCAGTGTTTGGAACAACAGTTTTCCTTAATAAGTGTTTGGAGACATTAATTTTAGATGAAAGCAAACATGAATATATTATAGAATATGAGAGTAATGCATGAGTGAAACAAATCTGCCATAATCTCACACACATTGATTTTTCTTTTTGTTAGATTAAGATATAAAAATGCACTTTGCTTTAATAACTTGTGAGGCTGAATACTGGGAGGTGCTGTTTACAGGAAAGACAGAGTAATTAAAGGAGTTGAAAAGGTTTTAAGGAAAGGCATGAATCCTGAACCGTATGGTTTTATACAGTTTTTATAATGTGTAATATTATACCTTAATGTATAATTTCAGTTTTTAACAGATAAATTCAAACATTCCTTAAGTTGACTAATTACTTAACTCAGGTAAGTGAGTTTTTTAAACTTTTATTCCTCTGAAAATAAGTGTAATAACTCTAGAAATCTGGTTTTCCCACTCCTCAGGGATTGCCAGTTCTTCCTGGCTGAGGGCTGGAGCTGTCAGTTTGTGACTTTTCCAAACTACTTGGGCAAAGTATGTATTCCTCGTTGGTGTGTGGTCGCTGAAGTTTCTGAAACATCTGTTATGTTTTCTCTGTGATCGGCTAGTGATCTGACAAACATTTTCTAAAATGTGTGGCCTCGGAAACCCCCAAAAGATACTGGCCCTTTAAATCTTTCAATAGACGCTGCCAAAGGAAGCAACTGCAGCTGAGACGGCCAGAACCTAGGTAAGCATCTGTGCCAATTCTGCTGGGCATTGCAAAATCTACCAAAGTACATAGGCACACATTTTGGTAGGACAAAGTTCTCAGCCCTCGTTCCTGGAATGTGGGCCGCTTTCCCCACATGTGCAGTAGGGCTGAAGAATTGAGGCCGGTGGCTGGTTTGCACATGCCCTCTCTTACCCAAGGATAGCAGCCTCTACCTTTATCCAGCAGTCCCCTAGCTGTTATAAGGTCGGATCAGGTTCCAGAGTTCTGAAAGAGCTTATTCCAAACTCTCCAAATCAACAGTTGCTTTGGTGGAGGGACCAACCCCTATAGCTTCCTACTCCGCTATTTTGGTGATGTCACTCTCTACCCCTTGACTTACAAGTTAACTGTGTACCTTTTCAATACCGAATCTGGGATTAATCTAACTTTCTTCTGGATTCATTTTCAATGTCAGAACCATTGAGAGGAGTTGGAGGGAAGTCCCATAGCCTTGTGAATTGGTACCATACCTATGGGATACAAGCTCGTCTGCTCTCTCAAAGTCACTTAAAATGATGAAAGTCTCTCTCTTGTCCCTAATTAGTTTCCTCTCCATTCCCCACCAATGGCACATCTAACTTTTCACTAGATTTCTCAAGCCCTAGGCCACCACTTGCCTCCTGTTTCTCAAGGGAAGTAAGGACACAGGGAATGACTTTCCTCAACTCCCTACTCCTCCAGCTACACCTACAGCGATGGTGCATCTCTCTCGGGTCAGAGGAGAAGCTTTCCCTCTCCAAGTCTAAGGCTGGCACCTCCACCTGTACTCTCTTTATCCATGCCTTCCTGTCTCTTCTATCACTTCATTTCGCAAACATTCCTGCAACTGTCTTCTCTAAACTTGCTTAAATCTCCCCACCTTTGACCCACGATGCCTCCCCACCCAACTAAGCCCTCTCAGGGGTTTCCGTATCACTTCCTACTACCTCAACTACATACAGTTCAAATGCAATTTAGATTCCCAATCATTCATGAAAATTACATTCACTACGGTCATCAATGGAGTTATTTATTTATTTAGTATTGCTTTTTTTTTTTTTTTTTTGGCCGAGTGGCTTGCGGGATCTTAGTTCCCCGACCAGGGATTGAACCCTCGCCCTCAGCAGTGAAAGCGCCAAGTCCACTGGATCTCCAAGGAATTCCCACCAATGTATTTCTAATTCCCAGATTTACAGGATCCTTTTCCATCTGACTTGACCTTTCTGCAGTATTGGCTCCAGACAATCACTTCCTCCTTCCTAGAACTGTCACTTTTCCTAAGTTTCCATGGTATCGCTGTACTGTTTCTCCTCCTGCCTTTCTAAGCACACCTTCCTGGTTTGCTCTGCAGATTTTTCTTCCTTTGACTGCCAGGTACATGCTGGTATTTGCTGGGGGCTGCATCCGTGGTCCCCTTCTCTTTTCAACTAGCTGCTCTCTATTGAGAGCAATTTGACCCACACTCATAGACCCTCCCAATCCTCATCTCTGGGGCCAGCCTCTCACTTAAGTTCCATCCCCTCACACATAGACAGCGGCCTGCCTCATACCTCCCAAGACTGCCCACACCATCTCAAATGCAACACGTCTAACCAAACTTGCTGCTCCTCTTCCTCCAGTGTGTCACACCTGAGGCCAGTGGTATCCTTCAGGGGCTTCAGCCAAAAACTTGGCAGGGGGTGCGGGAGGGAGGAGTGGGGGGGGTTCATCTTAAGTCCTCAGAGAGAGCCCTTAAAGTCCCTGGAGTTTACATTCTAATGGGGGGTGAGAAACAAATGAGTTAATAAAAAATATTATTTCATACAATGACAATGCTATGAAAACATTGGCATGGTAAAGGAATAGAGTAACTGGGGGTGAGTTTTTTTTTTTTTTTTATCAGCATTTATTTTTTTAAAGTATTTTATTTTATTATTATTATTTTTTTTTTTTTTTTTTGGCCACGTGGCATGCAGGATCTTAGTTTCCCCAACCAGGGATTGAACCCGCGCCCCCTGCACTGGAAGTGCGGAGTCTTAACCACTGGACCGCCAGGGAAGTCCCTGAGGTGTCTTTTTGATATGAGATCAGAGACCTGAATATGCAATAGCTTTCAAAGAGACTTCCAGTTTCAGCCTCATTCCCTCAAACCCACTGTCCATGCTGCTTTAAGAATACTCTTTCTAAAATATAAATTTGGTCACACTGCTCTCCTGCTTAACAGCTTTTGAGTTTCCCACTGCTTATAAGGGGTAAGCTCTTTACCACAACCAATGGCCTTCTCTGGTCTGGGTCCCTGCCTTCCTCTCCAGGTTCATCGCAATCAAAGCCTTGAGTGCCTACTATGTGCCAGGTACTGTTCTCGGTGTGAAGGACGCCATGAGGACAGGGCAGACGAAAGTCCCAACACTCATGGAACTTCTTACTTCTATGGGAGAGATGTAATTCTAAAAATGTGTTAATAAGTAAATAAAAATTTTAGACATGAAGTGATTTTAGATATGAAAAATTTTAGTGATGAGTGATATGAAGAAAATAAAATGGTAAAGTTACAGGTAAATAAAATGGTCAGGGAAGGTCCCTTAGAAGAAGTGCTCTTTGAGGTGAGTTCCAAATGATGAGAAAGGGAAGATCTTGGGTAACAAGAGCTCCAGGCAGGGGGAACAGCAGGCACAAAGCTTGAAGGCAGGAATCGGTGGGGAGCGCTCAAGAAGCAGGCCGCAGGGTGGATGCAGCACAGAGAATAGGAGGAGGGTTGGTCAGAGGGGAGGTTAGAGTCAGGAAGGAGTCAGAGCACTTGGGTGTGGTGCCTTCCCGATGTCACTGCTTGAATTCCAGAGCCCTTTATCTTGTTTATTTTTAGTTTTTTTGGCTGCACTGCACAGCTTGCAGGATCTTAGTTTCCCGATGAACCGCGCCCTCAGCAGTGAAAGCGTGGAGTCCTAACCACTGGGCTGCCAGGGAATTCCCTCCAGAGTCCTTTAGATACTTCAGACGCACCATGTTCTTGCATCTCCCGCCTCTGCCAGTGATTTGCTCTCCCCACTAAGGGAACTCCTACTCATCCTTCGAGACTTGGCTCTGTGAAACGTTCCCTAACTCCCACTTCTAGGCTATTCAGTCACCCACTACGGCTCCCTCATTAAGGTATAAAGCAGTCCTGCAGAGCAGACATCTGTCAGCTGCACCCTCACTATGTACACGTCTGGATCTAACACTAGACTGTGAGCCTCCTGAGGGAACAGTGAATTCACTTTCAGGTTCTCACCACCTAGCCCAGATACGAAAGAGGTATTTGATAAATGAATAAACGCTGCTCTGCTAATGAGAACTATCAGGTTGGGTTTGTCAGAAATGAAATCTATTGATATATGATTATTTGGAGCCATTCTACAACAGCATCTACTTACACACTTAAATCTGATTTTTTCACTGGTTCATCAAATATTTATACGGCAATTTCTGCCAGAAGCTGGGGATACAGCTGTGAACAGAGACATGGCATTGTTGCCCTTATGAATATATTTTCTACCAGGGAAGTCAAACAAATAATCAATTACTCAACTTCTTACTTACAAAAGGAATAAGTCCTATGAAGGAGAAATAAAGGGTACCATGAGTGTCTTAACGGGGAGACTCTGCCTAGTCTGGGAGGTCAGGAAAGCCTTCTTTGAAAAGTGACAACAGAACTGAGCTCCGAAGGATAAGTAGGAACAAACAAGGAGGGTGAACATTCCCAACAAAATGTATTATATGTCCAAAGGTGCTAAGGCAGGATGGGGCATGATGTGTTAAAGGCTGGTGTAGGAGAGGATTAACCAAGATGGCGGAGTAGAAGGACGTGCTCTCACTCCCTCTTGCGAGAGCACCAGAATCACAACTGGCTGCTGGACAATCATTGACAGGAAGACCCTGGACTTCACCAAGGAGGATACCCCACGTCCAAGGACAGAGGAGAAGCCACAGTGAGACGGTAGGAGGGGCGCAATCAGAGTAAAATCAAATCCCATAACTGCTGGGTGGGTGACTCACAGACTGGCGAACACTTATACCACAGAAGTCCACCCACTGGAGTGAAGGTTCTGAGCCCCACGTCAGGCTTCCCAACCTGGGGGTCCGGCAACGGGAAGAGGAATTCCTAGAGAATCAGACTTTGAAGCCTAGTGGGAATTGATTGCAGGACTTTGACAGGACTGGGGGAAACAGAGACCCCACTCTTGGAGGGCACACACAAAGTAATGTGTTCATCGGGACCCAGGGGAAGGAGCAGTGACCCTGGGGGAGACTGAACCAGACCTACCTGCTGGTGTTGGGGGGTCTCCTGCAGAGGCGGGGGGTGGCTCTGTTTCACCGTGGGGATAAGGACACTGGCAGCAGAGGTTCTGGGAAGTTCTCCTTGGCGTGAGCCCTCCCAGAGTCTGCCATTAACCCCACCAAAGAGCACGGGTAGGCTCCAGTGTTGGGTTGCCTCAGGCAAAACAACCAACAGGGAGGGAACCCAGCCCCACCCATCAACAGTCAAGTGGATTAAGGTTTTACTGAGCTCTGACCGCCACAACAACAGGGAGGGAACCCAGCACCACCCATCAACAGTCAGGTGGATTAAGGTTTTACGGAGCTCTGACCGCCACAGCAACAGTCAGCTCTACCCACCACCAGAGCCTCCCATCAAGCCTCTTAGATAGCCTCAGCCACCAGAGGGCAGACAACAGAAGCAAGAAAAACTACAATCCTGCAGCATGTGGACCAAAAACCACAGTTACAGAAAGATAGAGAAGATGAAAAGGCAGAGGGCTATGTACCAGATGAAGGAACAAGAAAAAAACCCAGAAAAACAACTAAATGAAGTGGAGATAGGCAATCTTCCAGAAAAAGAATTCAGAATAATGATAGTGAAGATGATCCAGGACCTCGGAATAAGAATGGAGGCAGGGCTTCCCTGGTGGCTCAGTGGTTGAGAATCTGCCTGCCAATGCAGAGGACACGGGTTCGAGCCCTGGTCTGGGAGGATCCCACATGCCGCGGAGCAGCTGGGCCCGTGAGCCACAGTTACTGAGCCTGCGCGTCTGGAGCCTGTGCTCCGCAACAAGAGAGGCCGCGATAGTGAGAGGCCCGCGCACCGCGATGAAGAGTGGCCCCCACTTGCCGCAACTAGAGAAAGCCCTCGCACAGAAACGAAGACGCAACACAGCCATAAATAAAAATAAAATAAAATAAAAATAAAAAATTAAAAAAAAAAAAAAAAGAATGGAGGCAAAGATTGAGAAGATGCAAGAAATGATTAACAAAGACCTAGAAGAATAAAAGAACAAACAAACAGAGATGACCAATACAATAACTGAAATGAAAACTACACTAGAAGGAATCAATAGCAGAATAACTGAGGCAGAAGAACGGATAAGTGACCTGGAAGACAGAATGGTAGAATTCACTGCTGCGGAACAGACTAAAGAAAAAAGAATGAAAAGAAGTGAAGACAGCCTAAGAGACCTCTGGGACAACATTAAACGCAACAACATTCGCATTATAGGGGTCCCAGAAGGAGAAGAGAGAGAGAAAGGACCAGAGAAAATATTTGAAGAGATTATAGTCGAAAACTTCCCTAACATGGGAAAGGAAATAGCCACCCAAGTCCAGGAAGCACAGAGAGTCCCATACAGGATAAACCCAAGGAGAAACACGCCGAGACACATAGTAATCAAAGTGGCAAAAATTAAAGACAAAGAAAAATTATTGAAAGCAGCAAGGGAAAAACGACAAATAACATACAAGGGAACTCCCATAAGGTTAACAGCTGATTTCTCAGCAGAAACTCTGCAAGCCAGAAGGGAGTGGCGTGATATACTTAAAGCGATGAAAGGGAAGAACCTACAACCAAGATTACTCTACCCGGCAAGGATCTCATTTAGATTTGATGGAGAAATCAAAAGCTTTACAGACAAGCCAAAGCTACGAGAATTCAGCACCACCAAACCAGCTCTACAACAAATGCTAAAGGAACTTCTCTAAGTGGGAAACACAAGAGAAGAAAAGGACCTACAAAAACAAACCCAAAACAATTAAGAAAATGGTCATAGGAACATACATATCGATAATTACCTTAAACGTGAATGGATTAAATGCCCCAACCAAAAGACATAGACTGGCTGAATGGATACAAAAACAAGACCCATATATATGCTGTCTACAAGAGACCCACTTTAGACCTAGGGACACATACAGACTGAAAGTGAGGGGATGGAAAAAGATATTCCATGCAAATGGAAATCAAAAGAAAGCTGGAGTAGCTATACTCATATCAGATAAAATAGACTTTAAAATAAAGAATGTTACAAGAGACAAGGAAGGACACTACATAATGATCCAGGGATCAATCCAAGAAGAAGATATAACAATTATAAATATATATGCACCCAACATAGGAGCACCTCAATACATAAGGCAACTGCTAACAGCTATAAAAGAGGAAATCGACAGTAACACAATAATAGTGGGGGACTTTAACACCTCACTTACACCAATGGACAGATCATCCAAAATGAAAATAAATAAGGAAACAGAAGCTTTAAATGACACAATAGACCAGATAGATTTAATTGATATATATAGGACATTCCATCCAAAAACAGCAGATTACACGTTCTTCTCAAGTGCACACGGAACATTCTCCAGGATAGATCACATCTTGGGTCACAAATCAAGTCTCAGTAAATTTAAGAAAATTGAAATCATATCAAGCATCTTTTCTGACCACAATGCTATGAGATTAGAAATCAATTACAGGGAAAAAAATGTAAAAAAGACAAACACATGGAGGCTAAACAATACGTTACTAAATAACCAAGAGATCACTGAAGAAATCAAAGAGGAAATAAAAAAATACCTAGGACAAATGACAATGAAAACACGACGACCCAAAACCTATGGGATGCAGCAAAAGCAGTTCTAAGAGGGAAGTTTATAGCTATACAAGCCTACCTAAAGAAACAGGAAAAATCTCAAGTAAACAATCTAACCTTACACCTAAAGGCTGGTGTAGCTGAAGAACAAAGAGGGGAGAAGATCACAAAGTGAATGTGGCATCATTAACTCATAACATGGTAGAAGACGATATATAATGCTGATCTCAAGTAATGGCACATGTTTCAACATTCACTTGCAGTGACTTACGTTTGTTTTAGCTCTATCAACAGTAAAAGGAGAAAGAGAGGGAAAACAAGAATGCAGTATTGTAAATGAACTGTCTTAAACCTCTCTAACACAGTGTACCATTCTGTGGCTCTTAATCTATTTTGTGCCATAAATAATTGCTAAGAACCATTAACACAAGTAGCAAGTGCCACAATAAAAGTTATATTTGGTGCTGAGTGAATGCAGACTAATTTAGATACTTGCATTATGAGACTGTAAATTCCTGGAGGGCTGCTGTTCTGATGCATCTTTATATTCAATTCAGCAACTAGCACAATGCCTTACTCGCGATGAGCCCTCAAACAGTTACCAAGTGTATCCCAGTGCAGGGACTCATGGTTTATATTACTAATTGGCACACACCCTGATCTGAGGTTAGTTGGCAGAAGCCTCACTGAGAGACACAGTGACAGAAGAAATAAAACAACTCAAGATTTTTTTTTAGAACAAAGTGAATTTGAAACAACGAAAATGGAGGAGTTATCATTTACAGTTGTTTTAGAAAACAGGCTAAACATAACCACTGATCAAATATGTTGAAAAAAATTTTAACCTGAAGCATTTGAAGAAAACTCAGGACTGAAAAAAGTTAATAAAAAAAAAAAAGAGTTTCGGTGAATAGGCAGAAGATGGCAGAGTAGAAGAACATGTGCTCACTCCCTCTTGCGAGAGCACCGGAATCACAACTAACTGCTGAACAATCATCGACAGGAAGACACTGGAACTCACTAAAAAAGATACCCCACATCCAAAGAAAAAGGAGAAGCCACAATGAAATGGTATAAGGGGCACAATCCCCATAATATCAAATCCCATAACCACTGGGTGGGTGACTCACAAACTGGAGAACAACTATACCACAGGAGTTCACCCACTGGAGTAAAGGTTCTGAGTCCCACGTCAGGCTTCCCAACCTGGGGGTCCAGCAATGGGAGAAGGAATTCCCAGAGAATCAGATTTTGAAGGCTAGTGGGATTTGATTGCAGGACTTTGACAGGACTGGGGAAAACAGAGACTCCACTCTTGGAGGGCACACACAAAGTAGTGAGAGCACTGGGACCAGGGGAAGGAGCAGTGACCCCATAGGAGACTGAACCACACCTACCTGCTGGTGGTGGAGGGTCTCCTGCAGAGGTGGGGGGTGGCTGTGGCTCACCGTGGGGACAAGGACACTGGCAGCAGAAGTTCTGGGAAGTACTCCCTGGCATAAGCCCTCCCGGAGTCCGCCATTAGCCCCTCCAAAGAGCCTGTAGGCTCCAGTGCTGGGTCACCTCAGGCCAAACAACCAACAGGGAGGGAACTCAGCCCCATCCATCAGCAGACAGCAGATTAAAGTTTTACTGAGCTCTGCCCACCAGAGCAACACCCAGCTCTACCCACCACCAGTCCCTCCCATCAGGAAGCTTGCACAAGGCTCTTAGATAGCCTTTTCCACCAGACTACAATCCTGCAGCCTGTGGAACAAAAACACATTCACAGAAAGACAGACAAAATGAAAAGGCAGAGAACTATGTACCAGAACAAGATAAAACCCCAGAAAAACAACTAAATGAAGTGGATATAGGCAACCTTCCAGAAAAAGAATTCAGAATAATGATAGTGAAGATGATCCAGGACCTCGGAAAAAAAATG
Source organism: Balaenoptera acutorostrata (assembly GCF_949987535.1). Lineage (NCBI taxonomy): Eukaryota > Metazoa > Chordata > Mammalia > Artiodactyla > Balaenopteridae > Balaenoptera > Balaenoptera acutorostrata. Next base: position 28,017,021 of record NC_080067.1, read on the forward strand.
GAGGTAAAGGTCGAGAAGATGCAAAAAACGTTTAACAAAGACCTAGAAGAAGTAAAGAACAAACACCTAGAAGAATTAAAGAACAAACAAACAGAGATGAACAATACAATAACTGAAATGAAAAATACACTAGAAGGAATCAATAGCAGAATAACTGGGGTAGAAGAACAGAGAAGTGACCTGGAAGACAGAATGGTAGAATTCACTGCCATGGAACAGAATAAAGAAAAAAGAATGAAAAGAAATGAAGACAGCCTAAGAGACGTCTGGGGCAACATTAAACGCAACAACATTCGCATTATAGGGGTTCCAGAAGGAGAAGAGAGAGAGAAAGGACCAGAGAAAATATTTGAAGAGATTATAGTCAAAAACTTCCCTAACATGGGAAAGGAAATAGCCACCCAAGTCCAGGAAGCGCAGAGAGTCCCATACAGGATAAACCCAAGGAGAAACACGCCGAGACACATAGTAATCAAACTGGTAAAAATTACAGACAAACAAAAATTATTGAAAGCAGCAAGGGAAAAACGACAAATAACATACAAGGGAACTCCCATAAGGTTAACAGCTGATTTCTCAGCAGAAACTCTACAGGCCAGAAGGGAGTGGCATGATATACTTAAAGCGATGAAAGGGAAGAACCTACAACCAAGATTACTCTACCCACCAAGGATCTCATTCAGATTCGATGGAGAAATCAAAAGCTTTACAGACAAGCAAAAGCTAAGAGAATTCAGCACCACCAAACCAGCTCTACAACAAATGCTAAAGGAACTTCTCTAAGTGGGAAAACAAGAGAAGAAAAGGACCTACAAAAACAAACCCCCCAAAATTAAGAAAATGGTCATAGGAACATACATATCGATAATTACCTTAAACGTGAATGGATTAAATGCTCCAACCAAAAGAAACAGTCTAGCTGAATGGATACAAAAACAAGACCCATATATATGCTGTCTACAACACACCCACTTCAGACCTAGGGACACATACAGACTGAAAGTGAGGGGATGGAAAAAGATATTCCATGCAAATGGAAATCAAAAGAAAGCTGGAGTAGCTATACTCGTATCAGATAAAATAGACTTTAAAATAAAGAATATTACGAGATAGAAGGAAGGCCACTACATAATGATCAAGGGATCAATCCAAGAAAAAGATATAACAATTATAAATATATATGGACCCAACATAGGAGCACCTCAATACATACGGCAAATGCTAACAGCTATAAAAGAGGAAATCGACAGCAACACAAAAATAGTGGGGGATTTTAACACCTCACTTACACCAATGGACAGATCATCCAGATAGAAAATTAAAAAGGAAACACAAGCTTTAAATGACACAATAGACCAGATAGATTTAATTGATATTTCTAGGACATTCCATCCGAAAACAGCAGATTACATTTTCTTCTCAAGTGCACATGGAACATTCTCCAGGAAAGATCACATCTTGGATCACAAATCAAGCCTTGGTAAATTTAAGAAAACTGAAATCATATCAAGCATCTTTTCCGACCACAATGCTATGAGATTGGAAATCAATTACAGGGGGAAAAAACGTAAAAAACACAAACACATGGAGGCTAAACAATACATTACTAAAGAACCAAGAGACCACTGAAGAAATCAAAGAGGAAATCAGAAAATACCTAGAGACAAATGACAACAAAAACACAATGATCCAAAACCTATGGGGTGCAGCAAAAGCAGTTCTAAGAGGGAAGTTTATAGCAATACAATCTTACCTCAAGAAACAAGAAAAATCTCAAATAAATAATCTAACCTTACACCTAAAGCAACTAGAGAAAGAAGAACAAACAAAACCCAAAGTTAGTAGAAGGAAAGAAATCATCAAGATTAGAGGAGAAATAAATGAAATAGAAACAAAGAAAGCAATAGCAAAGATCAATAAAACTAAAAGCTGATTCTTTGAGAAGACAAACAAAATTGGTAAACCTTTAGCCAAACTCATCAAGAAAAAGAGGGAGAGGACTAAAATCAATGAAATTGGAAATGAAAAAGAAGTAACAACAGACACCACAGAAATACAAAGCATCCTAAGAGACTACTACAAGCAACTCTATGCCAATAAAATGGACGACCTGGAAGAAACAGACAAATTCTTAGAAAGGTATAACCTTCCAAGACTGAACCAGGAAGAAATAGAAAATATGAACAGACCAATCACAAGTAATGAAATTGAAACTGTGATTAAAAATCTTCCAACAAGCAAAAGTCCAGGACCAGATGGCTTCACAGGCGAATTCTATCAAACATTTAGAAAAGAGCTAACACCTATCCTTCTCAAACTCTTCCAAAAAATTGCAGAGGAAGGAACACTCCCAAACTCATTCTATGAGGTCACCATCACCCTGATACCAAAACCAGACAAAGATACTACAAAAAAAGAAAATTACAGACCAATACCACTGATGAATATAGATGCAAAAATCCTCAACAAAATACTAGCAAACAGAATCCAACAATACATTAAAAGGATCATACACCATGATCAACTGGGATTTATCCCAGGGATGCAAGGATTCTTCAATATATGCAAATCAATCAATGTGATACACCACATTAACAAATTGAAGAATAAAAACCATATGATCATCTCAATACATGCAGAAAAGCTTTTGACAAAATTCAACACCCATTTATGATAAAAACTCTCCAGAAAGTGGGCATAGAGGGAACCTACCTCAAAAAATGGCCATATATGACAAACCCACAGCAAACATCATTCTCAATGGTGAAAAACTGAAAGCATCTTCTCTAAGATCAGGAACAAGACAAGGATGTCCACTCTCGCCACTATCATTCAACATAGTTTTGGAAGTCCTAGCCATGGCAATCAGAGAAGAAAAAGAAATAAAAGGAACACAAATTGAAAAAGAGGTAAAACTGCCACTGTTTGCAGATGACATGATACTATACATAGAAAATCCTAAAGATGCCACCAGAAAACTACTAGAGCTAATCAATGAAGTTGGTAAAGTTGCAGGATACAAAATTAATGCACAAAAATCTCTTGCATTCCTATACACTAACAATGAAAGATCAGAAAGAGAAATGAAGGAAACAATCCCATTCACCACTGCAACAAAAAGAATAAAATACCTAGGAATAAACCTACCTAAGGAGGTAAAAGATCTGTACTCAGAAAATTATAAGACACTGATGAAAGAAATCAAAGATGACACAAACAGATGGAGAGATATACCATGTTCTTGGATTGGAAGAATCAGTATTGTGAAAATGACTATACTACCCAAAGCAATCTACAGAATCAGTGCAATCCCTATCAAATTACCAATGGCATTTTTTACAGAACTAGAACAAAAAAATCTTAAAATTTGTATGAAGACACAAAAGACCCCGAATAGCCAAAGCAATCTTGAGGGAAAAAAACGGACTTGGAGGAGTCAGACTCGCTGACTTCAGATCATACTACAAAGCTACAGTAATCAAGACAATACAGTACTGGCAAAAAACCACATATATAGATCAAAGGAACAGGATAAAAAGTCCAGAGATAAACCCATGCATCTATGGTCAGCTAATCTACGACAAAGGAGGCAAGGATATACAATGGAGAAAAGGGTTTCTTCAATAAGTGGTGCTGGGAAAACTGGACAGGTACATGTAAAAGAATGAAATTAGAACACTCCCTAACACCATACACAAAAATAAACTGAAAATGGATTAAAGACATAAATGTAAGACCAGACACTATAAAACTCTTAGAGGAAAACATAGGAAGAACACTCTTTGACATAAATCACAGCAAGATCTTTTTGACCCACCTCCTAGAGTAACAGAAATAAAAACAAACAAACAAAAAGAGTTTCCTGGCATCTGACGGGTGGGGGGGGGGAATGAGGAGAAAAATGAAAAGAAAGTTCAAAGTTTTAGACTTCCTAACAGCAATTCTAAGGAAAACAAAGTTTCTATGGCCATGATGACAGAATGCACCATGGACACTGGAGGAAAAAACAATGAGCTGGGAAGAGGAGGCGCTGGCTGGGGCTAGATGAACAATAGGTTGTTCCACAGGGTCAAATCTGTCTCTCTTTTTCTCTCAGCAATGAGCACGAGGACTTCCCTGGTGGTGCAGTGGTTAAGAATCCGCCTGCCTATGCAGGGGACACGGGTTCGATCCCTGGTCTGGGAAGATCCCACACCAACTGAGCCCATGCACCACAACTACTGAGCCCACATGCCGCAACTACTGAGCCTGCATGCTGCAACTACTGAAGCCCACATGCCTAGAGCCTGAGCTCCACAACAAGAAAAGCCACTGCAATGAGAAGCCCGCGCACCACAACAAAGAGCAGCCCCCCCTCGCCACAACTAGAGAAAGCCTGTGCACAGCAACAAAGACCCAATGCAGCTGAAAAAAAAAAAAAAAGAGTACCTAGGGACTTCCCTGGTGGTCCAGTTGTTAAGACTCCGTGCTTCCAATGCACGGGGTGTGGGTTCCATCCCTGGCTGGGGAACTAAGATCCCATATGTCCCATGGTGCAGCAAAAAAAAAAACCACAACAACAAAACAAAACAAAACGAGAAAAAGGAAGAGTACCTCTCTGGAGGAAATAAGCCATGCCTGTCTAAAACTGTGGGATATCTCCACATTCACATGTCCCAAACCACACACTTCATCAAGTTTCCTTCTACCCACCCTCATCATCACCTAACTCATTCCTCCTCTTATATTCTCTGTAATTTCTTTCACGTCCTCCCAAACATCAAGACCAGAAATACTGGTAAGTTATTTTTTTAAATTAAACTAAGTTTTTTTTAACTGAAGTATAGTTGACTTACAATATTATATTAGTTTTAGGTGTACAACATAGTAATTCAATATTTTTATAAAATATACGCCATAGAAAGATATTATAAAATACTGTCTATATCCCCTGTGCTGTACATAACATCCTTGAAACCTATTTATTTTACACCTGGTATTTGTAGCTCTTCATCTCCTTCACCTATCTTGGCCCAACCCTGACACCTCTCCCCTCTGGTAACCACTAGTTTGTTCTCAGTATCGGTAAGCCTGTTTCTGTTTTGTTATATTTGTTCATTTGTTTGTATATGTTTCATTTGTTCTGCATATTAAGTGAAACGCAGTATTTGTCTTTCTCTGCCTGACTTATTTCACCAAGCATAATACCCTCCAAGTCCATCCATGTTGTTGCAAATGGCAAAATTTCATCCTTTTTTATGGCTGAGTAATAGTCCTATATATAAATATATATATATACACACATATATATATAGTCCTATGTTTCTATATATATAACACATCTTCTTTATCCTTCTATCTATTGATGGACACTTAGGTTGCTTCCATGTCTTGGCCATTGTAAATAATGCTGCTATAAACACTGAGGTGAACATATCTTTTCAAATTAGTGTTTTCATCAGATAAATACCCAGGAGTGGAATGGCTAAATCATATGGTAGTTCTATTTTTAATTTCTTGAGGAACTTCCATACTGATTTCCACAGTGGCTGCACCAATTTACCCACCAACAGTGCACAAGGGTTCCCTTTTCTCCACATCCTTGCCAACATTTGTTATTTTTTTTCTTTTTGATAACAGTCATTCTAATAGGTATGAGGTGATAGCTCATTGTGGTTCTGAAATGTATTTCCCTGATGATAAGTGATGTTGAGCATCTTTTCATGTGCCTTTTGGCCATCTGTATGACTTCTTTGGAAAACTGTCTGTTCAGATTCTCTGCCCTTTTTAAATTGGGTTGGCTATTTTTTTTGTCATATTGAGTTGTATGAGTTCTTTATATATTTTGGATAGTAAACCCTTACCAGATGTATCATTTGCAAATATCTTCTTCCATTTGGTAGGTTCCCTTTTTGTTTTGTTGATGGTTTCCTTTGTTGTACAAGAGTTTTTGAGTTTGATTATGTCCCATTTGTTTATTTTTGCTTTTATTCCCCTTGCCTAAGGAGATAAAGCCAAAGAAATATAGCTATGACCAATGTCAAAAAGTGTAGTACCTATGTTTTCTTCTAGTTTTATGATTTCAGGTCTTACATTTAGGTCTTTAATTCATCTTGAGTTTATTTTTGTAAATAGTGTGAGAAAATGTTCTAATTTCATTCTTTTATGTGTAGCTGGTCCAGTTTTCCCAATACCACTTATTGAACAGTCTTTTTAAAAAATTATATATTCTTGCCTCCTTTGCCATAGATTAATTGACCATGTGTGCATAGGTTTATTTCTGGGTTCTCTATTCTGTTCCATTGATCTATGTATCTGTTTTTGTGCTGATACCACACTGTTTTCATTACTTTAGCTCTGTAGTATAGTCTGAAGTCAGAGAGCAGAGATACCTCCAACCTTGTTCTTTTTTCTCAAGACTGCTTTACTGTTCAGGGTCTTTTGTGGTTCCATACAAATTTTAGGATTATTTGTTCTAGTTCTGTGAAAAATGTCATGGGTATTTTGATAGGTATTGCATTAGATCTGTAGATTGCTTTGGGCAGTATGGATATTTTAATAATGCTAATTCTCCTAACCCATGAACATGGGATATATTTCCATTTATTTCTATCCTCTTCAATTTCCTTCATCTATGTCTTATAGGTTTCAGAGTACGTGTCTTTCACCTCCTTCATTAAATTTATTCCTAGATATTTTATTCTTTTTGATTTATAAATGGGATTCATTTTTTTGTTATTAGTGTACAGAAATGCAACAAATTTCTTTATATTAATCTTGTATCCTGCAACTTTACTGAATTCGTTTATTCTAGCAGTTTTTTTGGTGGAGTCAAAGGTTTTCCTTATATAGTATCATGTCATCTGCAAACAGTGGTAGTTTTACTTCTTCCCTTTCAATTTGAATGTCTTTTATTTCTTTTTCTTGTCTGATTGCCGTGGCTAGGACTTCCAATACTATATTAAATAGAAGTGGGAAGAGTGGGCATCCTCATCTTGTCCCTGATCTTAAAGGAAATACTTCCAGCTTTTCACCACTGAGTATGATGCCAGCTGTGGGTTTGTCAGATGGCCTTTATTATGTTGAGGTTTGTTCCTTCTATACCAACTTTGTTGACAGTTTTTATCACGAATGGATATTGAATTTTGCCAAATGCTTTTTCTGCATCTATTGAGATGATCATGTGATTTTTATCCTTGGTTATGTTAATGTGGTGTATCATGTTAATTGATTGATTTGCAGATATTGAACCATCCTCACATCCCGGGAATAAATCCCCCTTGATCATGATGTATGATCCTTTTACATATTGTTGAATTCGGTTTGCTAATATTTTGTTGAGGATTCTTGCATCTATTTCATCAGCTATATGGGCCTGTATATTTTTTTTGTAGTATCTTTATCTGATTTTGGTATCAGGGTAATGCTGGCCTCATAGAATGAGGTGGGAAGAGTTCTCTCCTCTTTTATTTATTTATTTATTTGTTTGTCTGTTTGTTTATTCATTTATTTATGGCTGCACTGGGTCTTCATCGCTGCACGCAGGCTTTCTCTAGTTGCAGCGAGCAGGGGCTACACTTTGTTGCGGTGCACGGGCTTTTCATTGCGGTGGCTTCTCTTGTTGCGGAGCACAGGCTCTAGGTGTGCGGGCTTCAGTAGTTGTGGCACACAGGCTCAGTAGTTGTGGCTCGCGGGCTCTAGACGCAGGCTCAGTAGTTGTGGTGCACAGGCTTAGTTGCTCCATGGCATGTGGGATCTTCCCGGACCAGGGCTAAAACCATGTCCCCTGCATTGGCAGGCGGATTCTTAACCACTGCACCACCAGGGAAGTCCACCTCTTTAATTTTTTGAAACAGTTTGAGAAGCATACATATTAACTTTTCTTTAAATGTTTGGTAGAATTCCCCTGTGAAGTCATCTAGTCCCAGACTTTTGTGTGTTGGGAGTCTTTTGATTACTGATTCCATTTCAATACTAATAATCAATCTATTCAGATTTTCTGTTTCTTCCTGATTCAGTCTTGGAAAACTGTATGTTTCTCGGAATTTATCCACTTATTCTAAGTTGTCCAATTTGTTAGCATATTACTGTTTGCATTATTCTCTTATGATTGTATTTCTGTGATATCAGTTGTAACTTCTATCAGTTGTAACTTCTCTTTCATTTCTTATGTTTTAAATTTGAGCACTCTCTCTTTTTCTTAATGAGTCTGGCTAAAGTTTATCAATTTTGTTTATCTTTTCAAAAAAACAGCTCTTAGTTTATCTTTTCTATTGTTTTTTGGTCTCTATTTTATCTATTTCCACTCTGATCTTTATTATTTTTTTCCTTCTACTGACTTTGGACTTTGCTTGCTCTTCTTTTTCTAATTCCTTTAGAGGGAAAGTTAGGTTGTTAATTTGAGATTTTTCTTTTTTCTTGAGGTAGGCTTCTATTATTATAAACTGCCCTCTTAGAATTGTTTTTGTTGTGTCCCATAGATTTTGGACGTTGTGTTTCTATTTTCATTCATCTCAAGGTATTTTTTGACTTCTTCTTTAATTTCTTTGTTGACCCAATGGCTTTTTTATAGTATGTTTTCAGTCTCCACTTGTTTGTGTTTTTACCAGTTTTCTTCTTGCTATTGATTTCTAGTTTCACACTGCTGTGGTCAGAAAAGATGCTGGATTTAATGTCAATCTTCGTAAATTTACTGAGACTTCTTTTGTGGCCTAGCATGTGATCTATCCTGGAGAATGTTCCATGTGCACTTGAGAAGAATGTGTATTTTGCTGGTTTAGAATGTAATATTCTACAGATATCAATTAAGTCCATCTGGTCTAAAATGTCATTTAAAGCCAGTGTGTCCTTATTGATTTTCTGTCTGGATGATCTATTCATTAATGTGATTGGGGTATTAAAATCCCCTATTATTATTGTATTACTGTCAATTTCTTCCTTTATGTCTGTTAATATTTACTTTATATACTTAGGCGCTCCTGTATTGGGTGCATATATGTTAACAAGTCTAATATCCTCTTCTTGGATTGACCTCTTTATCATTATTTAATGTCCTAAATTGTCTTTTGTTATAGATTTTGTTTTAAAGTCTATTTTGTCTGATATGAGTACTGCTACCCCAGCTTTTCATTTCCATTTGCATGAAATATCTTTCTTTTTTTTAATTTTATTTTTGGCTGTGTTGGGTCTTCGTTTCTGTGCGAGGGCTTTCTCTAGTTGCGGCAAGCGGGGGCCACTCTTCATCTTTCTTTTTTTTTATTTTATTTTTGGCTGTGTTGGGTCTTCGTTTCTGTGCGAGGGCTTTCTCTAGTTGCGGCAAGCGGGGGCCACTCTTCATCGCGATGCACGGGTCTCTCACTATCGTGGCCTCTCTTGTTGCGGAGCACAGGCTCCAGACGCGCAGGCTCAGTAGTTGTGGCTCACGGGCCCAGTTGCTCCGTGGCATGTGGGATCTTCCCAGACCAGCGCTCGAACCCGTGTCCCCTGCATCGGCAGGAAGATTCTCAACCACTGCGCCACCAGGGAAGCCCCCTGAAATATCTTTTTTAATCCCTCCACTATCAATGGGTGTGTCTTTAGCTCTGAAGTGAGTCTCTTGTAGGCAGCATATACATGGATCTTGGTTTTTTAATCTAATCAGCTACCCTGTGTCTTTTGATTGGAGCATTTAGTCTACTTACATTAGAAGTGATGATTAATAGGTATGTATCTATTGCCATTTTGTTACTTGTTTTCTGGTTGTTTTTGTATTTCTTTGTTCTTTTCTTCTTTTAATCTCTTCTCTTTGGGTTTAATAACTTTTTAAATATTATGTTTCGGTTCCTTTCTCTTTGCTTTTTGTGTATCTACTGTAGGTTTTTGATTTGCAGTTACCATGAGGTTCATATCTATAAATATATCTACTTGTTTTAGAATGATAGTCATTTAAGTTCAAACACATTCTAAAAGCTCTACTTTTTTTACTAAGCCCCCCCCCAACATTTTATGTTTTGGTATCATAGTTAACATTTTTATGAATATCCCTTAACTGTTTATTGTAGTTGTAGTTGATTAATAGTTGATTTTACAATTTTGTCTTTTAACCTTCATAGTAGCTTACTTAAGTGGTTGATCAACTGCCTTTACAATACATTTACATATACCAGTGAGATTTTTTCCTTCAAATATTTTCTTATTTCTTGTTATAGGCCTTTCTTTTTCACTTAAAGAAGACCCTTTAACATTTCTTGTAAGGCCAGTTTAGTAGTGATGAACTCTTAGTTTTTGCTTGTCTGGGAAACACTTTGACTTTGTTGGGTAGAGTATCCTAGGTTGTAGGTTTTTCCCTTTCAGCACTTTAAGTATATCGTGCCACTCCCTTTTGGCCTGCAAAGTTTCTGCTGAAAAATCAGCTGGTAGCCTTATGGGAGTTCCTTTGTATGTGACTCTTTGTTTTTCTCTTACTGCCTTTAGAATTCTCTCTTTAACGTTTGTCATTTCAATTATGATATGTCTTCATGTGGGTCTGTTTGGGTTCATCTTGTTTGGGACTCTCTGTGCTTCTGGACCTGGGTATCTGTTTCCTTCTTCAGGTTAGGGTTCAGCCATAATCTCATCAAATATGTTTTCTGCCCCTTTCTCTCGTCTCCCTCTGGGACCCCTATAATGTGAATGTTAGTATGCTTGATGTTATCCTACAGATCCCTTAAACTATACTTAAAAAAATTTTTTTTTCTTTTTGCTGTTCTGATTGTGTGATTTCCACTATTTTGTCTTCCAGGTCACTTATGCATTCCTGCGTATTACCTAATCTGCTGGTAATTCCTTCTAGTGAATTTTTCATTTCAATTATTGTATTCTTCAGCTCTGATTGGTTCTTTTTTATATTTTCTAGTTCTTTGTTAAAGTTCTTACTGTGTTCCTCTATTCTTTTCCCGAGTTCAATGAGCATTGTTATTACTATTGCTTTAAGCTCTTTATCAAGTAAATTACTTCTCTCTGTTTCTTTAGGGTTTTTTTTTTCTGGGGTTTCTACCTATTCCTTTGTTTGGAACATAGTCATTTGTCTTCTCACTTTGTTTGACTTTCTCTTTTTGTCTCTATGAAATTAGGTGAAACAGTTACCTATCCCAGTCTTAAAGGCATGTCCTTGTGTGGGAGTATCCCCATGCAGTCTGCATGTGCCCAGTGGTTTTGGTGGGAGAGCTGGACCTGAAGTGAGCACTAACCATGTCTTCACCTGGGGTGCACTGGCAGCTGCCACCTTAGCAGGGCATGGGGCTGGAGTAGGAAGAGTTAGAACTGGAGCCAGGTGTGAGCTGGGGCTTCTCCCAGGCTTAGAGCAGGCCCAGAGCCAAAGGGGCTGGAGTTGCAAATCTGAGCTAGTGCCACTTCTCCCCAGTGTGATGGCGGTCTCCACTTTGGTCAGAGGCAGGGCTGGGGCCCGAGGGGCTGGAGCTGCAAATGTGAGCTAGCTCAGCTTCTCCCTGGTGCAGTGGTTGTTACTGCCTTGGTTGGGAACAGCACTAGAGCAGGTGGGGCTGGAGCAGGAGACCAGTTCGGGCTGGGAGGCGTGCTGGGGCACTCCTGGCAGGACAGACAGAGCATGAGGTGTTTTCAATCTGCTGCTTCTGCACTGGGACTGGGAGCAGGCGAGTCTGTGTACGCTCTTCAAAACTGCAGTCTCAGTTTCTATGGCTCTATGATAAAGCCCCGCTGGTTTTCAAACCAAGTAGGCTTATCTTCCTTGTGCTTGACCTCAGGGCTAGGATGCCCAATATGGGGCTCAAACCCCTTGATCCTTAGGGAGGATGCCCAAGCCTGTGATATCCCCTCCTCTTCTGGGCCACCCACTAGGGGTGTGGGTCCCAATTAGATCACTTCTCCTTCCTTCCTACCAGACTCCACTTTCCTTAATAACCTTGGTTGTAGAAGAGCCATTCTGCTAGTCTTCAGGCTGTTCTCAGAGAGAGCTGCTCTATATGTCATTGTAGTTTTGATGTGTTTGTGGGGGGAGGTGAGCTCAGGGTCTCCCTACTCCACCATCTTGATCCCACCCAGTCAAATACTGGAAAATATAAACTTCTTCCTCTTTCCTCAAACTGAATTAAAGGCCAAGTCCGCATGAATTCACCCTGATTATACTTCTTAGATTTACCCTTACCCCCTACATCCACCACTTTTCTTCCCCACTGCCCCAAGCTCAAGGTGCCCTTTGGGATCTAGGGCTTTGTAACAGAGGAACATTTTACAGCATTTCTGTTGTTATTGTTTTTAAGACAAGAAACACCTGTTGAAGGCAATATGGGGGTAGTGGAAAGAGCATATTCTTTGGGATCAAAAAAATAATCTGGAATCTTGCCTTGATTTATTAACTGAGTGACCTTGAATAACTTACTTATTTCTCTGAGCCTCAGTTTCTTTCTCTGTAAAAATACACTTAACAACTAAATAACAGGTTTGTTGTAAGGACACTGGAACCTGAAGGAAGTATCACAGGTAATCACTATATGGTAGCCATTATGGTATTATTATTGTGTTTAATCCACACATACCTCATATGCTGTAGGTACTTCAGTATTAAATTTGGAGTAGACTGAAAATATAAATCATATTATATAGTCTTGTGTTTCTGAAATTTGTCAGGTTCTCCTGAATCTTTTTAAGTATAAACTAATTTTTCAGATCTTCAATCCGTGCTTATTTGAATTTTAATGAAAGCAACAGTCTTTTTATTACTATTACTTTATATAAATTAGGCCCAGCTGACATGCAGCAAGCATTTTATTTTTTAACATCTTCATTGGAGTATAATTGTTTTACAATGGTGTGTTAGTTTCTGCTTTCTAACAAAGTGAATCAGCTATACATATACATATATACCCATATCTCCTCCCTCTTGCATCTCCCTCCCATCCTCCCTATCCCACCCTTCTGGGTGGTCACAAAGTACTGAGCTGATCTCCCTGTGCTATGCGGCTGCTTCCCACTAGTTATCTATTTTACATTTGGTAGTATATATAAGTCCATGCCACTCTCCCACTTGGTCCCAGCTTACCCTTCCCCCTCCCCATGTCCTCAAGTCCATTCTCCATGTCTGTGTCTTTATTCCTGTCCTGCCCCTAGGTTCTTCAGATCTTTTTTTTTTCAGATTCCATATATATGTGGTAGCATACAGTATTTGTTTTTCCCTTTTTGACTTACTTCACTCTGTATGACAGACTCTACATCCATCCACCTCACTACAAATAACTCAATTCATTTCTTTTCATGGCTGAGTATTATTCCATTGTATGTATGTGCCACATCATCTTTATCCATTCATCTGTCGACGGACACTTAGGTGACTTCCATGTCCTGCCTATTGTAAGTAGAGCTGCAATGAACATTGTGGTACATGACTCTTTTTGTATTATGGTTTTCTCAGGGTATATGCCCAGTAGTGGGATTGCTGGGTCATATGGTAGTTCTATTTTTAGTTTTTTCAGGAACCTCCATAGTGTTCTCCATAGTGGCTGTATCAATTTACATTCCCACCAACAGTGCCAGAGGGTTCCCTTTTCTCCACACCCTCTCCAGCATTTATTGTTTGTAGGTTTTTTATGAGAGCCATTCTGACTGGTGTGAGGTGATACCTCATTGTAGTTTTGATTTGCATTTCTCTAATGATTAGTGATGTTGAGCATCCTTTCATGCATTTGTTGGCAATCTGTGTATCTTCTTTGGAGAAATGTCTATTTAGGTCTTCTGCCCATTTTTGGATTAGGTTGTTTGGGTTTTTTTGATATTTACCTGCATGAGCTGCTTGTAAATTTTGGAGATTAATTTTCTCCCATTCTAAAGGTTGTCTTTTCGCCTTGTTTATAGTTTCCTTTGCTGTGCAAAAGCTTTTAAGTTTCATTAGATCCCATTTGTTTATTTTTGCTTTTATTTCCATTTCTCTAGGAGGTGGGTCAAAAAGGATCTTGCTGTGATTTATGTCATAGAGTGTTCTGCCTATGTTTTCCTCTAAGAGTTTGATAGTGTCTGGCCTTACATTTAGGTCTTTAATCCATTTTGAGTTCATTTTTGTGTATGGTGTTAGGGAGTGTTCTAATTTCATTCTTTTACATGTAGCTGTCCAGTTTTCCCAGCACCACTTATTGAAGAGGCTGTCTTTTCTCCATTGTATATTCTTGCCTCCTTTATCAAAAATAAGGTGACCATATGTGTGTGGGTTTATCTCTGGGCTTTCTATCCTGTTCCATTCATCTATATTTCTGTTTTTGTGCCAGTACCATACTGTCTTGATTACTATAGCTTTGTAGTATAGTCTGTAGTCAGGGAGCCTTATTCCTCCAGCTCCGTTTTTCTTTCTCAAGATTGCTTTGGCTATTCGGGGTCTTTTGTGTTTCCATACAAATTGTGAAATTTTTTGTTCTAGTTCTGTGAAAAATGTCAGTGGTAGTCTGATAGGGATTGCATTGAATCTGTAGATTGCTTTGGGTAGTAGAGTCATTTTCACAATGTTGATTCTTCCAATCCAAGAACATGGTATATCTCTCCATCTGTTTGTATCATCTTTAATTTCTTTCATCAGTGTCTTATAGTTTTATGCATACAGGTCTTTTTTCTCCTTAGGTAGGTTTATTCCTAGGTATTTTATTCTTTTTGTTGCAATGGTAAATGGGAGTGTTTCCTTAATTTCTCTTTCAGGTTTTTCATCATTAGTGTATAGAAATGCAAGAGATTTATGTGCATTAATTTTGTATCCTGCAACTCTACCAAATTCATTGATTAGCTCTAGTAGTTTTCTGGTAGCGTCTTTAGGATTCTCTATGTATGGTAAGTATCATGTCATCTGCAAACACTGACAGCTTTACTTCTTCTTTTCCGATTTGGATTCCTTTTATTTCTTTTTCTTCTCTGATTGCTGTGGCTAAAACTTCCAAAACTATGTTGAATAATAGTGGTGAGAGTGGGCAACATTGTCTTGTTCCTGATCTTAGTGGAAACGGTTTCAGTTTTTCACCGTTGAGAACGATGTTGTCAGTGAGCATATTTAATTAAGCCAGAAAGTAGGTCCACTTTCATCCCTCTTAACCAAGCAAAACTGTTCTTACTTCACAAATTTAAAACTACCCAAACAGGTTTCTCAGCAATGTGTTCACCGTGGTATGAACCCAGCATTAGAGTTCTTATTGCACAATGCACTTACTTGTCCCACGTAATAAAAGTTGCTCTCTGTGTTGAAATGCCAAGACCGACAATTTGATTCATCTCTAGTCCTGCAGCTAAAAATAAAGATAGATAAGATACATTTAAAAGCCCAGGAAGTTTTTCTTTATAATACTATCATATGGAAAAGAAATCATTTAATATAATCTTTAAGAAAAACAACTGGGTTTAGCATTTTAATAACACAGTTGGAGCTAATAAATAAAGCATTACCAGGATGATTTTGTAGTATTTTTTTACTTAAAGGGAAAAAAGTTTATAAGTAATAATAATAAAACGGCCTTTTTGCTTTAAAGATTAGAAAAAAACAAACACTACTTAAAGTAAGTCAGATTGTATTTTCTTCTTGATAATATTGATACTAAAAAATTGGATCTTAATTTAAGCAAAGATATAAGCCATAAGCTGGTTGATGGCAACAAGAGAAAGTCCTCAGGGAATGTAGTATAAATATTGAAGCACAGATCTTATTTTCCACACAAACAGATGCTAGAATGCAAATAAAAACTTGGATTTTTGGAAGGTCCAAATTTCTTAAAATGTAGCAGCTCAAGTGTTTTCATGATATTCTTTTAAAAAAGCAACTTATCCCACTGAGCAAATTAGGGACACCTTCAGTTTGAGCAATGAGGAAGACACATCCCCCCTCTTTTCAGTACTCCTTCCAAAAATATTTAACCTAACCTGATCATAAGTAAATAATCTGACAACCTCCAAATGCAGGACAGTCTATTTAACTGTTCTGTACTTTTGAAAACTCTCAGTGTCATGAAGAACATGGTCTAGATTAAAGGAGACTAAACAGACTGACTGCTAAAGGCAATGCCTTATCTCTGGTTGGATTTTGGATTGAAAAAAAAGTTATTCAAGACTGAGATAAGAGGGGAATATTGAGGACCAAGTATTAGAACATATCACTGGGTTAATGTTAAATTTCCTGTGTGATAACTGCATTGTGTTTCCATTTGAGAATACTCCTTTTCTTTGGAGGTAATGCTGAAGTATTTAGGGATGACAGGTTATTACATCACAACCAACTCTCACATTGGTCAGCCAAAAAGAAAAAAAGTTTGTAGAGGATGGTAATGTAAACACTGTAAAACACATTTGAATCTAGGAGAAGGTACACAGCTGTTCAATGTAGTATTCTCTGAACTCTTTTTTATAGGTTTTGAAATACTTCAAACCAGAAAGGTGAGAAGGAGAAGCAATTCAGTCAGAAAAATGAAGTAAAAGACCTTTTCGAATTTACAAGTCCTCTTTCGCCATATTCTTAAAGAAGGCTGCACTGCAAATGTTCTTAACGAGCTAAGATTTCAGACCCTGGCTGTGGCCAGGAGAGCACTTTGCATTAAGAGGCTGCTCAGGAAAAAACAAAACAAAAACTTATTTTACAATAAAGGTAACTCAGTTGTAAACTCCTGAGAGCAGGAACTGAGTGTTGTAACTTTGTTTATAACCCTCTGGTATTTTAAAACAACAGGAAATCAAATGGGCACTAGCTACAACAGGGAACCAAGAGGGAAGGTGAGACTTTAATACTGCAGCTCAAAAAGAGTTAAAGCAGAGGACAGAGCTGCTGTTACCTTCCCTTGACAGAGTGGTTCACTGTAAACCACAAATGTTCCCCTCCCCAAACTACTGGGAAACTGTGACCCCAATAAAATACTGTATGTATAACTTAGGGAACCCACAAAATTCTACAGACGCCTGAGGAAAACTCTTTATTACACACAAAACACACTTTACTGACTATCTTTACTTTTATAAATCCAATTACCTTTGACAGATTCTTTTATTACAGCAACAAACTGAAGCCAGAGAATATCAGGATCAATTTCAACCCAGCCAGCTTGAGGATAAAGACTTTTTACCTATTTAGGAAAAGAGAAGATTTAGTATAAACAACATTAGATCAAGTCAATAGCACCTGGGTCTTAAGGTTACTGGTTAAAATAATTTAAAACAAGATTTTATTTATTACCTAATTGATTTTTATTGTTAACATGGAAAAAATACATATATAGGGACTTCCCTGGTAACTCAGTGGTTAAGAATCCGCCTGCCAATGCAGGGGACACGTGTTCGAGCCCTGGCCCGGGAAGATCCCATATGCTGCAGAGCAACTAAGCCCTTGTGCCGCAACTACTGAGCCTGAGCTTTAGAACCCGCGAGCCACAACTACTGAGCCTGCGTGCCACCACTATGGAAGCCTGCGCACCTACAGCCCATGCTCCACAACAAGAGAAGCCACCACAATGAGAAGCCCACGCACTGCAGTGAAGAGTAGCCCCTGCTCGCCACAACTAGAGAAAGCCCATGTGCAGCAACAAAGACCCAATGTAGCCAAAAATAAATAAACTAATTTTTAAAAATACATATATGAAATAAAAAAGGATACACCAAAATAACAGTTTTCTTCAGTTCATAAGTTTACAGAAGATTTTAGCTTTATTTTATTTTCTAAGTTTACCTTTATTTTTCAGGTTTTCTACAATGAAGATGTGTTGTTTTTGTAATTAAAAAAAAAAGTCAAACTTAAAAAAAAAAGCTTAAATTAGCAAATAAAGTACTGAGTTCTGGTTCAGGCTATGATGGAGTAAGCACACTCCCCCCCCGCCCCTCTTTCCCACTGAATACAGATATAAAACCTGGACAGAATGCACGGAGCAGCTATCTGTGGACTGCAAAAAGTATGCGGTGGCAGGCAGACTGGGGAAGAAGATAAGAATTAGAATACCACTGAACTGGTGGTGAGTTTCCCACTTTTCTTCTGGTACCCCCTGGCCTGGACTCAAGGCAGTTGAAAACCAGAAGTGGGTATCAGGGTGCAGTGAAAACACCTGTAGAGTTTTTGCTAACACTCAGAGGGAATGTGAGAAATCCCTCACTTTTGTTTTTTATCCCCCCCACCTCCATACTTTTATATCCTGGCTATCCCATCGTGATGGCTGCAGCAGTAACCACAAGCACCCAAAATACTGAGGGAGGTAAAACTTCCTCTCTAATCAGAGGAGCTGGGGGCCCAAGAGGGTAAGGTGAACCCCCGATGGCGTTTTTCTCTCTGTGTGCTCCTGACGCCTAGCCTCAGATGTGGACATAGGAAGTGTCCAGCAGAATGGGATAATGAAAGCTCCAGCTTCTGGCAAGAGGACCCAAAAGGGGGAGGCTCAGGGAACCAAAAATCCCAGGAAGATCTCAGAGAGGGAAGAGCTTGGGAAAGCTACTCCAGAAAGTTGTGGATGAATTCCTAGGCTCACCTGGAAGCTGCACGTATATGAATATAATACCAGACAGCATAGCAACGATGTTAAAAGCAGAACTGAAAAAATAGACCACTGCCCAGGTCCCAGACTGACCTCTAGGTGGCACATACTACACAGGGCAGATCCAAATAGTACCTCCAAGATCTTAAAAACAGAATTAACATTGAAACCAAAGTCCAAGGAAGGCTGGTCAGCATTTGTAGCCTGAACGCAGCTGCATTAACTGCCTACTATAAGAAAAATATCAACATTTGTCATAGACTTTACACAAGACCCAGAGTCTTATAACATGATAATCAAAATGCCCAGGATATAATCCAAAATTACAAGGTATATTAAGAATCAGAAAAATCTCAGCTCACATGGGAAAAGATAATAGATACCAATACCACCATACACAGATATCTGATAAAGACTTTAAAGCAGCTATTACAAAAATGCTCCAAGAAGTAAGGGTGAATTCTTCTGAAACAAGATAGAAAGTCTCAGCAACGAAATAAAAGACATGAAGAAAAACGAAATTTTGGTAATTCCCTGACAGTCCAGTGGTTAGGACTTGGCGCTTTCACTGCCAAGGCCCAGGTTCAATCTCTGGTCGGGGAACTAAGATCCCACAAGCTGAGCAGCATGGCCAAAAAAAACAAAAGAAAAAAGAAAAATGAAATTCTAACAATTTCAGGATTAAAAAATACAATTATTAGGGGAGTGGGGGAAATGGATACAAACTTTCAGTTATAAGATGAATAAGGTCTAGAGACCTAATGTACACCATGGTGACTAGAGTTAATAATAATGTACTATACACTTGAAATTTGCTAAGAGAGTAGTTCTCAAGTGTTCTCAACACCCACATACACAAACACACAAATGGTAACCATGTGAGATGATGAGTATCTCATCTGTATACTCATGATGAGTAATTAACATTAATTATGTTATTTAATTAACAATGTATACATATACCAAAACATCAATTTATATACCTTAAATATATACAACTTTTATTTGGCAATCATACCCCAATAAAGCTGGAAAAAATCAATTAAAAAAGAAAAATATAATAATTAAAATAAAAAACATACTGGATGTGCTCAATAGTAGAATGGAGATAAGAGAAGAAAGTCAGTAAGCTTAAGGATAGGTCAATAGAAATTCTCTAATCTGAACAACAGAAAGAAAAAAAGAATAAAGTCTCAGGGATCTGTGGGACAATGTTTATGTCACCAGAGGCCCCAAAGAAGAAAAGAAAGAGTTCAGTGCAGAAAAAAATTACTTCAGGGAAGTAATACTGCAAAAAATTCCCAAGCTCAGTGAAAGATTTAAAATCTAAATATTTAAGAAGCTTAGAAAACTCCTACCAGGATAAGTCCAAAGCACTACACAGCCAGATCCAGCATAATTCAAATGCTGAAAACTGAAAACAAAACAAAACAAAATTGAAAGCAACCAGACAGATTACATACACAGAATAATGATTCGAATGACTGTGGACTTTCTCATCAGAACCATGAAGGCCCGGAGGAAGTGGCTCAACATTTTTAGAGTGCTAAAAGAATTTCCATCCACAATTCTATATCAAAATCCTAGGATTTTTAATAGATATAGATACGATGATTCTAAAATTTATATGGAAAAGCAAAAGAACTAAAATAGCCAAAACAATGTTGAAAAAGATTGGAAGAATCACATTATGCAATATCAAGACTTACTATAAAGCCATAGTAATCAAAATAGTGTAATCATTAATCAAAATAGTGTAATCATAAAAATAGCAAACAGATCAATGAAACAGAAGAGAATCCAGAAATAGACCCACATAAGTATGGCTAATTGATTTTGGACAAATATACAAGGCAATTCAATGGGGAAAAGACAGCTTTTTCAACAGAGTTGAAAGAGACATCCACATGCAAAAAAACTAACCTCAACCTAAACCTCACGTCTTACACAAAAAACTAACTCAAAATGGATCACAGATCTAAATGTAAAATGTAGAACTGTAAAATGCTTAGAGGAAATCACAGCAGGAAATCTTTGTGACTTGGGGTTAGGTGAAGAGTTCTTAGACATGACACCAAAAGTACAATTCATGAACAAAAATATTCAAAAAATGAGCTTCATCAAAATTAAAAATGTTTGCTCTGCAAAAGATACTGTTAAGAAGATGAAAAGACCAAGTACAGACCGGTTGAAAATATCTGCAAATCGCATATTCAACACAGGATTTATATCTAGAAGATATTTTAAAAATCTCAAAACTCAACAGTAAGAAAACAACTCAATTAAAAAATGGCCAAAAGACCTGAACAGGCACTTTATCAAAGAAGATACACAGACAGAAAATATGCACATGAAAATATTCAGCATCATTAGCAATTAGGCAAATGCAAATCAAAACCACAATGAGATATCACTACATCTATTAGGATGCCTAAAATAAAAATTACTAACAATATCAAGTGTTAGTAAAGAACAAATAGAACTCATATACATTGCTGGTGGGAATGCAAAATGGTAGAGGCACTCGGGAATTTGGCAATTTCTTGTTAGGTTAAATATTTACTTACCATGTGACCCAACAATCCCACCCCTAGGTATTGAACCCAGAGAAATGAAAACTTACATTCACATTAAAATCTGTACACAAATGTTTATAGCAGCTCTATCCAAAATCACCAGAAACTGGAAACAACCCAAATGTACTTCAACAGGTGAATGAATGTGGTACATCCATATAGTGGATTGCTATTCAGAAATAATAAAGAATGAACTATTGATACACACAGTATGGATGAATCTCAAAGGCATTATGCTGAAAAAAGCCCGTCTCCAAAGGCTACTTACTGTATTGTTCCACTTATATGACATTCTCAGAAAGACAAAAAACTATAGTCATGGGAAACAGATCAGGGGTTTTCAGAGATTAGGTGTGGGAGGAGGGTCTGACTACAAAGGGCTAGCACAAGGGAGTTTTCTGGGTTACTTCTACATATGTGCTAAAACTCACAGGACTTATTCACCAAAAAAGTCAACTTTACCATACGCTAATTTAAAAAATACAATAAAAAGAATCTATGGCTTCAAGTTAAAATGATGGCTTGAACATAAGCGTTTTATCTCCAATTCCTCTCAAGACTCCATTAAAATAAAAACATGAAAAAGATTTATGCAAGAAGAGAGCAAGGAAGCTCAGACCAGGTTTTAACGAATGTTTTTAATACGATCAGTGAGTGGGTACAGTAAGTCCCCTACATATGAACGAGTTCCGTTCCGAGAGCACATTGGTAAATCCAATTTGTTTGAAAGTCCAACAAAGTTAGCCTAGGTATCCAACTAACACAATCGGCTATATAGCACTGTACTGTAATAGGTTTATAATACTTTTCACAAAAATAATACATGAAAAACAAACACAAAAAATAAAGAAAACATTTTTAATCTTACAGTACAGTACCTTGAAAAGTACAGTAGTACAGTACAACAGCTGGCATACAGGGGCTGGCATCGAGTGAACAGGCAAGAAGAGTTACTGACTGGAGGAGGGAGAGAAGGTGGGAGATGGTAGAGATGAAGGATCATCAGCAATAGGAGACGGAGGGCAAGCTGCGATTTCACTCACGTCTGACGTTGATGGCACAGGTTCTGGTTCCTTGCTGGATTCAATTCTATCTACCCTCTTGAAAAAACGATCCAGTGATGTCTGGGTAGTAGCTCTTTTTTTCTCGTCACAGGTGACACGGTAGCACTGGATTGCATTCTGCACGGCTGCTGCAACCTCTGCGTACCTTTCTACATTCGGATCCTGTGCCTCAAAAACTAACAGTGCCTCCTCAAATAAAGAAAATCCCCTTGCCATTTCCTTCATTGTGAATCTCTTCAGTTCTTCAGCAGTAACAGCTACATAACCTCTGCTTTTACGCTTACTTCCGAAATAAAGAAGCAAGAAATAAAGATACTGTACTACTTGGGCTTGTACAGTACTGTAAAGTACACAAAAGCACAACCACTTGTAGAGGATGTACACAAGTGACAATGTACGCCAGACATGCGGACTAACTTATGTGACTGGACATGCGAACACATGTTCACATCTTTGAAAGTTCGCAATTTGAAGGTTCGTATGTAGGGGACTTACTATACAGGGCTAAGCACAGAAGAGAAAACTGGATACCTCACTAGCTGCTCAGATTATACAATCTCTGTTCAACCCCTGGCAGATTCTAGGATAGAACCCTGAAAATTAGAGGTACCTCAGAAGGCTGGGAGGCCAGAGGGGGCTGAACAGAGGATTGATTCAGTCTTTCTAAGGATCCTCAATTCTCCTTGTCCAGCCCGATCCACTGCCCCTCCCTAACCGGGCAGAAGGTGTGAGATTTACTCTCTGGAGGGGTTGAACCAGGTAAGTTCTTTACTTGCAAATACCAGATATAGCTGAGAAAAGTAAGACATAGTACTGAAAATATGAACAGATAACCAACCAAAGATCACCATTTAAGGAAAACCTCTAACACATAAGAAAAGGCCGAAATAAAGAGAAATAAAAGGAACCGTGAGAAAACAGTGACAATGTGGGGAGCATGAGGGTGACATGGGGATGATATGAAAAAAGAATCTATTATTCCCCAGTGAACTCATTAGAAACAAACAGATTTAACAAAATCTATTCCCCTTCTATCAAACAACATTTCTGTTCTTTCCATGCAATACTTTCATGACCACAGACTGTAATGGCTCAACTGCAATAAACACTTCCTCACGCCAAAAAACTCAACGTGGCCACCATCGCGTCAAGCCTACAAACCAGGGTCCGTGGCACTTCAGGGTCCCTTCCGCCCCACTCCACCAACCCGGACAGCTCACCATCCCTAAACATGTCACAATAGTTTAGAAGACCAAACCGAAATTAGATCAAGAATATAATCAAAGCTAAGAAGAAAACGTGTTTTGTTGATTAAAAACAAAAGACAAGACAACAACCAGTGTTTTTCAAGAATGTCCAGAGGGTACACGGTACTGGAGAGTCCACTGTTTTCTTTGGAGTGGCCTTTCTGTCCTGTTCTTCCAACCAAGATGTTATCATCTTTTACGGTTTCTCACAATGGCATGATGTTTCAACGGGGAACATGATGAACTTTCTTCATTTTGAAAAACTAAAAATATCAAATATTCACATGTGGGATTCCTAACTCTGAATACTACTCTAGTATACAATGCCAATATTTAAGAGTCCATAGAAAGATTTTTAAAAATATATAACTTATAGAAAAAGGCTAAAAATGTGCCTCTGCTCTTAAAAAATGAATGCCATAAGAGATAAAATTAAAGTCTTCTGAGAGGCCTAGTACCAGCCTTCTAATGTAAAGGTTCCTGTTTGGGATTTCAATTTTAATTAAAAGGCCAACAAAGCCTATTTTGTTCTTATCTCTAAAGGGTGATCTGTTCAGTTTTTCTTTCTCTCCTTTTTAAGCTATTTATTTAGCAATATCAATCAAATCCTATACTAAGACGTTTGGGTTTCTATTATATATTCTTTCCAACATAATTTAGCAGAGGTGTGATTTTCACTTGAGTAAATAAACACAAGTTCTCTGTCTAATCCATAGAGTCCCAAGAAGCAAACTGATTTCCTAATACTTTGATTAAATGCAATTCAGTTATTTATTCTGCACTCATGAAGTAATAAGCCTGGTGCTAAGAAGCAATGTAGACCAACAAGACCAATTTTCCCAAAAAACTCAAGCCATCTGAAGTAAAGGACCAGTTGCTGTTTGGTTTTTTTTTCTGATTTGTAATTCATTGTGAACCAACAATTTTTAAGACACAATTAAAACAACTTTCTAGGAAAAAAGGACATACAAAGTAAAATCCCAAATGTTTTATTATTGAGGTCAACAGACATAAAATGACTCTGCCAAGTTGCTACACAAGTTTCTAAATCTTAGTTTCTCTCTCTCAACCCCAGCAGCTGGGAGCCACACTTTCAGAAGCACTGCTGTAAACTCCTATCACAGGTTGACAGGCACTGCTTTCAGCTCCTTAATTTAAGACATAGTGCTTCATCCTCTGAGGGCAAGGAATTTTTGTATTTTTATTTACTCATGTACCTTTCCAGACACCTTCGCCACAGTTTTGAGTCTGAGCAAACCATTCTGCTGCTCACAGCAATCTTGATTCATCTTTGAGACTCTTACCTCATTTCTAAAAAAATAATGATTCCCCCCAAATTATATAGCAACTGTGAAACGTGATCTTCTAACAATTTCTGCATCCCTTCGGTTCCAAACACTTCAACTTCTTTGGAAAAAAAAAAATCACTGCTTAAAACAAAAGTACTTTGTGTCTAGAACTGTAAGGGAGACTGTGTGTAAAGTATCATCGTGTTCTGATAAAGACTCATAAAAAGATAAGGAGGACATAGTCGCTGAAGGACAGAATCCGCCTTTCAGCAGTCCTTTCAGGTGGGTTTAGGGGTGGGGTGTGTGGCTAGGTGGGCAGTGTTCCTGCAGAGGTGAACAGAGAAGGGACCAGGGAGCTGCTCTAGTCCCAGCTCCCTGTCCTGGTCCTGAAACCAGAATGAGGAAGTCCTGAAAACAAACGCTCAAAGCAGTCTTTTGGCTGGACCTGCTCCTGGGCAACCCCTGCGGCTGAGAAACACTTCTAAGGGGATGGGAAAAAGGGTGGGAACCAAGCAAATGAGGGAGTCCAGGGCTGCTGGGGATGGGTTAGGTAACTAATAGCTCCTGTTCCCCCAACACCGCTAACATAAAAAGATGTTTGTATTGGAAAGAAGAGTAAATAAAAAACATCACATGGAATCAACATTATTTTTGGCATGCTGTCAACGGTGTAGAAATCAACACTTCATTAAAACGAGGACAGAAGAATACCAATCTGTTAGTTGCTTTACTAATAACAACTAATGACTTGATAGGTTTCTCAAACCAGAAAAAAGATATTTTCATGAATTGTCAAAGATGGAAATGAGAAAAGTAATGACAACACAGCCTTCAAAACTTGCCCAATACTTCCCATATCTCTGGAAATCAGTTGCTCAGCACTTTGAGAAGCAGTTAATGATGATAACTGAATTACGAACATAAACTTAAATTCCATCAAGATTTGAAAATCCTAAATGTAAATAAAGACAGGGTTGGACACCTATCAAGGAAGTGCAGGAAAAACCAAGCAAGTCACAAAGCACCCTCTGACTGGATACGCGCAGCCTGCCCTGCCCTGCCCCGGGAGTCACCGCAGTCCCACCCAGGTGAGGCCAGAGAGGCGAATCCTCAGGTGAGCGGAAGCGAGTGAGCGGTCCCAGGTCACAAACCGAGCCCCTGCTGTCTTCAGCCGGGACAGAAAGGGCGCGCAAGTTTCAGCCCTGCCCGGGGAGGGAATGCGGGGACCTGGGCTGTCCCGGCGCGCCGCTCAGGTCGGAGGGCCCGCGGTGCTGCAGGTGGCTGCGTCCAAGCCGGATGAGGAGGTCCCGCCCTCTCGCCCCCCCGCGACCCGATCCCGGGTGCCCCGCGCGACCCAGACCCGCTGCCCCGACGCCAGCTCCTCGGTCACCTTCTGAGCGCTGGAGCCGCGGATCCGCGCCGCGCGGTCATAGACGTGGCAGCGAATCACCGAGCTGCCCACGTCCAGCCCCAGCACGAAGCCTGCGCGCCGCGGGTCCGGCGCGTTCTGCTCGGGGCGCGTCTGCTCCGGGACTGTGGGCGGCCCTGACATCCCGACCCCCACAGCTCTCCGCACCTGCCTCCAGCCGAGCGGGCGCGCTCTAAACGCCCGTACCTCAGAGGCTGAGCGCTCCCCGCCGGGCCACCGCCCCCAGCCCGCCCCCTCCGCGAGATCCGGGAGCGGCCCCGCCCCCGCCGCGGGCCCCGCCCCGACGCCGTGACGTCACGGCTGCGCAGGAACCCTTTGCAGGAGCGGGGGCGGTCTCGGCGGCGGCGGGGGGCGTGTGGAGGCGAGCAGGGCGGTGGCGGGTCCCTGGAGTCCCGGGTCACCCGTACCGCCCGGTTCTCCAAACACCGGCAGCTCTCAGCGTTGCCCTGGCCCGTAATTTTCATGATTTCCCTCCTAACTCCACGCACCCTTCGGCAGTGCCTGCATTTCTTTCAACCCAATTACATATTATGAATCTCTATTAAGAAAAATAAAGTGACCTGAAAAGAAATTCAAACTTCCGCCGAAGGTATTCATTAATAAACTGAGGGTTTTCCCCCCAAGACTTCTCTCCTCAGAAAACCTGGTCAGGTTTGCACATATAATACACATCAAAAAATACTTGCCAAATGAAATAAACACTCAAATGAGTTGGACATTCCCCAGCCCTCTGGTGGGGAAGAAGGGATAAAGCCAGGGGTGGCTGTTTTTACCATCAAGCTCCACCCCAACGACTGCCTTTTCAGGAACCTGAAAGTCCCTCTAGGGCCCTTTACCTTTCACTCCTGCCCAAAGAGCGTGGGCTCTTCCACGCAGGGGACAGGAAGGAGGCCTGCGGAAATTTCGAGTTTCCTGCACCTCTGGTCACCAGCCTCGAGCCCAGGGGGAGTCCCATGGGGTGGTCTTTATATGCGGGGAGTGCGGAGGCGTTAATGCCTGCTTCAGCCACCTTTCCACCATCACCACACCAGCGCTCCAAAAAAAACCAGTGTCTGAAAATATTCAATGTCTTCTTTCTGTAAAATTATGAAAATAATATGGATATGTGCTCTTTGTGAAAAAGTTTCACAGTGCAGAGTGGTATATCAATTAAAAAGTAAGGGATATTCATTTTAAGCCAAATCGTTCTTTTGAACAAATTGTCATGTTAACCCACTGGCTTTCAGCCCATTTGACCAATGGCCTTTGACCAATGGTTCTTTGGCCATATTACTTGAAACTTGGAACAAGCACCTGGAAGAGTATGGTTTTTGTTTTTGTGTTTAATCTTTGTCTTCGTACCCTGTTCCTCTCTAATGGTACTCATTTGTTCCAAATGGCCCCAGGACTGCCTTCACCAGTGGTGACCATTTTGGTGAGTCATATATACTATGTTAATCCCCAGTATTGTAATTTTGAAATAAATGACTAATGGGTCACGTAGTCTGGCCAGAGTTCTCCAGAGAAAGAGAACCAATAGGATAGAGATTGAGATTTATTTTAAGGAATTGGCTCACATGCTCGTGAGGGCTGGCAAGTCCCAGAAATCTCTAGGGCAGGCTGGAAGTTTAGAAATTCAGATAAGAGTTGATGTTACAGTCTGAGTCTACATTCTGCTGGGCAGTAGGCTGGAAACGCAGGCAGGGTTCCTATGTTGCAATCTTAAGGAGAATTCTTCTTTGGGAAACCTCGATCTTTGCTCTTAAGGCCTTCAACTGATTGGATGCGGCCCACCAACATTGTGAAGGGTCATTTGCTTTACTCAAGGTCTACTGATTTAAATGTTAATCACATCTAAAAAATATCTCACAGCAGCATCTAGATTGGTGCTTGCCCAAACAACTGGGCACCTTCACAGTGTGCCCACTAGCTTAGTCAAGCTGACACATAAAATTAACCATCACAGGTCCCCTTTCACAAGAGAGAAAGCTGTTTTGTATTCCTGATATGAACATTTAGCATATTTCTCAAAGTGATAATTCTTGGGTTTCTTGGACACCTACAGTAACTTCTTTTGTGATTCTTTTTATACATCCGCATCAAGTGATCTTGAGTATTATCAAAGAATCATAGACTGTGAAAACAGGGAGCTTAGCAACCACTTAGTCTAGTGTTTCTTAATCTGTTTCTGATCTTGAACAACTCTGAGATCCTGATGATGCTATCTTCCCAAGAACATGCTTATATACAGAATACTTGGCATGAGGTTTCAGGTGGGTGTGGGATAAACTAAACATGAAGATCTCAGATTAAAAATCCAGAGTGAATTCCCTAACCTGGACAGACTGTTGCCTAGGAGAGGCCTGGGGGAACAAAGGGATACTGTGTTTCCTCCTCCGTCATTGTTCTCTGCTAGCACCTCTCACCCTGCTCCGCCCTCAGGGAAAGGAGCAAGTCGCTTCGGGGCACAGAGCTCAGAAACTCTGAAAGTCCCTTTGCTAGTGGGTCGGTTCATTGTTCTTGATTCAGAGTCCACTGCTGCTCTGAGCTCCATCACCTGATGGCCTTGGTCTGCCTCTGGCTCGGCTGCTGGTTCCCCTCAGATTCTGGGCTTGGCCCAGAGGTGGCCGCTGAGGCTTTCTCCCAGGCTCATTCCCCACCACTGTCGCTCCTTACACTTTCTCCTCTGGCGGCAGGCCCAGAATTACAACTTGCACCAGCCTCCCAGGTTCTTGAGAAACGCGGATGCGGTTACTCAGGGCTGGATCAGAAAGCGTGTGAGGCCAGCATTCCCTGGGACTCCCTGAAGGGAAGTGGATGGTGCTTCAAGGCTGAGTCCAGGGACCTCCCTCGATGCCCTCCTCCCTCCAAGGAAACAAATCACTGTCCTTCCCTCCTAGGGTGACCAACTGTCCCTATTTGCCAGGGACTGAGGAATTTCTTGAAACACAGGACTTTCGATGTTAAAACCAGAACGGTCCTCCTCACCACTCAGAGACTCTTGGGGTCCACAGGTGACTTCCTTTGGGATGCCGGCTACTTCATGTTTAGGTGTCAGCCACTGCTTTTAGACAGTGAGCTCCCTGAGGACAGAAACAGGGCCTGAGTCTTTTTTCCTCCAAGAGGCACAAAGTACCTGCTGAATGACTAAATGAACAAGCAAGTTAATGTTTGCAAGTCCTTATCAGACCTTACCCTCTGCCTGACATGGCCACAGGACACAGAGGGCAGTGAACCCTTCCTAACGTCTGCATTCATCTGGGCTTCTTGTCATCTGACCACCGATGCAGCCCTTCTGATGTGGAAGGGAGGTCAGGCTGCCTGCCCTGAGCCTGGCGCCTGGAACACCAGGACTGAGCCCCAGATCCCCATGTGAGCGTCAAACCACATCCTTTCTCTTCACCCTTATTTCAGAGCTCCGCCTAACTTGGGTTGGACTCCCGCCTCGGCTTCCTGCTCTGTACCTCCACTCCTGACTGCGTCTGCAGCCCTGGCCTCAACACAGGGGTAGACTTACCGTAGTATGTCTTCATGTCCCCCACTTTGCATGGGCCCCTACTGAGGCCCTGAGCAGAGCCCTAGCAAACTGTTGAGTGTCCTGTGCTTTATATGGCATTTGCAAAAGTGGATTCTTTTTGTATTATTTTTCCTAAAGTGGGCCCTCCAAATTGTACAAGCTTCGATTCCCACAGAACCATAATCCTCCCACCAGGAGGGAAAGCGGGCAGGGGAGGGATAAATTGGGAGATTGGGATTGACATATACACACTACTATATATATAAAATAGATAACCAATAAGGACCTACTGTATAGCACAGGGAACTCTACTCAGTACTCTATAATGACCTATATGGGAAAAGAATCTTAAAAAAAGGGTGGATATATGTATATGCATGAATGATTCACATTACTGTACACCTGAGACTAGCACAACATTGTAAATCGACTCTACTCCAATAAAAATTTTAAGAAAACCCAAAATCCATAGTCCTCCCCACCTTTGTATAGTCCTCAAAGCCAGACTTCCTCTTCTGGATCCCAGTGTGGTGGTGTGGGATGCTGTCGGCATGCCTCTGAGTTACATAGTCCCCAGGTCACCATTCGGAACCCCCTGAATACTGTCATCAGCTGATGAAGTCTGTCCTCCCTACACAGCTCTGAGTAATCATGGTTAGAAGCCCTGGCCTCCTCCATCCAAGCCAACTTAAGATCCAGACCCTGCCCATTTCTCATCATTGTTCCGCTGAGGTCCTTTCCAGAGCCACACCTGCCACACCTGCCCAGGTATTTGCCCATCTCCATGCCCTTCTGAGGCATCCAGTGTCAGAAACATGAGCTGGCTCGTTGCTCCGTGTCTTAACTTCTCCCCTCCTGAAGTGGATTAAGTGACAGGAAATCTTTTCCTTCACTCACCTGTCTGTATACATTGTGGGAGGGGAAGAAGCCTTATGTGGCCAGGTTTCTCATGTTTGTGAACACCCAGAGCTGGAAAGTTCTAAAGAGAGGCCATGGCTTAAAAGGAGCATTCTACCTCCCCTCCTCATCCCAATCATCCTGTTTCACTTGTGGTCAGAAGCCTTTATTCAGCTAGGGACATTATAAAGTCTCAAATGAATGAGTTCTGTGAGTTAAGATTTAAACCACATTAGAGAACGGCTGAAAACACTTTTGAATTCATGGATACAAATAAAACTTTGTTTTTTGAGCAAAAATTTTGAATTTTTGTAGAAGGCAATTTTAAATCCAAAATAAAGAATGGTACTGTGGAAGAAAATGAAGAAAAGTAGCTGTTACTAGATTTGAGGTAAGTTTTCAAAAATAAAGATTTCTGTCTCGGCCTTTTGGCTAAGAATAAGCCAGAATAAGGAAGGAAACATCTCCCTACATATTGCTTAGCCTCTGTTGGCATTATTTTTTCCCCAGATCCCACAGGATTCTTTTCCTGAAGTCATACTTATTGAGATGCACAGTTTTATGACTTTTGACAAACATATGCAGCCCTGAAACCATCACCACCACCATTAATATAGAAAATATCTCCATCACTCTAAAAACTCCCTTTTGCACACAGTACTCTGAATCCTTTACTATGAGCATAAGGTGATGTCATCTGCATACGTAACTCAGAACTCTTGAATTTAGCAGATTGATCTCAGTCATTTTAGATGCAACCCATCCCAAAAAGAAGTTGCCAGTTCCAGACTGACTGTAAATGAGCTTGGTCCTCGTGACATGTGGGCCAGATTGTGGACCTGGGGTTTTCACCAAATGACATGCTTACATTAAGCTAAGTGTAATAGCTTGACAATTCCTGGTTCCTTTATATGTTTTGAGTAAATCCACACTACTTGAAGTGATTCTAAGCAATGAGAACATTCAGTTGGCAAGCTTACATTTTATCCTGTCAAGGAAGGAAAAGCCCTGTTTTGAAATACAGTTACTACAGGTTGTATTTCACAAATTGTAGCTCTAGATAGTGTGCCTTAATAATCTCTGTTATGCTTTGTTAATAAGATAGATCCTTTAACTATAAAGGAGATGAAACTCAGAATGAAATCTAATTAATTCAGACCGCAAAGTAAAGAAACTAGAAATAAAGAGCCATAAAAAAACAGTAGATTTTAAGTTAACTGAAAAAGAATTACAGTTGACTCTCATTATTTGCAGTAGTTATTGTTCTATAAAGTTATGGCCAACACAATTGGCAAATAGCGAATCATTTCTGCTGGAGGAAATATAGGGTTAGGCTCCTGCAGCCTCTGGTCACATTTCCAACCACTGATCAATACATAACCTTGTTCAATATGTGTTTCTATTTAAAGACATGTTACTTAATATATATTGTTGATTCATCAACATTGAACTTACAGCTGACAGCGCTATAATTTATACCTGAGTGAAGCTTATCTAACACATGTATTCTCCCTGCAGGGCACATTGTGGCCTTCCTGGGCTTAGAAACACTTCAGAGCATTTCGGTACTATGCCGGGGCCATTTTAAACACAAAATCACCAACAAAAAGCACAAGCATGTGAAAAATGTGGCACTAAATAGACAGTAGAAAGGACATCTGTTTACAGTATGAAGGCTGAAAGAAGAAGGCAGAATGTCATCTTATTTGAGCTCAGCTGAGAATGTGCACATCTCTCTCTCTGTCTAAGTCTCCGTATTTAGACTTAGCAACATGTATATCAATTTGTTTTCCCAGCATTGCCTTTCATATCTCATTCAATTTCCATCTTTCTAAGCCAGTTTCCTTTCTCTCAGATGATACAAGTAAGTAGTTCTTTCAGTGAGGATCCTTGGGGAGTGAGCTTCCTCAGTTTTTGAATATCTACACATATATCTTCACTTTTAAAAGATAGTTTGACATGGTAGAGAATACTGGTTTACAGCTTTTCTTTTTGCACTTTGAAAATATTGTTCCATTGGCTTCTAGCTGTAATTACTAATGAGAAGTCTGCTGCCAGTCTAATTCTCATTCTTTTGTGGGTACTCTTGTCTTTTCTCTCACGTGCCTTTAAGATTTTCTATTCAGATTCAGTCTTCTGGTCTTCACAGGTGTGGTCTTCTTTTTAGTTTATCCTTCAGACTGAAGACCTGGGTCCTTCAGTTCTGGAAAATGTACTGCTTTGTACACGTTGCCTCCTCCTAGTCTCCCTAGTTTCTCCTATTAGATATTTGATTTTAAAAATTATTTTGACACAGTTTCAGACTTAACAGAAAAGTTACAAGATAGCACAAAGAATTGCTATATACCCTTTACCCAGATTTCCCAAACACTAACACTTTACCACATTAAGTTTATCTTTTTCTATTTATCTATTTACCTGTATGTTTTTCTGAACCATTTGAAAGTAAGTTGCTGGCATGATGCCCATTTTCTCCAAAATACTTGAGTCAGAACTTCCTAAAAACAAGTATATTCTCTTGTATAATCATCATACACAATCCTGTTAGCTAATCTAGAGTTCTTATTCAGATTTCACTGATTGTCACAACAGTGTCTCTTACAGAAAAAGAAAATCCCAGATTGTGTGTTGAATTCAGTGTCATGTTTCTTAGTCTCCTTTCACTTGGCACCATTGCTCAGTCTTTGTCTTTAGTGACAATGACATTTTTGAAAAGTACAGGCTACTCATTTTGTAGAATGTCTTTCATTTTAAGTTTGACTGGTGTTTCTTCTTGATTAGATTCAGGTGGTTATGCACTTTGGGCCAGAACAGCCCAAAGCAACATGCTCTTCTTAGCGGGGCTGGGCCTTGGATAAGGCAAAGGATGTACCCAGTGCACAAAATTTAAGGAGATATTCATTCTCAGCCAGTACAGGGTAAGCTACAAATGCCTTGCTTGCCTCAACCGAGTACCAGCCCTGCTTCTCAGTACATCATCTCAGGAGGTATGTGGTATCTATTAGTTCAGTATGATG
Organism: Balaenoptera acutorostrata; assembly: GCF_949987535.1. Classification (NCBI taxonomy): domain Eukaryota; kingdom Metazoa; phylum Chordata; class Mammalia; order Artiodactyla; family Balaenopteridae; genus Balaenoptera; species Balaenoptera acutorostrata. The sequence goes on from NC_080067.1 coordinate 28,050,476, forward strand.
TCTGTTGGTCACTTGATTAAGGTGGTGTCAGCCTGATTTCTTCATTGTGCAGATACTATAATTCATTTTGTAATTAATAAATGTCTTATAGGGAGATACTTTGAGACTATGCAAATATCCTATCACTCTTCAAAATTTCACCCAATAATTTTAGCATCTATTGATGATTCTTGCCTTAATCGGTTATTAAGATGGTTGCCAAATTGTGATTTTTTTTCATTCCATCATTCTTTCTACATTTATTGATTTATTGATTGACATTTTTATAACACAACAATTTGGGTTCATCAAACAACCTAAATATATCACTATGACCTTCCTTTCCCAGATTTAGTACCAGTATGTTAAATGAAACAAGTGTGCACCCTGATTCCTGAGATCAAAAGAGGAGTCCATTTTTTCTTGCCCTGTTTCTCATCTCTAAGGCAGTTCTCCAGATAATTTTTCCTTTAGGCCAAGGAACCTCTTATTTTCTTAAAAGAGATTTTGGTATAAAGCTTAGTTGCACTCATTTTTCTAGACTAAATAAATTTTATCCTTGTTTACATGTTTTCTGTCCACTTATTCAGCACTTGAGAGAAGTCTACTGGACTGCTTTGGCCTGTTTTTCTACTTTGAGAAATTGTGGTCTCTAACTGGATTGAATTCAATTAGTATTTACTAGGAGTTAGTTTTCATATGTGCCCTGACTCTTCGGTGTTTGCAATTTGGTATGTATGTGAAAAGTTAAATCCCTCAGTTGGTCATGTTGGGTATGATTTTCCTGGTTATGACACAGTTTGTCTGATGCAGGCAAAAAAACTACCTAGAATTATAGTGGCCAAGGCCTGTTTTTTGATTAATTTTAATAGTATTAAAATTCAGCTTTCTTACTATAGCTTGATGAACTTTTGCCCACATATAAAATATTATTTTGGAGGATTAATTAGGTTTAATTGAGGAGACTCATCATTTCTCCATTGTATTTAACATCTCCGGTTACGTTCAAGAATAGTGTTTTTCACCAGTCCAAATGGCCATCCTCAAAAAATCTACAAACAATAAATGCTGGAGAGGGTGTGGAGAAAACGGAACCCTCTTGCACTATTGGTGGGAATGTAAATTGATACAGCCACTATGGAGAACAATATGGGAGTTCCTTAAAAAACTAAAAATAGAACTACCATATGACCCAGCAATCCCACTACTGGGCATATACCCTGAGAAAACCATAATTCAAAAAGAGTCATGTACCACAATGTTCACTGCAGCTCTATTTACAATAGCCAGTACATGGAAGCAACCTAAGTGTCCATCGACAGGTGAATGGATAAAGAAGATGTGGCACATGTATACAACGGAATATTACTCAGCCATAAAAAGAAACAAAATTGAGTTATTTGTAGTGGTGTGGATGGACCTAGAGTCTGTCATACAGAGTGAAGTAAGTCAGAAAGAGAAAAACAAATACCATATGCTAACACATATATATGGAATCTAAAAAAAAAAAAAAGTGGTTCTGAAGAACCTAGGGGCAGGACAGGAATAAAGACGCAGATATAGAGAATGGACTTGAGGACACGGGGAGGGGGAAGGGTAAGCTGGGACAAAGTGAGAGAGTGGCATGGACATATATACACTACCAAACGTAAAATAGATAGCTAGTGGGAAGCAGCCACATAGCACAGGGAGATCAGCTCGGTGCTCTGTGACCACCTAGAGGGGTGGGGTAGGGAGGGTGGGAGAGAGCCGCAAGAGGGAGGGGATATGGGGATATATGTAGATGTATAGCTGATTCACTTTGTTATAAAGCAGAAATTAACACACCATTGTAAAGCAATTATACTCCAATAAAGTCGTTAAAAAAAAAAAAAAAGAATAGTGTTTTTGCCACCTGTTCTGATAATAGGATAATAAGGTTTGAATCTCAGTTTAATTTAATGCCTTCTAATCAGGATATTCAGTTCTTTTCTGAAAACTAGAGTAATGTCATGTGAAAAGTTGATCCTTTTATGTAAACAGTGCACATATTTTGTTTAACCGTGTTTTTAAAAATATTGCATGTTGGAATAAGCAAACCTTTATCTTTTATTAAGTTAAAACTACAAACACAGGCATACCTCCTTTTATTGTTTACACTTTGCAGATATTGCATTTTTTACAGATTGAAGGTTTGTGGCAACCCCATATTGAGCACACATATCAGCACCGTTTTTCCAACAGCATTATTATTATTATTATTTTTAATAAATTTATTTTATTTTATTTTTGGCTGCGTTGGGTCTTCGTTGCTGCGCGCGGGCTTCCTCTAGTTGTGGCGAGCAGGGGCTACTCTTCGTTGCGGTGCGCGGGCTTCTCATTGCGGTGGCTTCTCGTTGCGCAGCACGGGTTCTTGGCGCGCGGGCTTCAGCAGTTGAGGCACACGGGCTCAGTAGTTGTGGCTCATGGGCTCTAGAGAGCAGACTCAGTAGTTGTGGTGCACGGGCTTAGTTGCTCCACGGCACGTGGGATCTTCCTGGGCCAGGGATCAAACCCATGTCTCCTGAATTGGCAGGTGGATTCTTAACCACTACGCCACCAGGGAAGCCCGCAACAGCATTATTTTTAAATTAAGGTATGTACATTGCTTTTTTAGACATAATGCAATACTTAAGAGACTATGGTACAGTGTAAACATAACTTGTGTATGCACTGGAAAACCATAAAATTTATGTGACACACTTTGTTGTGATATTTGCTTTATTGCGGTGGTTTGGGTCCAAACCCGCAATATCTCTGAGGTATGCCTGTATTGAAAATAAGAGGAAATTATTTAGAAAAAAGAAAGTTGCTTTGTGGAGTTAAGATAGATTTCATGCAAAAAGACAAACAACCCAATTTAGGAATGGGCAAAGGACTTGAATAGACGTCTCTCAAAAGAAGATATACAGATGGCCAGCAAGCACAGAAAATGGTGCTCACTGTCGTCCATCATTAGGGAAATGCAAATCAAAACCACAGTGAGATACCACTTCATACCCACTAGAATGGTCATAATAAAAAGGTGGAAAATAATAAGTGCTGGTGAGCATGTAGGGAAGTTGGAATCTTTGTCCATTTCTGGCAGAAATGTAAAATCATGCAGCTGCTCAGAGAATGGTTTGGAGATTCCTCAGTACATTACATACCACCCAGCAATTCCACTCTAAAGAATATACTGGAAATATACTCTAAAGAATTGAAAATAGGTGTTCAAATAAACACTTGTATATGAATGTTTATAGCAGCACTATTCCTAATAGCCAAAAGGTGGAAACCATCCAAATGTCCATTACGTGGATGAAAGAATAAACAAAATGTGGTATATCCAGACAATGGAATAGTATTCAGCCATAGCAAAGAATGAAGTAGTGACACGTGCTACAACATGGATGAGCCTTGAAAACACTGTAGTCAGTGAAAGAAACCTGACACAAAAGGTTGCTGTACTATAATATTTCACAAGTGCTCTCTTGACTCAATTTGAAGTCATGGTGAAAATTCTCATTTCCCCTTTGTGGGCAGTTTGCTAAGCATCCACCCCAACTACTTCCCTCTGGGGCTCTGACACTCCTGGGTTATGTACAAACATTCCCAACTGCCAGAGGCTCCCAGATACCTAACAGGGGTGACCTCTTCTTCCTTAGACCTACATAATTCTTCAAAATTCCCACTTCCCAGGAAGTCCATAAAACAAAGCTCAATCCCACCCTGCTTGCCACACCTGAGCTGCCTCCTACGGTTCTGGCCTCTTGCTGCCCTGTCCCCTGCCAACCCAGTGCGTTCCTGCAAGGAAGCCTTCTCTCATTTGGAGCTGTAAGTAACAACATGTTCTGCCTTTCATCTACCCAGAGTGCCTTTGTGTTGTGTCCTGGCAACCAAAGAGTCTATAGTCATACCTACTATCTTATAATCATAGAACAGCCACATTTCGTAGTATCCAATTTATATGAAATATCCAGAATAGGAAAATCCATAGAGACAAAAATCAGATTTGTGGGTGCTGGGGGCTGGGAGGAAGGAGAAGGGTGAGTGAAAAGTGGAGTTTCCATTTGGGCTGATGAGAAAGTTCTGCAGCTAGATACAGTGATGTGTGCACAGCATCATACATGTACTTAATACCACTGTGTTGTACACTTTAAAATTGTTAAAGTGGTAAATTTCGTCATGTGTGTTTTGCCACATTTTTAAAAAACTACAAAAAAAAGACAAAAAAAAAGACAGAGTCTAAGAAACAAAAGAGAGACTGCATGTATATGTTTTTTTAATAAATTTATTTATTTATTTATTTTTGGCTGTGCTGGGTCTTCGTTTCTGTGCAAGGGCTTTTCTCCAGCTGCGGCGAGCGGGGGCCACTCTTCATCGCGGTGCGCGGGCCTCTCACTGTCACGGCCTCTCTTGTTGCGGAGCACAGGCTCCAGATGCGCAGGCTCAGTAGTTGTGGCTCACGGGCCCAGTTGCTCCGCGGCATGTGGGATCTTCCCAGACCAGGGCTCGAACCCGTGTCCCCTGCATTGGCAGGCAGATTCTCAACCACTGCGCCACCAGGGAAGCCCTGTATATGTTTTAAAGTATGTCAATTTCCTGTGAGTGCAAGAAAGCGAAGTCTTGACTTCTCTAAGTGAGGGTACACCTTTTTTCTAAAAACAGACTGATTTTAATGGTATTAATGCATTTATCAAAGAATAAAGAATACACACCAACAGAATGGCTCATATTAAAGAAGAAGAAGACAAAGGTTGGTGGACATGTGGAATAAATTGAATTCTCACCCATTGATGGTGAAAGTATGAGTTAGTATGACCACGTCGAAAAAGTCTGACAGTTTCTTATGTAACTAAACATATGCATATCCTATGACCCACAAATTCCATTCCTAGGTATTTACCCAATATAAATGAAGACAAATGTCTAGGACTTCCCTGGTGGTGCAGTGGCTAAGAATCCGCCTGCCAATGCAGGGGACATAGGTTCGAGCCCTGGTCCGGGAAGATCCCACATGCCGTGGAGCAACTAAGCCCGTGCTCCACAACTACTGAACCTGTGCTCTAGAGCCCACTACTGAGCCTGGGTGCTGCAACTACTGAAGCCCGTGCACCTAGAGCCCGTGCTCCGCAACAAGAGAAGCCACTGCAATGAGAAGCCCGCGCACCACAACGAAGACCCAACGCAGCCAAAAGTAAATAAATAAATTTATTTTTTTTAAAAAGTACATTAAAAAAAATATTTTAAAAAAACCAACAAATGTCTATGAAAAGATATGTACAAGAACATTCATAGTAGCTTTATTCATAAGAACCCCAAACTGGAAACAGATCAGCTGTTCATCAGTTGGAGAATAAATCTTAAGCTATCTTCTTCACACAATGGACTACTATTCAGAAATAAAGAGAAGCAAACTACTGATCCACACAACAACATGAACGAATGCTAAAACATTATATTGAGTAAAAGAAACCTAGCATAAAGAGTATATACTCTATACTGAATCCCTATGTTGTATACCTGAAACAAATATAATACTGTAAATCAACTGTACTTCAATTTTTTTTAAAAAAGAGTACATACTGTTTTTTTCCATTGATATGAAGTTCTAGAGCTGGCAAAATTAATTTTTGGTGAAAAGATTTCAGAACAATGGTTGCCTCTGGGCAGTTGAGGATCTATTGGGAGAGGGTGTGAGGGAATTTTGTGTGTGTAATGTTCCTGTTCTGTGCCTTGGTGATGATTTAGGTTGCATGTGTGTGTATATTTGCCAGACCTCATGGCCCACTTAAGATTTGTGCATTTCACTTTATATAAATTTTACCTGTAAAGAAACAAAAAGGCACCATAAAATATTGAATTCTAGTTAGTGATATGCTTGCTCAAGTATCTGGGGGAAGTATACTGATGTCTGCAACTTACTTTGAAATGCATACAAAAACAAGAGGGACTGGTAAATAGAAAGAGAGATGGATCGATGGCTCTTACGTAATAAGAGAGATGGATCGATGGCTCTTACGTAATAAGAGAGATGGATCGATGGATCTTACGTAATAAAGTAAGAATAGTAGAATAGTAATGGTAGAATTTAGGTGGTGTGTATATGGATGTTCAGAAGTAATTTTTTTTAGTGTGTTTGGAAACTTTTTATAATAAGATATAGGGGAAAAGAATAAAATATACATCGTCAAACCCACCCTTATTGTTTGGAGTCTTGAAACGTGGCAAGGAAATTGGACAGATATTTTTTAAAACTAGCCAAGTGCCCCAAATTCTAAGAACTGTTTCTCTTTGTCTAAAAATCTCAGTGATGACCACAAGCAGCAACAAAGCTTCATTGTCTGTCTTGACTGCGCTGACTTTTGACAGCTGGGCCAAACGTTGGGAGCCAAAGGCTTACAAGCCTCTTAGTATCAGTTACTAAGCTTTAATGGTCAATTAGAGTGTGAACTGATGAAACCCTCTAATTTGGTAGAATGGATTCTTTACTGCCTGAGAGGGACCACTCTGCAATGTCAGTGTCAATTTCCCTTCCCAGCCAATATTGGACTGTGGTCTTTGTAGCCTCCTGGTTTTCCCTCTTCCTCCCCTTTCACCGCTGTTGGTGTTATCGGTCTTAAGAAAGAGCACAGATCACTGCACAGTGGTGTACTCACTATGCAGTAATAGTATTCAATAGAAGATGAATGATTCACGGTACATAAAGGAAAGATTATTGGAGCAGAAGTGTGGCAACCCTAGACCTGGCTCCGCTGCTACATAGGTGTGTGACCTTGGGCAAGTCACTTAACTCTGCTGAGCCTCACTTTATTAATCTCTACAACAGAGGAGGCAGGCTGAGAGTTTCTCCAGGCAAGTTCCAGCCCTAAGACTCAACTGCTAAATGTAAAAAGTACTAATTTCCAAATGACATTTATCAAAATTGTAATGTTTCTCCTGTTGGCTTTCTTTCTTTAATGTTTATTTATTTATTCGGCTGTGCCCGGTCTTAGTTGTGTCATGCGGGATCTTTTACTTGCAGCATGAGGGATCTTTAGTTGCAGCATGTGAACTCTTAGTTGTGGCATGTGGGATCTAGTTCCCTGATCAGGGATTGAACCTGGGCCCCTTGCATTGGGAATGCAGAGTCTTAGCCACTGGACCACCAGGGAAGTCCCTCCTGTTGGCTTTGACTGATTTTATTTTATTAGTTTCTATCCTTATCAAGGTTAAATATGTACTATGTAGATAGAGCCCATGCTCAACAAGGCTTATTATGAAACAATACCCCACCAATCCCTACATTTGTCCCTCCTCAGAAGCATTTAAAATCTTTTCTTTTGAATCTGCAGAAGAGTTGAAAGAATAGTCTTCAGTATTCTTACCTGAATAGTCCTCATCAAAAGGGCTATTGTTGACATCTGACCACATTCCCTCTATCTTTTTCTATGCTTCCTTTATGCCAGACCATCTGAAAGTGGGAGGCAGGTACATGACACTTCACACCTAAATACAACAGTGTGTGTCTTCCAAGATTATGAACATCTCCTACATAACTGCGGCATCATTTCTGTACCTGAGAAAACTGACCTTAATTCAGTAACATCACTCATATTCAAAGAAGCCCATTGAGCCATAAAGTGCCTTATAAATGTTATTTTTTCCTAACCTAGATCCAATCAAGGTTCACACATTGTATCCGACCATTAGTTTTCTTTAATCTCTCCCAGCCCTCCCTGCCCCCAACCTCCCTTGGAGAGAACAGGTCAGTTATCTGGCCTGGATTTATGCTGTAAATCCCACATGTTTCCCTCCACTAGAGTCAGGGCAAGCATTTTTGGCAAGAATACCACATTGGAGATGTTGAGTCCTCCACTGGCATCACATCAAGAAGTATAGAATGTCAGTCCTTCCCTACTACTCTTGCAACTGTTGCCAAGCTTGACTATTTGCTTAAAATAGTGACTGCCAAATCTCCACACTATGAAGGTACCTTCTCCCCTTCTGTACTTAATAAGTATTCCATGGAGTGATATTTTTGAGACTGTGAGAATCCAGTTTGTGAGAATCCTAATTTAGGATTTTTATTTTTTTTCTATTCACGGCGTGCGGGATCCTAGTTCCCCAGCCAGGGATTGAACCTGCGGCCCCTGCATTGGAAGTGTGGAGTCTTAACCACTGGACCGCTAGGGAAGTCCCTAATTTAGGATTTTTAAATTTCTAATCATTCTTGAGGTGGAGGTTTCACTAGTCAAATGTAGAATTTTCCACCTATGGACCATGAGAATAATAATAATATGGTGTTAGGGCTGAGAAAGATGTGAGAGGTCTTCTCGGTTAATTCTTTTATTGTTTTATCTCATTTTATTGTAGGCAGTTACATTAATTTTCTTTTCGTGTTTCCATTAGTGATATATTTTATCAGTTTGGGGCATGATCTACTGACGTTCACCATGGAAGAGTACACATACATTTCCATCCGCCACCACATATGTGCACCCTTTCCATCTTCCTAATACAGTTATAACATGCTTTTGTTTAGATGACTATTTGGCTTCCATTATTATAATCACATGTTTTAACATGGTTATTATAACCATAATCCACAGTTGACCCAGTGTATCAGTACTATGCTGTGTCTCTTCCATTTCCCTTTCCAGAGTCACTCTTCACCCGTCTCCATTCTGCTGTGTCTTGGGAGGCTGACCTGCATGGACTCCGTCAAAGGTTTCCCTTGCCCCATGGTTACTCAGTTGGGTTTGACCAATAGAAAGCACCAGCAGGACACTGGAGGGAGAAACAAGGAGGTCATAGTATATGTTCCCCAGCTCCTGCCCTACTAGGTGGCCATGGGTTAGCTGTTTAGTTCTACAAAAGGTCACAGCTCTTGTCAGGCAACACCCTCTGTCTCTTTGGAGCCAAGTAATGGCGTGCTCTTTTTGCCTTTTTTGTCCTGGAGTGGTAACAATTCTTATTTGTTATTAGTCTTTTTAGTTTTCCTAAGTCTACCTACACCCTTACAAGTTTTTAGTGTCTTTATTAAGGTCTCCTGAATTATGCTATCTATTTTCTGCTAGACCTAAATTATGAATATTTTCCTTTCCTGCAAAACTTTTCTATTTTCTCTGGAGTTAATATTTAATCTGATATTTCTGGTTTTCTATAAATTTATTATTAATTCAACCCAAGTACCTTTTATAATTTTATAAATCTCCCCTTAGGATGTTCAGAAACATCAGGAATTTTTCTCAGTTTCATTTTCTTAAAGCCATCTCTTCTGGGGCTTTCTAACTTTTTCCAGTTTGTACTAGTCAACCTCTAGACCTGATGGACAGCTTTCATACTGAAATCTCCGTTTGCTATCGCTGAAGAAATTACCTTGTGTGAATTAGATTAGAACTTCTCTTTCCATCTGGTTTAAATCTTCAATCTTGGGTCACATTCTCACATTGTTAGTGCATATCTTCTAGTAGTTTCTTGAGAAAGGACACTTAAAAGTTACATTATTTGAGGGAATTCCATGGTGGTTCAGTGGTTAGGACTACGTGCTTTCACTGCTGAGGGTACGGGTTCAATCCTTGGTTGGGGAACTAAGATCTCACAAGCTGTGCAGTGTGGCCAAAAAAAAAAAAAGTTACATTATTTGAGACTTTTATGTTAGAAAATGTCTTTATTATATCCTAATATTTTATCAATACTTCGGCTGAGTGTAGAATTCTATGTTAGAAATTATTTCCTTTCAGTATTTTGAAGACTTTCCTCCATTATTCTCTAGCTTCTGGCACTACCTTTGAGATGTCTTAACTCATTATTACTCCTAATCCTTTGTATGTGATCTTTTTTTTCTTGAAACTTTCAAGAGCTTCTTTGCCTCAGTATCTTAAAGTGCCATGATGAGGGACCCTAGCATATGTTCATTCATTGCTGGGTAGTTGAGGAAAATTTCAATCTGAGGTGGTTGCCAGGGGTTGAAAGGAGGAGAAATCGAAGAATTTCTAGTTAATGAGCATAAAGGGTTTTTTTTTAATGATTTATTTTCAATTTTTAAAAAAACATTTATTTATTTATTTTTTTGCTGCGTTGAGTCTTCGTTGCTGCGCACGGGCTTTCTCTAGTTGGGGCGAGCGGGGTCTACTCTTCGTTGCGGTGCGTGGGCTTCTCATTGTGGTGGCTTCTCTTGTTGTGGAGCAGGGGCTCTAGACACGCGGGCTTCAGTAGTTGTGGCACGTGGGCTCTAGAGCGCAGTCTCAGTAGCTGTGGCGCACGGGCTTATCTGCTCCGTGGCGTGTGGGATCTTCCCGGACCAAACCTGTGTTCCCTGCATTGGCAGGCGGATTCTTAACCACAGCGCCACCAGGGAAGTCCCGAGCATAAAGTTTTAGTTAAGTTCTACATGAATTCAGTTTAGAGGAATAAATTCTAGAGATTTGCTGTACAATATTGCATCTACAGTCAACAGTATTGTGCTCTATACTTAAAATCCTGTAAAGAGGGTAGATCTCATGTTGTGTTCTTACCACAATAAAAGAAAAAACTTTAAAAATGCCTTTCTCACAACACTGTGGTGAGAGTTAAATGGCAGAATGCTATAAAGCACTTGGTCTGTAAACAGTATTTACTATTGTAGTTTTTACGGACTGGAGTCTGGAAGCAGGAAAAAAAGAGGACCATGTCAATAGGCTAAGCTTGAGAAGAAGAGAACCTGCATTAAGGTAAGGTAACCATGAGGATGGAGAGAAGAGGGCAGATATAGGAGATGACATTGCACCACGACTTGTGAACTGCGCGTGGCGGGTGAAGAAAAGGAGGAATCAAAGATGACTCATGCGGTTGTGACCTCTATTATTAGCAATAAATGTAGAAATATCACATGATGACATTTCAGGCCAAAATGATGACTTCCTTCACTTAGTGGTGCTAAGGAAGTGTCATTGGGAAATTATCATCTGACAACCCCAGAGATACGGGTTAAGACTCCACTGGTGTTTGATTAAGCTATTGAGATGGGGAAAGTTGTTTGCGTGTGTTGAACTCCGGAAGCATTTATCTAGCAATGGTGAACTACAGCTTAAAGAAGAAAAGCAAAGATCACAGAAGCTGCATTAATAATTTGTCTCATAGGGACTTCCCTGGTGGTCCAGTGGGTAAGACGCTGCTCTCCCAATGCAGGGGGCCGGGGTTCGATCCCTGGTCGGGGAACTAGATCCTGCATGCATGCCGCAACTAAGACCGGGCGCAGCCTAAATAAATAATGTTCTCTACTTTAAAAAAAATAATTTGTCTCATAGCTTATTCTGCAATGTGTGCAGACCCGGGGGTTTTAGCTCCCAGACTCCTTGCTATGGACACCCTCATTTGTCTGATACTGCTAATTTGAGCTTTGCATTGTATTCTCAGTCAAGTCCCCTTATGGGGACTCATCTGATTATCACCCTGTAATGTTTTTTTTTCTTTCTGGGGAGAAATAGATGAAATCAGTGAGCTGTGACTAATATCTATTGTGCTTAAGCAATCGTCTGTGTGCTCATTCCCCAGAAGAGAAACATACATTATTTTGCAGCAAAGGAAGAGAGCAAAATTCCCTGTCAAAAGTCCCTCTTTGGCTGGAAATCATGTCAGCTTACTTTTAAATGTTCTGATTAAAAAGAGAAAAAGAAAACTGACCTTGAGGGTCCTGAATGAGGTAGCAGCCTTGTGTGATAAATACGCAGTCACCTCTATGTGAAGGGAATAAAGTCTGTATGCTGGCTGAGTCCTGGCTTCTCTTCTCCTTCCTTTGGAGTCCTTCTCTGGAAGCCTGGGTTTCCTGACAGTGCCCAGCCCATAGTAGGCCCTCAACTAATACTTGTGGAACAATATCGAAGCATCTCCTTCAAGCAGTATAGGACGTTTTCCCTTCTGCACTGCCAGCTCCACTAAATCTATCCCTGGTCCCTGCTGGCACTCCCTCCACTAATTTCTTGCCCTCTGCCAGAAAGCTCACCTCTTCTGGTGCCGTATCACCCCTTGCATTCCGTGAGGAACACTTCTGCCTCAGCTATGTGTGGGGATGCCACAATGGCCTGTTAGGACATGTCACAGGCCCAATAACCCGAGTCACAAGGGTGGGAATATACTCCTGGAATAAACCTAACTCAAGAATCCCTTCAGACAAAACTGCAACCAGAATGCTGTATGCCCGTTAAGTTTTGCTGCAAGTAGGCAAAGCCAGCTTTGAGATAATGCTCTGTTTTAAAAAACATTGATTCATTCATTCACTCTTGGCCACATTCCTTAAAAAAATATCTGCTATGGAGGGACACAAAACCTGGCAAGTTTGTACTTGGAGATCTGTACTGTCTTTACAACCTGTCCAACTGTACTGCACACTAAGGATCTTGACCACAAATTTCCTCATGTCAAATGAAATAAAGATAGACTTATTGTCATAAATGGTCGTTCCTGCCATCCTGGTGCTGCAAACAGCTGTCTCTCTCAGGGCTGTCGCTCCAGAGGTTTGAGTTGGATAGGGAAAGACCTGGATCCATTTGGGGAAGCTATCGACCATGATGGCTTCCTTGAAGTCAGTCTGGATTCCTGATGGAGCTCTTGGTGCCGCCCTCCCGAAAAGTAGGGACCCAGGATAGTTTGCTTTGGCAGGCTGATATGCAATCCATTCTCTTATGGTCTTTTCAACCTTAAGTACAATTCTAGGCCATTTTGAGTGATTCCTTCAGTCAAATAGTCTTGGATGTCCTGCAGGATAGGTAGTTTTTCCATAAAAGACATCCTTTCCAGGATAGAGAACTCTGCTGACATCTAGCAAACTGGGTTCCACAGGTAGTTTGACCACTGCTCCCCACTCATCCAGTTAGGTGTCATATTGGTCATTTGACAACCTGAGCAGAGCTGATAGCTCAATGAGGTGCTTCAGGGAGCTCTGCTAATGTGGATGGATGGATATGTAATAAAGCAAGTATAGTAATATGTTAATGGTAGAATCTAGGTATTGGGTATATGCATGTTCATTGTATAATATTTGCTCTCTATTAGAAATTTTTCATAATGAAATGTTGGAAAAAAGAAAAAAATTCCCTTAAAGTGTCTGGTGCTGTCAGTAGTGATTAGCTGAGATCTTCATCACTACCTCTTGCTGTGCCAGGTGTTCAGAGAAGCAGGTAGGCCTAGGAAGGGGAACAGCATGAGTGGCAGAGCATGCCAAGTCTCAGAGATACTTGCTGAGGGAAACAGGCAAGTTTCAGAATGATGCCTAAAGCATGACGCCATTTATGTAAAATAAAAAAGCAATTATAAGTAGTTATATGTGCAGATAGGGTGGCACCAAAAAAGGCTAGGACACGCACCACATGCTCACAACAATTACCTCTAGAAGGTGGTCCAAAGATTTTACTCTGACCTGCCATACTTTCAAAATTTGTAGGAAATGCAGCCGTATGTTACCTAAACAATTAGAAATTAATTTCAAAAGAGAAAGTAAACTAGAACATGGGTTTGGGGATTCAACAGATCTCTTCTGAATTCCAACTCAGCTGCATATTGTATCTTTGGGCAAGTTAGCCTTTTTTGTGTCTTACTTTCGTTTTTTGTGAAATGAGTTATACTATTTTTATATTACTATTGTTTAGAAGATTGAAAGTGTTATATAAAGTGAATGGTACCTAGCAGATAGCCCGTAAGTGGTAACTGTTATTATCACTGAGCCTGGAGCACAAACCTTCAGTGCTATATTCATAGAGACATAATTAATGATGTGACTTGTGACTTTGAACAATACATATTGCCCTGCAACCGACATAGTGGAGAAATTCCCAGCCTTGGCCATAATGCGAGGGATAGCTCCATCAGTTTGTGCCCAGTTGTCTTTTGTAGAACATAATGTTCTAACATAATGAGCAAAGAGTACCTACTGTCATTCAGGATTTTGTGATTGAGGCTAGCTCTGACTCCATGAGATACATTCTTGGTAAGAAACAGGAGTTTGTAGGACTCCCCTGGTGGTCCAGTGGGTAAGACTCTGCGCTCCCAATGCAAGGGGCCCAGGTTCGATCCCTGGTCAGGGAATTAGATCCCACATGCATGCCGCAACCAAGAGTCTGCATGCTGCAACTAAGCCCACACACTGCAACTAAAAGATCCCGCCTGCCACAACTAAGACCCAGTGCAGCCAAAATAAATAAATAAATAAATAAGTAAATATTAAAAAAAAAAAAAAAAGAAATAGTTTTTGCTGCTGCTATCCACGAATATAGTTGTAGAAGTCATGTTTGCTTGACATTCTAGGAAGTGTCATCAGGCTGAGAAAGACTTCTTGGAAAGAGCTCATATTTCTTAGATAATAAAGAAAGTCAGCAGGTCATACACGGGAGGATGTGGGAGAACGTTAATTGTCCTCAGGAAGGCTTGGATCTATTGTGTTGTTTCCAGACCAGCTACGCCATGAATTGCAATACGCCAGAGAGAATCTCTGGTAAAATATTAATGGGTCACCCTGAGAGGGTGATGCTGGAAACTCTGATTCCACATGTCTTGTTTCTCTTTGATACCCAACACACTGAACAATATAGGAGCTTCTAAGAGTTAGTGCAGCTGCACCATTCTTACTTGGATGACTGAGACAGCTTTCTGTTTGTCTACGATTTCCACTCTCTCTAATCAATTCTCTGCAATGCCACCAGTTTTCATTTTGAAAGCAAATAACCCCTACTTACAATCATGTAATAGCTCCTATGAGAACAGCTTTTAGGGGTATCTTCACATCCTGATCTTTCTTGCTCCGAAGAACATCGCTCCACATGAATGGGCCGTGGCAGCCATGTTTGTGTTAGTTGATGTTACTTGCTTACATGGAGGTGGACATCTGATACAAACTTAGCCCATTTGGAGTTGAGATGGAGAGATGCTAGTCCGAGGCTGGTTGCTGGAACTAAAGCAATGTACAAAGGGAATACGGAAGCCTTGAGTGTTAAACAGAAAGGCAGAGGTGAGACTGGAGAAGTTAGGTATCTATGTTTCTGATAGCTTTCTTGCTCTTGGTCCAGGTCCCTTTGAAGCTCAGCCGTGTTTCTGCCTTTGGATTCTAGGTGGTTTTTGTACATCCTGGACCACAAGAGAAGTCCCTGCAGGCCTTCTTTTATGTATGAACTATGAGGACTGACTGCCAGCCCAGAATGTGGTTGTTTCTTAAGAGCCTGCCTTTGATAGGTCCAAATTTCCTCATCAACCCACAGTCCAGTAGGAGTAGCCCCTCAAGGTGACCTGTCCCCCACCCCCAAATATAGATGTTGGAGCAAAGACCTGATCTACAGAG
Source organism: Balaenoptera acutorostrata (assembly GCF_949987535.1). Lineage (NCBI taxonomy): Eukaryota > Metazoa > Chordata > Mammalia > Artiodactyla > Balaenopteridae > Balaenoptera > Balaenoptera acutorostrata. The sequence continues at coordinate 28,065,744 of NC_080067.1, forward strand.
AGTCACGGACACTATAGAGCCCACGGCCCCGTGGAGAGGAGACAGCGAGTGAATTGGAAGGTAACACCTCGACTAAGGTTCAGTTCCTGAGAAGCCTGCTTGGATTCTCTGGGATAGCCCCATATTCTTACAGCAAGTTTCCTTTTCTTAAGCTAGCTTGAGTGGGTTTTGGTTTGTTTAGTTTTGATTCTCAAGTAAAAAAACTGACACCAAGGTTGGGGGAGCCCAGTGATGCTACAGAGTTGGGGCGGACAGGGGTGGTTACCGTGGGGAGCTGGCGGTCTGGGGGATGAAGTGGAAGAGCAGCTGGCGACGTCTCCACTGGTGATCCCAGGCCTCGTGCCTTCTGCTGCATGCAGGCGGCCAAACACCGTAGCAGAATGTGACCACTCCTTGGGGTCTTGAGTAAAAGTACAACAGGAGAGACAGACTCAGGTTGAAGGGGCAGAGCTGAAAGCAGATTTAGTAGGTAGAGATTCTCTTCCCTCCTTAACCCTCTCTTTCCAACTCCTTCCCACCCCTACCATAGAGAGATTTTGGTAATATGCATAATAATGCATTGGAGTTATATTGTGAGACATGGCCAATTAGCGAGATGTTAGTCTTGTAGATTCCCCGGTCTTATGAGTAAGAATTAAAGCCTCTTCCAACATGGCTCTGTAAGAACCTTCCCCTTGGTAGAAAAGATAGAGGGGATCAATGGCAGGGAAAAGGAAGAACAGAAAGAGGAAAGCCTCCCAGATGCCTAAGTGAGGCGTGGGGACTCTGCATGAACGGAACACTGGAGAGGGGCTCAGTGGGAAAAGCATAGAGGTATTTGGCACCGTACAGGACTCTGTGTGTTTAGGTACATGTGACAAATCCTTATTTACTAACATCTGTAACATACCTGCTATGTACCCAGTGCTTTAAACATATTAACCATACAAGGGGTGTTGTTTTCTTCCTTTAGGAGATGAAGAAACTGAGGCTTAGGTATTACATAACTTGCCAGTCCTAAAATGAGAATGATTTATTTACAATTAGAAGTAGAGGTAGGATCTGAACAGTGGCCAACAGAATCTATAATCCGACTTTCTCCACCAATCGTGCTGTCTAGTTTATGCTAACTGACAGTTTCAAAATACCAATATAAAAGGATATGGGGTTTGGGACTTCCCTGGTGGTCCAGTGGGTAAGAATCCGCCCTCCAACACAAGGGATGCAGGTTTGATCCCCGGTTGGGGAACTGAGATCCCACATGTTGCAGTGCAACTAAGCCCGTGCGCCACAACTACCGAGTCTGCATGCTCTGGAGCCTGTGTGCCACAACTAGAGAAGCCCGTGCACTGCAACAAAAGATCCCACATGCTGCAACGAAGATCCCACGTGCTGCAACTAAGACCTGACACAGCCAAATAAGTAAGTAAGTAAATAAATATTTTTAAAAAACTTGCTAAAAAAAAAGGATATGGGGTTTAAGTGAATACTGTAATGTTTCTACTTTTAATATCACTGCAAACATACAAGAACAAACAGCTTATGAAATCATTCTCAAAGGTTTAATTAAAATCCATATAGCATTTAACATGTATAGATGTTTAAACTCTTTCAGTGATTCATACATTTTAAAATCCTTTTGCACACATTTTGAGGCTACCTTCATGCTAGAAATGTACAAATGTACAGCTTAACACAAAAATACATTCGGAGTCCATTCCAATGCAAGTTTAAAACACTTTAATTGCAGACAATGTAAAGATATTTAAAAAACAAAAACTACAAAATGAGCACATAAAAGTCTTCCCTTTTGAACTTTTAATAAAATACTGCTCTGTATAAGATCTAATGAAAAATTCCAGTTACTTATAAAATACTTATGTGAGGAAAGAAAGGAATTAAGATATGTATGTATGAATTATACTTACTTACATTGTTTAAAAGAACAAAATGTTGGAACACTTTGATGATATAGTATACTATCTATTACTCATATATCAAAATAGATGAAAACACTCAAAGAAGCAACTGGGTGCAGGCAAAAGAAAATGTACGACACTTAAGGCAAAAAAAAGCCCCCAAGCTCCAAAACAAACAAAAAAGTCCTTTAACTGTAAGGGAAAGAAAGGAATAAGAGAACTTAAAGCAAACTGAGGACCAAATTCTCATTCTTATTACTTTATGAGAAAACAGTATGAGGATTTGGCTCAAATTAGTAAAACATCTACAGAAACTTAATTATTTGGCCTGGGCAATTTAATAGTATACCAATTGCTGAAATAATAGCAATAGGTGTACTGTTGAAAAAAGATTAATTTTTACAGGTTTAACTATGTAAAACTTTATCTGTTGGAAACCAGAGTCTCCATCATGAATTGCACTTGAGATGGCTGAATGCGATTGAGCAAGGCATTACTGCTGGTTCACTGACACACACACACACACACACACACAAACACAAAAAGCAGCTATGGATTGGTGATATTCTTAACTACGAAAACTATTTTATACCTGTTTTTTCTCTCCCTCTAAACAAAGGATCAGTGGTGTTGGAGTTAAGTTGGTGAAACTTCCGCCTGCCCCCGTTCTGTCTGTCTCGACGCTGTCCCACACTGCTCCCTGGCAGAAGACGGAGTGGTCTGATGGAAATCTGAACCAGCTCTGTCTGAAACATATTCATTTCTGGAATTTTAAGCATTATCCTAACTAGGAAAGGAAGCTCCTACAAAAAAAACACTGTTTCACTGACAAAACTTCTGAAATAAGAACACTGCCAGTTTGAGTTCTATCACTGTCTCTAAAAAAAATAAGGGAATTTCCGTGATTCATTTCTTTTTAAAGGTTGAGAATGCCTGTCATGGTCATTCCTCTCCAATAAATTAATTCTCCTCCACAGTAAAAACACAATTTGGAAGCAAGATGGTACTAAGAAATATAGCAAACTCAAAAAGCTGGGAGATTGTACACAGTTGCTTTAAAAAAGGGGCTCTGGACAATGAGATGAAGCATATTACAATGAACTTCAATGGACAGCTGGACAGTCCCAGCTATCTTAAAGGTAAAAATTAGACAATCACTATGAAAATGTATGATTTATTAATACAAATAAAACAGATGATTTAAAAGTGAGTGAATAAAAAAGACCCTGCAACTTATCTATTTCCTTGACCTAGAAAGATATAGTCTAAAAATGCAGTGTTGGATAGGTCTTATTTAACTGTTTCCTGCTTCCAACTGCCTCCCTCTCTGACCCCTCCCCCCAAAATTTAGATTAGTTTGAAAAATATCAGTCTAAAACCAAAGCAATTACCTGATTACAGAAAAGGAAATAAAAAACAAAAAACCTGCCTCAAGAGTTTTTCATCTCTCCCACCAACAGGAAAAAAAAAGATCTCCTTATCTTTTTAGTTCTAAAAGAACCACTTATCCCTCTGAACAGCAAGGAAAGTCTTAAACTGAAACCAAGACACACACAGAGGTGAAATTAATTTTTCAGGCAACTGAGTCTCAGACGTTTAAGACTTGAGTCTACACGATGTTTCAGTCAGTTAATACAGTCTATCTGTAAAATTATAAAGCTCAGGTAACGTAGGAAACGGTGAAAAGGAACAATGAGACTGAAGGACCAATATTCAAAATTCACTTAATTTGCGCAAAAAAAAAAAAGGAAGAAAAACTTTACTGAACAAGGATATTTAGAAATAATGTTTCAGCGAGGAGAGGAAGGTTTAAATACATTTAACTGCTCTTATTACGTGGAAACATGAAGCATTTTGGGGAACCTGCTCTTCTGTGCCCTATACAGCCCATGGTTTCCACAGAAAGGCCACAACACATTCAACAGTTGAATGGGCATATTTCTAAACTCTGGGGTATTCTTAGTCTGCACCATCCAAAAAAGGAAAAACTGTAAGTTTCCCAGTCTATTAGTGGATCTAGTCTCCTCAAGACTGTCATGAGATAAAAACAGTCTCTGCCTCTTACATCCTCCCCAGAGAGGGTACATCTCCTGCTCTCAGGCCCACATTTAGAATAGGTGTACATGGTGAAGAGAATATAGATGAATGCCTGACACTATCTAGTCATTATGGAGCTCTCTTCCATTTTAATCTCTCTTTAGTCTTGACTTTTAGAATAATACATTTTTTAAAAAGAGAAGAAAGAATGAAAAGAAAACACTTTTACTGCCTATCCACCTAGAATTGTCAGCTTGCTTTACTTGAATACTGAGGAAACATCCTCATATGGGTTCAGTGGCACTGTGCTTACCAAAATTTCTCTTGGAGTTTTCAGAAGACGGCACATGCTCCTTCTTCTGGGCTTTAAAAAAGATGTGGGCTGTACACTGTTTATAGAGTGGTCAAAGAGCAATGATGAGTGAGGCAATTCTTGAATGCTGGAGTTTGTAAAGTTACATAAGGTGAAAAATATTATACACTTTAAAGTAGTAAGAGGTTGACATAATCTTATCATCACAATCTAACTTTTTTGTATTGTATGCCCCAAATAGATGTTCCCTTAAAAAAAAAAAAAGTTCGTGAGGCAGTAAGGACAAACACTGAGAATTACTTGAGCCTCATTACTCAAGATCCCATTATAGAGAAACAAATATTCCCCAAAAAAGAAATTCTGGGAACCAATGAACATCTGAATCTAGGAAAATTAACAGAAAATAAAATCACAGAAACTCACATGACTGTGATAAATGACAAATAATGAACATTTATCTCTTACACTAAAGGCACTACTAATATACAAATATCCTATTAACAGTTAGAGAAACTCTAACATTTAGCAGTTAGAGAAAGAAATCCATTTAATCCAACAGTAGCATTTTTAAAAACAAACAGACGAAGACTCATGGCAGAATTTTCAGTGAGCCAAATGAAACTAAATATAATAATAAGAAGTTCCATACAAAGATTGTTGTTCCTACTTTTAAAAAAGTATGATAACTTACTTCCTTAAAAATATAAGCATATCACAAAAATGAAAGCACAAACATACATATAAAAACTCAGCCCCTGGTACCACTGAGACATTTTCATAAACTCCAAAATAATTTCAACAGCTACAGCTTGAACAATACACACCCACACGTGACATGCAAAGACAAAATGCCAGAGTCCCTGGGCAGTTCAGCATAAAGCTAAAAATATGGAACGAGAATGAGACGGGCACTTGTCATATAAATAATGTACAGTATACACTGATGGTGCCTGTGCACACCTTGGAATTTTTTAAAAATTTAGAATTCATCAGTTCCAGGAAGCACTACACATGGACCAACAATGGAGCTCTCATGTATGTTTAAGTAAGCAGGTAAAAAGCTATACAAATTGATAACACAATTTATTTTAATTAACAACATGATTAATATTTTGTACTTTATTCTATTAGAAGATTAATTTGTAATCATTATACCCTGTAGATTTTGAAACTTAATTTTATTAGAAATTACTAATGCTGGTTCTTGAATAATCTAAAAAATTGTCATTATTTACTCAAATCTAGATTGCTATTTATAATTCTAAGCAGTTAAATGAAATATTCTGATCAGTATTCTGAAGTTGCTTTGGTACAAAATTGAGAATAAAGCAAAACTGGCAGCACCACCACAAGTGTGATCACTTCACAGCAGGTCCAAAGGACCCTCAGATATAATAAAACATAAGTTAAAATACCTATAAATAAGAGCCATTCTCCTGACACTTCTGCTACATCATTAAAAAGAGAAATAAAATCCACATTCAGTAAATTATACTTGAGGCCCAATTTTCATGCTCCATTTAATTATCCCTCAATGATAGTGTAAAAAATGTTTATAATTATTGCAATATGATGTCTAATTCATAGTTTAGGATGTGTCTAATGATGAGGCCAATGGTTAGAGTGGTACATTTGAATGCTTAGTCCACTGATATCATTTTAACACAAGGTTGAATTTAGTCTTTTTTTACAGCTTTACTGAGGTATAATTGATGTAAAACAAATTGCACATACTTAAGATGCACAATTTGATGTATAGTCTTTTAAATAGCATGAAAAGTGCCTGACAACTAAAAATTTTAAAAATTTTAATTGAAATATATTGTTTTAAAATAGTACACTGTAATTTTTTATGAGACACAGATATGGATTTATAAAAAGGTGGGAGGAAAGGAACGAAATTAATTTAATTCCAAGTACCAAATTTATTCAGAAGGTTTAGAAACTCCAAAATTGACAGCCAGTTTTCTTGATTTTCTTCTTGAGGAGCTTGGTGTTGACTTATGGTGAGACACACTATGGCCTGGGGAGGCAGCTTCAACTTGAAAAGGAGACGCAAGTTGAGTAATCTGAGAGGACTTTAAGGAAGCTGATAAACTCTCCTGTGGAATCACTTTGGTGACATCAGAAGATGCTGACTGGCTAGTCTGAAGTAGGGTGGCTTGACAACTCTGGGCATCCTTGTTCTCAAAGTTCTTTTTGCTTGCAACCCTTTTTTTAGTTACCTTTGAGGAGTAAAAGCATCATTAATTAACAATGTAGGCCAAAAAAGCTAGTGTCAGAAAATACCATAAACCATGCTGCTAATACTTGTCAATCACTGCTGACTTGTGACTTCCACTTATAACCTCCAAACCAGACTTTAGAAATTCAAGGAATAAGGTTACAAATAAAATATTTAAAAATTATCCGTAACTTAAATATAAAGAAAATTCATATTCCTGATTTTAAATCCCTTTGTTCTAGAAAAGGATGTTATTACTTGTTGCAATTATTATTATCTATTAGAACACAAACTCAGACAGCAGGGAACAGGTCAGACTGGTCACCACTGGTCAAAATATATTCTCAGTACTCAGACCAGTAATGAATGGACTTCTAGTTGGCACTGAATAATTACTGAATATACAAAATTTTATCAATGGTCTTTGAGCAGTGAGAAACTAATTCTCTTAAAAAAATATAATAATTCTCTTTCAGGTCTCACCTGTAGAGGTATGAACTGATTGTGCACACCAGCTGGCATTCCTCCAGCCATGGGCATGGTCCCAGCATATGAAGTATGATGGAAGGGCTTCCCAGGAACTGGCACTGGTGGTCCCCATGGCATTGAGCCAAAGAGATGAGATGATGAGGGCATTATATTAGCTGTTAAAAATCATGGAAAAGCTGTTTTAGTAAAATGGTATCATAAAAGCCTTGAAATTTAAGACCTCCTTCTGCTACCCTTTTTTGGCTTTTTTTGCTTTGGCGAAGGGCATATACACTTAATTTCTGATTACCCTTGCTTACAATGTTCAACCTCAGGAGCCCCTTAAGGACTGTGAATCATCTACAGAAGTCAGCTTATCATTATGCTGTCTGGCCTACGAAGGCCAATAGTACCATATACTGATATAAGCTTTAGGAATATTTGTAATAATATTTTAAAAAATAATAAAAGGGTCATGAAACTGTCCCTTGGGGGAGAAAAGCCAGGGCACAAAGAGAGAAATCTTAAGAATCTCACCTGCCCCCAATGCTAAGTTGCTTCCATAGTGATCCCAGCCTACAAAAAAACCAAAAAAGCTCAAGTCTTGAAATCTGATCACTTTCATATAACATGTAGAATCTTTTTCCCTATTCTAATATTTGTAATTCAAGAATTTTAAAAAAAATTTACATTTTCTTATTAAAAGCGCCTTGAATCAGTGGTTCCCAAGACTGATTTGTGTATCTGAATCACATAGGGAGCTTATGAAATACAGATTCCTGGGCAAGGCTCCAGACCTATTACATCAGACTCTGAGGGGCCCAGTAATCTGTATTGTTAATAAGCTCCACAGGTGACTCTTCCGCAGTCAGCACCAGTGCAATATTTGGGAACTACTGCATTAAACAATGACAATCGAGACACCAGCACATTGCCACCAAAGAAGGTATGTACTGTGCTCAAACCTTCCTTTTAAAGAGAGAAAAAGGCAGCCAGAATTATAAGACAGTATAGCTTAACTAAAACTCAGCTACTTAAAAAATGTTTGGATCAGGAGAGAAGAATCATAATATATTTCAATGTTATGAATTACAGATGTAAAAATTCCAGGATAAAGAACAGTTTTAATATGAAACACACTAGTAAGATTTAGAAAATTATGTGCAACTTTGGTGGCAGTTATAAGACCAAGAAGATCTATTTAAAAGATGCTATAGTAATCTTATGCATAGGTCAACTCAACCATTTCCCAAAATCACTGTCCTAAATATAAACTATATTTTTCTCCATTGGGACCCTTTCATACCATAAAGTGGAAATCTATAAAATAACTTTAAAATCTTAATCTGATGCATAAATTGTTTTCTCCTGATTAACATTCAAATCTCATGGCTTTTATATCATATATTATTATTGGAACACTGCAGAGCACAAAACCAAAAGAACTCCAATTAAACTTTAAAATTCTAGGTAGGTAAAAATACACTAATAAACATGATATAATAATGAACGTAAACATAATAATCAACATTAAAAAGGTAAAATATCAAGCTATAAAATATTGATAATAAATGGGAAAACAATCATTCCTTTTAGATAATATATTCTCATAAGACAAATCCTTTTTGAGAGAAGCTTGTGGGTAGACCTTTAGGTAACCTGCATGAACTAATTACTTAAAATTAATTGATATATAGTTGCTGGATTCATTTTTGAAAGTGAAAAAGCAGTTAAATTAGATTTTCCAGGTTATAGTGGACTTACTACCTTGAGCTATATGAAAACTTCAGATCCACTGCGCCATAAAAATTTTATGACTAAACACTGTTTATACAGGCAAAGGAATGCCAGTGTAGTACAGTAACAAAATTGTGGGCTTTGTAATTAGATATATTTGCTTTTGAATGCTACTACTGCTACTTAGTAACTTACGACCTTAGATAAATTGAATTTTTAAACAAATCAAAGTAAAGAGAATTATACACATACATATCGTAATAAAAAGGGTTTTCAACATAATATAGCAGTCATCTGGTCCATCCCAGGTTTAACTGTTTTAGCTGTTTATTTCCAAACTGTTCAATAATTTGCTTATACTGCTAGTTGATTTTTCAATTTTAGGCATTTTTAGACTTCCTGCTATGATAGATCAAAATTCAGTTCTTTTATACCACCCCTCACTACTTACCCTGTCCTCCCAATGTAAGTATATTACAATGTTTGTTTAAAATTATAAACAGTGTTTATGATATGTGACTGTATAAATATTATTACTGCAAAGCCAAGTAGGGTACTCTGATTATGGTTTTTTTTTTTTTTTGTAAAACTTAAAAAAAAATTCTTTTAAGAGTAATTATCTTTTAAAAGCTCTTTAGTCTTCTATGTACCTATCCTTAAGGTGAGAGAGTATTAAGAAACACACATAGAGTAAGTTCAAAATCCCCTCCGCTCTTCATTTCCCTCATCACCAAGGGCAGTTTCTTTCAAATCCACAGCTTCTTATTCCCTTCATCTCTGTTTTTTCTTCCCACACCTCCCCCCACTCCCTACAACCACCCCCCCGCCCCCCCCACCCCCCGTCCCTGTGTTTTTGATGTCTACCTTAAACCCAAATTCATGCGTTGGCAGCTACTGGGCTGCCCAAAACAGAGAACAGTCCTTCCTACTCTATCTAGCCACACTAGAGACTGTAGGAGGGCAAATGGTATTTTTAGATGAACCTGCAGGCTCTGGTTTCAGGCTTACTTCTCACAACTCCTTAAATTACCTAAACATTCTGGTAATTTTTTTGGTTTCCTCAAAATGATGCTTCTTAAAAGAACTTTCTAAAAATAATATAATTCAATAACAAATACTTAGAAGAGCAAAATACCTTACCAGTAGGTTGGGGAAAAACTGGAGGAATGGTTCCAGGTGGTACAGCAGGAGGATAACTTGGAAATATTGGTGGAGGCAAAGGGAAATTCACTCCTAAGGAGCCCTATGGAAGTATTTAAAAGTTATAAAACAATGCAACAAAAACATCGAGAGGGATTAATTAAAGATTTAGTAGAGAATTCATGGACAGTTCTCACCAATTGTTGTAAAGCAAAAAGTGCAGCTTTTTCCTTGGCTTCATTTTCAGAATGGCACTGTGGCCCATGTACCAGTAAGCCGTTAGATAATTTTACCTGGCAAACTGTCATTGTCTAAAAAAAAGAACATGAATGGTTATGAAGTTATCTGTCCAGGAAGTCGACCTCCTCCTCCAAAGCTTAGTTTAAATAAATGGAATAATTTCATCTAACATTTTGTAAAAAAAAATTTAAGAATTCAAAAAAGGACTATCAGCTTAAGTTCTGGGTTATGATGCAAAAACTTTACAATTGTTGCCTTATCTTTCAATGTTTACAAAGTTAAAATGATCTCTAAGCTAGCTGAAGGACCAAGCATCATAATGTAAATGAAAGCCAGCAAAACTTTTTTCTTTGTATCTCAGATCAGGAAACTAGGTTTTCTACTTGTTTTGTATGTAAGATTTTATTGGAACACAGCCAAGCCCACTCTTATGTATCACCTATGGCTGTTTTCATACTGTAATTGTAGAGGTGAGTAGTTGTGACAGAGACCATATGGCCCACAAAGCCTAAAATATTTCCTATCTGGCCATTTAGAGAAAAAATCTGCTGACCTCTGCTTTCTACCATCCTTTAAATAGCACATATTTCGCTTATATGAATTAACTGCTAAAATTTAAAAGACTCAGGGGTTCTGACTGATTTTATATTTACATTTAAATGATAATTCTTTACAGTATGTGCTTTTCTTTTATAAAAAAGATTTTTAAAAAATGTTACTTTTTCAAAAGGTAGCCATTTTTATGTAGTATTATTAGTTTAATCATGCTTTCTGCTTTAGGTGAGAATGTGTCAAGAATCTGGATGTAAAAAGGAGAAAACAGCCTTCCTGCCATGGTTCTCAAGGTGCAGTGTGGGGATCCTGGAGGTCCCTGAGCCCCCTTTCTGGGGATCCTTGAGGTTCAAACTATTTTTATTATAATATGAAAATGCTATTTGCCCTTTTCACTCTCATTTTCTCATAAGTATACAGAGAACAAAAAGTTCATTGATATAATTTCAGATTCTACATTGCACTAACTTTTAAGAAAATACCATGTTTTAATGTAGTATCAAAGAATATCCACAGTTATATGAAAAGGCTATTAAAATTTTCTTCCTTTTTCCAACTATCTATTTGTGTGAGGCCAGATTTTCTTCATATATTTCAACCAAAACCACGTATTACAAGAGATTGATAGTAAGAAGCAGATATGAGAATCTAGCTTCTCTATTCAGCTAGAAGATGGATAAGACTTGCAAAAAAGTAGAGCAATGCGACTCTTCTCATTAAATTTTTTTCGAAGTCATTTTTAATTAACAACATTAAAATTGTTTTTTTCAGTTTTAATTTTTTATTTGGTAAATATGGATATAACACAGGTAAACAAAAGTTCTTTGGGGTCCTCAAAAAAAAGATGGGGAGTTTCTGAGACCAAAAAGTTTGAAAACTGCTGCTGGAGACCAAGATCCCTAGCTCTATCAGTCTGAAGAATCTTGCGAGGCTACCTGCTGCCCAGGTTCCTCTATCAGTTTCTCTGAGGGGTCTGGTTAGGCATAAATGGAAGACCCAGAGTGAGAGGTATTAATCTATGCTGCTCATAAAGTCAAAAAAATCAGCTCCACTATATTATTTCTAGCCAAAGATTTTCAGTCAATTTATTTAAGCTCAGTGTTCAATAACTTATGTAAATGGAAGAACGGTAATATACAATACCTGTGGTGTTCTCAGAAAGGAGAAATCTGGTTGTGGCATTCCAACAAGGGAACAAATTCGAGAAAGTTCAGTTACTGGCGTGGACACAGGAGGAATCTGGCTGGCGGCAGGCCAGCACACACTGTCCACAGACTGAATGTTATGGTACTCACTAGCACTGTGAGGCTTGTTCACATAAGATGCTGCCAAAAAAGAGAAAAGGACATATCCACAGCTTTACAGAATAGCACGGAGGACATTGTTAAAAAGTGAGAAGAGGAATCTCCCAAAACTAACTATTAAACTAACTATTTAGTTTTGCCTAAAATGACTAGAATTCAATGAAGATTTTAGATGATTACAATTAATTACTGATATATAATTAAGACAAAGATTTAAAAATATGATAAGTAGATGACTGCCAAAAATTAGCATCGTGAGAGGTTAATGACTACATAGTTATTTACAGGCAAAATCTAAACACGCAAATGGCTTTCTTGAGCTGATTTACAATTAATTCTTAAGTCCTGAGGCTTTAGCTTCAGTCTTCTCAAAATTCCATCCTACTTTCTGAGACACATGGATGAATGTTTTATTTGCTCTAAAATAATGCTTCTTAAAAGTTTTTCTGAAATTAAGTCTTTTAAGTGCCTTTATTATGATTTAAAAATTCTGAAAGTTCACATTCTTTATAATCAACAAACTCACAAACAGAACAAAAAGCACACCCCAGTGAAGAATGAATCTAAACCTCTTACTGTTATAGATTTAAAAAAAGTTAAGTGGCTTGCCTGAAGTCACACATTAGTTCTGTTACATGGGCTGGATTCTGAGTTCTTGACTCTAAGGTAGATGATATTTTTCACTATACTGAAGTATAGTAAAAGTTACTTGTTTTTGACAGTGGGACCATATTTATCCAATATTGTTTTAAAATTTTATTTTGCTCTATTTCAAGAGCATATCTGCCCCTATGATAAATATTGTTTCCTGACAGTTACTGGAATTTTAAATTATTTATCCCAATACTCAGGGGAGCATAAATGAAGTTAGGCTCTGATTTTGATACTTAATAAACTCAGATTAGCTTATTTCAAAATGTTTTTTACCTCTCTGAGAAACTTCTGTCCCCAACCTACTTTTGCATGAGTCATTTTTCCTGGTAGGCTTTTGCAGATAATTAGACAGTCAAAATATTAAAGTACAGGGGACGTAAAAGGTAGGGGTAATGATGGACATCTACTGAAATCCAGCTATGTGCCAGATGTTATGCTATAGGTTTCTTAGACTTAAGGTAAGTGCCCACTTTCCAGTGTGTGCCTCCATTAATTATTTTAAATTGATTTCACAGCTTCTTCTATTTTTATGCGGGTCAAGTTATTTTAACATAATACTAATATCAATTATTGGCACCTATGATGTGTCAGACACAGTGCTAACTGCTTTATATATGGCATACAATTATCACAACCGTCATTTGCAATGTTATTTTATAGATAAAAGAATTTATAGAAAAGTTAAATAATGTATTTAAGTTACATAATCATTTTTAAATTACTGAGAAAAAGCTAAAATGTGAAAACATTTCCAGGTTTGGAATCTCCAGAATGAGTATCTGTAATAGTATAATTTAAGTAGTCACATGGAGGGACTTCCCTGGTGGCGCAGTGCTTAAGAATCTGCCTTCCAGTGCAGGGGATGCCGGTTCAATCCCTGGTCAGGGAACTAGATCCCACATGCATGGAGCCTGTTGGTCGCAACTAAGGAGCACATGTGCCACAACTAAGGAGCCAGTGAACTGCAACTAAGGAGCCCACCTGCTGCAATTAAGACCCAGTGCAACCAAAATAAATAATAAAATAGGGGCTTCCCTGGTGGCGCAGTGGTTGAGAATCTGCCTGCCAATGCAGGGGACACGGGTTCGAGCCCTGGTCTGGGAGGATCCCACATGCCGCGGAGCAACTCGGCCCGTGAGCCACAATTGCTGAGCCTGCGCGTCTGGAGTCTGTGCTCCGCAACAAGAGAGGCTGCGACAGTGAAAGGACCGCGCACCGCGATGAGGAGTGGCCCCTGCTTGCCACAACTGGGGAAAGCCCTCGCACAGAAACGAAAAGACCCAACACAGCCATAAATAGATAAATAAAAAAAAAATTAAAAAAAAAAAAAAAGAAATGCCACAATGAAAATACTGGTAAAAAAAATAATAAAATAAATAAAATTAAATTAAAAAAATAAACTTATTAAAAAAAAGAAATATTAAAAAAACGTAGTCACAAGAAGGCATTTAGGGACTACAGATCTATTGGTTACATAGTTACATTGTTATATAAATGACACAAGTATAAAATTATACTCTTATTTGTTACTCTTACTTATACTTAATTATCTTTAAAAATCACATGATTAAAAAATAAATGAACTGAATTTTTGAAGTGATTGGTTATTAGTACTAGTACTTAGTTTACTTACTTAATTTCTTACTTTGTTTAGGCTGTGAGGAAGATCCATATTCATCTCTTCTATTAGAGGAAACAGTGACTTCATTACCAAATTGTTTCATCTCATTCTTATGGTCCACAGTGTCAGAGCCATCAATTTTTAGAATTTCTTTAAGCATCCGAGTTCCCTTCTGTTTTGAAAATGATTGGTATGGAGATAGTGGGGATAGGGTAGAAAAGTTAAAAGCTACAGACCTTACTGATGTTTCTTTTAATAAGTTCCATTGTTAAAAATTAAGACGATAACTACATTCAGATAGAGAATAAGGAAAATAAATAGAGTTGAAAAAAAAAATTCACGTTTCCTGGCAAAGAAACAATACTTATCATTCTGCTTAACTTTTGACCAAACTGTCTAGTGGCAATGTTTGAAAAGCAAGGGAGCTATGGTGGCTAAATTGCCCAGGGAAGCCCGATCTTTCTCACAGGATGACAATAATAATGCCACACACCAGTCTACATAAGAGAAAATGTTTTAACTGTTGCACAGGGTATGTATGGCTAACAGTAATGAAATTACCATAGTGTACAAGCTCTTACAAAATACGAACCATAGCAAATGACTGTGGTGACAAATGTTCTTCGCTTGGAGGCTCTTTATGATGAGATGACTGTACTTCATTTTCTTTGGAGATATTCAAGGATGCTAAGAAGTTCTCAATTCCAGGATTAGGCTAAAAGAATAAATATTTTGTGCATGAAGATGAAAGTACAAGGACAGGAAAATAGCTGAGAGTTTTATGTACAAAAATGATCATTTAATTTTCACTCAATCGTCTTCCCAGGTGTTAAAGTTTGGGAAGAGAACTTGAATAAACAGTCTTTTAGCTGATCAATGGCATTTGGATAACTAGTTTCAACCTTTCGGTTTTCTGAGACTTCTGCACTCTCATTTCTCTTCAAAAGCTTAACACTACATTTGGCAGGCCCTTCAAACGCCTGTAAGAGAGGAAGAATGAGTTTTTGTGCAAATAAAATTATAATTCCGACTTAATAGTATTCTAAATAAATTGCTGCAAACTTTTTAATGTGTTATTTTCTCTTTTATACCATGAGAAAAAAGGGGGCCCATAAACTTGATGAGGGAAAAAATTCCACCTTTACTTTCATTAATTTCTAAATGAGACTTAGCATTCCCTTCAATTATGAATGTAGGCAATAAAACACAATGGTGGTGATTCTAATGGTATTTCAATATTACTGGTTTTCTTTCAAATCTTATGTATTTTACTGTAGCATTAAAACTATTATTCTGAGAAAGAGTCCATAGGCTTCACCAAAGAGGTCCATGGCACAAAGAGTTTATGAACCCCTTCTCTAGAAGAAAGGAAACTATAGCATAAGAGTTGCAGAAAGAGATGACTCTGAAAGTCATGCAATTCAACCCTTTATTGGTATCTAAAAATTAATGGGCTGAGAACCTGTTATGTGCCAAGATATCTGCTAAAGTATCTTTTAAAAATGTAATATATTATAGCTTATAAGAGATCTAATTTTTAAAAACTTTGTGCTATATAATATGCATATAAAAATGCACATAAGTGTACATAGATATTTTTAGACTTAAAATGTTTTTTTGATTATAAAATACATACATACTCCTTATCAAACAACAAACTATATAAAATAAAACATAAATGATCTCAGTTTCCCCCATTAACCTAACTCCACAGAATTAACTGTTAACTTTGCCATGTTGGTACGTATACTTTCACTGAATATACAAACATATTTCTACATATTTTATACATATAATGTACCCACATATATTCATATATGTAGGTATGTTTGTATGTATTTATGTATATATAGACTATATATAATGAGAGACACAAGTGATATATTTTTATCTCCATTTTAAAGATGAAGAAATTGAGGCTGTGAGAAGTGTAGTGAATTGCTCAAGGCCACCTAGCTGTTAAATGGCAGAACCAGAACTTCAGGTATCTCTAGTTCCAAATCCTGGACTCTAGCTGTGCAACCTCCCATCCAAGTGACTGACAGGCTCAGCAACCCTCTTGTCATGCACTTTATGAATCTGGCTGAAAGGGCTGCAAAATTCAGTCAGATGCCACAGAACCACCAACTACAATAAAAAGTGGGCTACTAGCATAGAGCAGGGAGATCAGCTCGGTGCTTTGTGACCACCTAGAGGGGTGGGATAGGGAGGGTGGGAGGGAGGGAGTGAGATGCAAGAGGGAAGAGATATGGGGACATATGTATATGTATAACTGATTCACTTTGTTATAAAGCAGAAACTAACACACCACTGTAAAGCAATTATACTCCAATAAAGATGTTTAAAAAAAAAGAAAAAAAAAAAGTGGGCTACTAGAAATGTGATTTTAAGAAGCTTACCTGCCTATTTGATATTTTTTGTGACCGACTCTCAGTTTTAGGACTCTTACACTCTTCTTTAACTAGAGACAAAAAAACAGAAATTTTGTTAAATGAAATTTGCTGCACACCAATTAAATTTACCAAGTATTTACCATAGCAAGGCACTGTGTAAAAAATTCACAGAATTCCAAGGAGACAAAGGCCCTGATCTTGAGGAACTTATTATTTAGATGAGGGTGAGAAGAGAAACTCACAGATGACAACAATAAGGGAAAAAGAAAGGTGGCATCTAATTGAACCTTGCAGGACGGCAGGTTTCCAAAGGGCAGAATAAGAGGCTAAGTATTCCAGCAAAGAAAATAATAGGAGAAAAGACAAATAATAGTAGAAGCAGAAAGCAAGGAATATTTGTGGAACTAAAAACAGACCAGTTCTGCTGGAGGTTGAGGAGTATAATGCAGCTTAACTGAACTAGAGAAGCAGGCTGCAGCCACAATCTGCAAAGGACTGAAGACTATAGAATTATACTGGTAGGCAATGGGCACAATCACAGAAAGGTTTTGAGCTGGTAGGAACCTGATCAGAATTGTGCCTTAAGAAAATTATAATATGGCAGTGGTTTATTAGCTAGGTAGAAGGAGTAAGAGACCAATTAGGAAGCTATTTTAGTATTCCTGTTAAGGGGAAATGACGGGAACAGAAAGAAAGTGAAAAGGATGGATTAGAAGAGGAAGGAGGAAAGGGAAAAAAGAAGAAAGGAAGGAAGAAGGGAGAGAGGGAGAGATGAAAGAGGAAAGTGAGGATGAGGAAAGAAGTAAGGGGAAGGGATGGAAGGGGGAGGGAGGGGATGGAATGAGAGAGGAAGGAAGGGACAAAGATGGGAAGGGAAGGAAAGGGAAGAGAGGGAACAGAGAGGGGAAAAGAAAGGAAGAGAGGAAGGTAAGGAAGAATTCTTGTAAAAAGGAGGAAAATTAAAAGTGACACCACTGTTATTCAACATTGTACTGGTGGTTTTATCCACAGCAATTAGGCAAGAAAAATAAATAAAAGGCATCCAGATTGTATAGGAAGAAGTAAAACTATCTCTATTTGCAGAAGCCAAAAAAATTAGGGCAAATAAATAAGTTCAATAAGGTGGGAGGATACAAGATCAATATACAAAAGTCAGTTTTATTTCTATAAATAGTAATGAACAATCTCCCCCCCACCAAATTAAGAACACAGTTCCACTGACAATAGTATTACATAGAATAAAATACTTAGAAATAAATTTAACAAAAAAAGTTCAAGACTTGTACACTGAAAACTACAAGACATCATTGAAAGAAACAGAAAGGCTTAATATTGCTAAATGACAGTACTACCCAAAGTGGTCTACAGATTCAGTATGATCCCTATAAAAATTCCAGCTGCCATATTTGCAGAAATAGACAAGTTGATCCTAAAATTCATATGGAAATGCAAGAGACCAGAACAGACAAAATAATCTTGAAAAAGAAAAACAATGTTGGAGGATTCAAACTTCCCAATTTCAAAACTGATAACAAAGCTATGGTAATGAAGACGGTGTGTTATTCACAAAAAGATGGCATATAGATAGTTGAAATGGAACTGACAAACTAGAAATAAACCCATACATCTATGGTCAATTGATTTCTGACAAGGGTGCCAAGACAATTCAATGGAGTGCAAAGAGAATTCAATGGGGGAAAGAACTGCCTTTTAGCAAGTAGTTCTGGGACAACTAGATATCTACATGCAGAAGAGTGAATATGGACCCCTATCTCATACCATGTATATACTTATTCAAAAATGAAAAAAAGACCAAAACGTTAGAGCTAAAACTATAACACTCTTAGAAGAAAACATAGGTGTAAATTTGTGTGACCTTGAATTAGGCAATGGTTTCTTATATGATACCTAAAGCATAAGCAAACAAAGAAACAGTAGAAATAAATAGATAAATTGGACTTGATGAAAACTAAAAACTTTTGTGCTTCAAGGACACTAAAAAAAGTTAAAAGACAACCCAGAGAATAAGAGCACATATTTGCAAATCAAATATCTGCTCAGCATATAGGATACAGAACATAAAAAGAAGTCTTACAACTCAAGAATAAAAAGACAACCCAATTTTAAAATGAGCAAAGGATTTGAATATATATTTCTCCAAAGAAGATATACAAACAGCCAATAAGCACATGAAAAAAATGTTCAACACTATTAGTCATTAATGAATTACAAATGAAAACCACAAGGAGACTCTACTTTACATTCACTAGGATGGCTATAATAAAAAAGATGGATAATAACAAGTGTTATGGAGGATGTAAAGAAATTGGATCCTCATATATTGCTGGTGGGAATGTAAAATGGTACAGCTACTTTGGAAAACAGTTTGGTAGTTCCACAAAAAGTTAAGCATAGAGTTAACACATGACTCAGTTATTCCATTCATTCATATATACCCAAGAGAACTGCAAACATACGTTCACACAAAAACTTGTACATAAACATCCACAGCAGCATTATTTATTACAGCCCAAAAGTGGAAACAATCCAAATGTCCATCAATGGATGAATGGATTATCAAAATATAGTATTCATACTATAGAATACTGTTCAGCTGTAAAAAGGAATGAAGTACTGATACATGCTACAACATGGATGAACCTTGAAAAGATTATGCCAAGTTAAAGGAGCCAGTCTCAAAGGTCACATATTTCATGATTCTGTTTACGTGAAATATCCAGAATAGGTCAATCCATAGAGGCAGAAGTAAATTAGTGGTTGCCAGGACTAGGGGAATCACTACTAATAAGTATGGTATTTCTTTTTGGGGAGATGAAATTGTTCTAAATTTAGACAGTGGCATTGGTTGTACAACTTTGTGAAAACACCAAAAAACACTGATTGTATACTTTAAAAGGATGAATTTTATCATGTATGAATTACAACTCAACAAAGCTGTTAATTAATACAAATAAAAGGAAGCAGTTAGCACCACAAGTATACTTTCTAATTCATAACTTACATTTTCTGTGAGGCTCATGTTTTCTTTGCTTAACACTGTTCTCATTAAAGCCAGATTTGTGATGTTGAGTTACTTGACTTACTTCTTGAGGTAGAACTGCACCCTGAAAATTAAAATTCTTATAAATGATTTAAACAAACTCTTAATATTAAAACTACTTCTCTTCCTCAATGCTTAATAAATACTTTATTATTTTTATAAAAGTTATAGAGCTCACTAGAAAAAGATTTAAGGAATGCAGAAAAGTACAGAGAATTTAAGAAAACCACTCAAATTCTACCGCCCCCAAATAACCATTATTAACATTATGATCACAACTCCAGACGTTTCTCTATGCATTAGTTAGATAGTAAGGTACACAGGAAACAATCATTTTACAAAAATGCTTTCAATAGAAAGAATTCAATCTAATTTTGTTTGAAGTTAATACAGAAACTAAAGATTAAACTTTAGGTGAATGTTTCTTCCTAACAGAAGTATCAGCCTCTAAAGATCTCTCTAGATTTGCTTCAAAATAATCCTATCTCTGGGGTATGTGGGGATAGGAAATGAATAGGTATCATGGAAGAAACAGAACTGGACATGTTCAAGGTAAAGGATGGGTACATGTAGATTTATTATACTATTTTCTTGACTTCGTTATTTTAAAAATTTCCATTAGAGTTTTAAAAAATTCATCATTCCTGTCCCTATGTTATAAAAGTTGAGGATATTATTAGCCCTTTCACATCCTTTCCCCTAATACCTGATTTTTATTAATTAATATTTATAATGTCAAGGTTTTCAAATGCTGGAAGACTATTACCACTACCAGATAGCAAGACTGATTATAAAGCTACTGTAATTGAGACAGTGCATGAATGGACAAAATTAGCAAAATGACATGAGTAAGTTTCATATAAAGATCACAGCAGATCCTTTTGCTTTCTGATAGGGAGAAGAGGCCTGAAGGCAAAAAGAGACAGATAACTTGCCACAGCTGAAGTGGGAAGGGGAAGCAGAAGTAGGGGCTGGAGATGTTCAATACAAATTAATCACTTTACTATGATTACACAATTTTGCTTTTGGTGGGCCCTATTTATTTTTTTCTGAGCACAGACGAATGAACACTGGGTACAAAGGCACATCGTGTCTTAGTTGGCAGTGGACATGCTCCAAAATAGTTGTGATATGCACCAAAGTGTGAAGGAAGGTCTGATGAGCTCATATGCACAAGAACATCTAGGGTTCTTTACTCTTAAAAAAAAAAAAAGGGCCAAGAGACTTCCATCCACATAGCACAATGGCTGGTGGGGGATTCTGACTCTAAAGAAGGGAATTAGAACATCAGGATCAATAAATTGGTGTGAACGAATACTGTGTGTCTATTATGTGCCAGGCATGGTTAAGATGTACTTTGCATCCATTATCTTAACATCATTATAATAATGCTATAATCATAAAAATGCTATGGTGTATTTTGATTCCATGTTATAGAGGAGTAAACTGAGGCTCAAAGTGATAATGTAATTGGTTACAGAACTAAATAGGAGCTGATATCTGAGCTCTAACTCTAAAACCCAAGTTCACAGTACCATTTCAGAGAAACAGTGCCCTAAGTTTAATTAGAAAGAAAATATCCTACTTTTAAGTATGGTTTTTTGAGTTATTGTTTGATGTCTAAATAAAGCTATTTGTGTCAGTCACATTGTCATATTTTGCCAATAAAGACTTGAATGTTTTTTTTAAAGACTTTTTTAAAAAAAATAAATTTATTTATTTATTTTTGGTTGTGTTGGGTCTTTGTTGCTGGGCATGGGCTTTCTCTAGTTGCGCAGGCTCAGTAGTTGTGGCGCATAGGCTTAGTTGCTCTGTGGCATGTGGGATCTTCCCAGACCAGGGCTCGAACCCGTGTCCCCTGCATTGGCAGGTGGATTCTTAACCACTGTGCCACCAGGGAAGCCCTTAAAGACTTTCTGAAAGAGCAGTTTTAGGTTCACACCAATATTGAGAGGAAGGTACAGAGATTTCCCCTATACCTCCTGTCCCACACATGCACAGCCTTCCCCATTATCAACATCCCCACTGGAGTGGTGCATTTGTGACAACTGATGAACCTACAATGACACATAATTGTTACCCCAAGTCCTTATTTTACACTGGGTTCACTCTTGGTGTTATATATTCTATGGGTTTGGACAAATGTGTAACGACATGTATCCATCACTATAGTATCATACAGAGCATATTCAATGCTCTAAAAATCTTCTGTGCTCCACCAATTCACCTCTCCCATTCCCAATAATCCCTGGCAACCACTGATATTTTTACTGACTCTATAGTTTTGCCTTTTCCAGAAGCTTGAATACCTTTAAAAAAAAAAAAATCATGTTGCGTTCTCTATAATTTGCTTATCAGATGAATTCCAGGCTGCTTATTAAGGCTTCATGGATATAAGTGTTATATGTGGTGGCTCATAATTCTTAGAATATACAGGAGATAAAACATGGGAGTGTTCAGCTGATATAAATAATGAAATAGCACCTAATAATAAGAGATGCATACAGAAGATTCTGAGGAAATATATTATCAAGTGTGGCGTTCCATCTCAAGGAAATTGGTGGTAATAGCTAGTAGACTTTTTGGCAGTGAGAGAGGAAAGGGCATCCTAAGTGGAAGGAACAATGCAAACACATAATCTGAACTGGAAATTACCTGTTTATGGGAAAGGGAAAGTTAGGAGACCAATCTGATTAGAACAGACCATTTTACCAAATAGTTGACATACTTTATATAAGAACTATGCAGAGTTGGATTATACAAGGCCTAAATATTAGTTTGAGTTGAGGTTGAATTCCACTAGTATTAAACAGGGAGCCCTATACATTCTAGAGTATTTGAACAACACTATTTGAGGGCTGGAAAAAACCTCAGAGTTCATCTAAGTCCAAGCCTTAATTTTATACACGAGGCCACAGAAGCCCAGGGAAATCAGATTTGTGCCACTTGAGGCACAAAACCTCATTTCCTGATTCTGAGTCTAATACCAGATTTATCTTCACTACACTGCCACAGTGCATAAACTGAGTTCAAAAGCAGGAGTCCTTATTAATTAGATAGGTTGCTCAATTATGCCATGATTGAGCAACACTGGTGAAAGGATCTTTAGGAAAGATTAGGTAGGAAGTACTATGTAAGAAGAACTAGAAAGGAAAGACATAAGAAATAGGAAGCACAGATAGGAGGTTAATCTAGGGCTGGGATGACAATTTAAGGTCCAGTTGTAAAAACTGAGAAAGGGTAAAAAGGTTTGGGGACTCAATGCAAAAAATATTAGAGAGAAGAAGCAAAAATTTTTGACTTCATGCTTTTCAGATTATATGCCTGAGTAAATGGTTGTGTTAGAAAATAAGGATAAGAGAAGAGGCTTTAGATGAGGTCAGTTGTGAGATATCTTGAAGTTGAGGTGATGGCGGAGCATCCATCTATACCTGTCTTCTAGAAAGTTGGAGATATTGGGCTAGATCTTGATTGAGAGGTTGGAATTAGAGACATAGATTAAGTGGTAATTAGCAGAGAAGTAAGAGCCAAAGTCACCAGTCAAGGAATAAGGCAAAAGGGAAAAGAAGACTGTTGCGTTTTGGGAAACAGCCCCCTGTGAAAGGCTGGAAGAACAGAGGTTAACAAAGAACCTGAACAAATAGGGAAAGGAAAGAGGAGAGACTCAGGGTAATGTTTTCTCTTAGAGCAAAACTCCTTGAAAGAATTACCCATATTTGCTGCCTCCAATTTCTCTCTTCCTCTTTTCTCTTAAACCCACTCTAATGAGTATTTCGCTCCTATCACTTAACTGAAACTGTTCTTGTCAAGGTTCCCAATGGCCTTCATGTGCTAAATTCTGTGCATAGTCAATTCTCAGTTTTCATCTTAATTGATCCATCAGCAGCGTTTGACACAGTTGATTACTCTGTTCCCTCTGACATCTGTTCTTCACGTGGCATCTAGAAACCACCCTTCCCTGGTTTTCTTCCCGTCTCACCGGCCATTCCTTCTCAGTCTTCTTTGTTAGTTTCACCTAGTCTCGCTGACTCTTGAAGGATGGAATGCTCTAAGGCTAAGTTGTTGAACTTTTTTTCTATCTATCCACTTTCTTGGATATAGATAAATATAGATATATACACATATATGCACACACACACATATGCACATATACACACATATATGTATATGTATATATGTGGGTGTATATACATATATATGTATATAATGATTCCCAAATTTCTCTCTCCAGCCTGGATAACATTGATGACCTTCAGACTCAATGTCCAACTCTACATCTCCACTCAAATATCTAACTCCAATAACTCTTCTTAATGTTTAGTATACATCTTAAACTTACCAAAATTGAACTCCTGATCTTCCCCCACAAACCTACCAGATCTGCAGTCTTTCCCATCTCAGTTAATAGCCCCTCTATCCTTTTAGTTACTCAGACCTTAAGAGTCATGTCCTTTAATACATTCTTTCTCTTTTACCCGCATATCCAATTCATCATCAGCTGGAAATCCCTTCCAAATATGTTTAGAATTTGACCACTTTTCACAGGGTCCTACTACCCTGGTCCAAGTCAATATCAACTCTATCTTGATGATTTCAGTAGTCTCTGAACTAGTCTCTGTTTCCACCTTGGTTCCTCTACATTCTATTCTCAAGATAGCAGGCAGAGTGATCCTATTAAAATGTAAGTCAAATCATGTCACTCTGCTGTGCAAAACCCTCTGCTGATTCCCTGTCTCACCGAGTAAAAGCCAATGTCCTTATAATGATCCAGGAGGTCCTACATAGTATCAATCTCTTACCTCTCTAATTACATTTCCTACAACTCACCCTATTGATTCAGCCAAATGGTCTTCTTTCTCATCCTTGTGTATGCCAGGGATCACCACCCCCAACAGGGCCTTTGACTCTGTCTTGAATACTCTCCCCTCAGATATCTGTATATCCACTCCTCATTTCGTTCAAATCTTTGCTCAAATGTTACCTGAACATTCCACTTAAAACTGCAGGGGACTTCCCTGGTGGCACAGTGGTTAAGACTCCACACTCCCAACGCAGGGGGCCCGGGTTCGATCCCTGGTCAGGGAACTAGATCCCACATATATGCTGCAACTTAGAGTTCGCATGCCACAACTAAGGAGTCTGTGTGCCACAACTAAGAAGCCAGTAAGTCGCGACTAAGGAGCCCGTGAGCTGCAACTAAGGAACCTGCCTGCTGCAACTCAGAAGCCCACGTGCCGCAACTAAGGAGCTGATGAGCTGCAACTAAGGAGCCCGCCTGCTGCAACTAAGAAGCCCATGTGCTGCAACTAAGGAGCTGATGAGTCACAACTAAGGAGCCCACCTGCTGCAACCAAGACCCAGCACAACCAAAATAAAAAAAACCCCCAAACCAGAAAACAAACAAATCAACAAAGCAAAAAAACAAAAACAAAAACAAAAAACAAAAAAACCCCTAAAAAACCAACAACAAAAAAACAAAAACAGGGGCTTCCTTGGTGGCGCAGTGGTTGAGAGTCTGCCTGCTAATGCAGGGGACACGGGTTCGAGCCCTGGTCTGGGAAGATCCCACATGCCGTGGAGCAACTAGGCCCGTGAGCCACAACTACTGAGCCTGCGCGTCTGGAGCCTGTGCTCCGCAATAAGAGAGGCCCACGCACCGCGATGAAGAGTGGTCCCCGCTTGCCACAATTAGAGAAGGCCCTCACACAGAAACGAAGACCCAACACAGCCAAAAATAAATAAATAAAATGTTAAAAAAAAATGAAAATCATTAAAATATAAACACATGGTGTTTAAAAAAACAAAAACAAAAACAAAAACCCTGCAAAACCTTGCCTTCCCCCTCCCCAAAATTCCCTATCCTGCTTCCCTGCAATTTTTCTCAAACTTATATTATCATCTAATATACCATTTTTTTTTTTTGGTCTTATTTATTGTCCTTTCCTCCCTACAGTACTAACTGTATGAGAGCCAGGATTTTTGTTTTGTTTGCAGCTATATTCTCAGTGCATAGAACAACGCCTGGCACATGGTAGGCACTTAATAAATACATGTTGAATGAATGAATGATAAAAAAGCACTCTTGAGGAATTAGCCATATTAAATAAATAAGAGAGGAAAAGAGGGTTTAAAAATCTGGTTATGGATTACATTTATGTAGAAAGATTTATGAATGATCTAAGGAAAACTTAAAATAGCATATTGGCAGAAGTGACCTGTGCGTTGTAACTCTCACTTTTTTTTTTTTTTTACTTTGTTTAGATTATTTTTCCCACTTTATTATTTATTTATTTTAAAATTGAAGTACAGTTGACTTACAATGTTGTTGTCACTCTCACTTTTTATTTTTACTTTACGAACATTCCCTTCGCTATTTTCCCCTCCCTAGCGCTGATGATGCCACCATCACGGGAGGACATTAGAATAAATTAGGCCCTCATGGTGCAGGCTACTGGTTTATAAACCTGAGAGGACATTCCTTTTTGACCTAAGCTGAGAAGTTAGGTTAGTAATTAGCAAAAAATGTAGTAAGAATTCATTCCTCTTCTTTTTCCTTTTTTTTTGGTGCCTGAGTCTACTCTTTTAGCAGAGTTTCTTTCCTCTTCTTAAACTCTATCAAGGAATGTGAATTTGCTCATACACATTTAAGACAACCAACTGCCAGCATAAAGCTATACATTCAAGTGGAAGTGAGTAAGTTAATGAGTGCCATTAAAGCCTTTATTAAAAAGAAAAATTGTCTACATTCTTACTCATTAGTCCAAAAACACATGTAGCCTAAGAGAACTAAGAAAATTCAAGATCAAAGTGTTATTTCTATTTTATAAGATTTCAGGAGGAAAATTAATCACTGCATACCTAAAAGAGAAATATAAAATAAATTTAAAAAAATTAAATGTCCATCAAGCAAGGTATACTAACCTTCTCTTGTAGAGGTGGCTGAAAGTGTTGAACCTTTCCAGATCCCTGTAAGGATTGCCAAATGTTGCAAAATTCATCATCATCTTTAGCAGGTACCTGGGAAAGTACAAAAAACTTCTTAAGGAAAACTGAAACATGAAAAAATAAAGATTCAGATTAAAAATCAAATAATTTATTTATTAAAGCCATTTAGCAGTAGACAGGATATTTAAATTTCATTATCTGTTATCTCAGTTCTTTTTTTCTGGAGCTCAGTATAGTAATCATAAAAGTATACTGCTGGAGTGAAAATGTTCTTCTACAGATGTAATTGGTTATTAAAAAATATTTAAAGCATTACAAATGCTATAAAAGATTATACTGAATCAATATCCCACCAAAAGATTTTTTTTTGGTCTTCCAGTATACTGGCATATTATCTTATTCAAGCTAACATTTAATAATATTTATTTAAAAAATTTTTGGGATTTCCCTGGTGGCGCAGTGGTTAAGAATCCACCTCCAATGCAGGGGACACAGGTTCGATCCCTGGTCCAGGAAGATCCCGCGTGCCATGGAGCAACTAAGCCCGTGCGCCACAACTACTGAGCTTGTGCTCTAGAGCCCATGCACCGCAACTACTGAGCCCACGCGCTGCAACTACTGAAGCCTGCATGCTCTAGGGCCCGCGTGCTGTAACTCTGAAGCCCGTGCACCTAGAGCCCGTGCTCCGCAACAAGAAAAGCCACTGCAATGAGAAGGCTGCGCACCACAACAAAGTAGCCCCCGCTCGCTGCAACTAGAGAAAGCCCGCATGCAGCAACGAAGACCCAACGCAGCCAAAGATAAATAAAATTAAATTAAAAAAAATCTAAAAAATTTTTATCTTACACAAAAATAATCTGATTAAAAAAATCAGCTATTACTTATGGAGAACTGATTTCATGCAAATTAAAAATCTAGAAAAATATGCACCAAAATTTGACAGTGGTAAGTTACCTACGAGATTTGAGAGGATTTTTGCTTGTTTCCTTTGTTATCATCTATTTATCTGTTTTCTAATTAGTCTATAATAAACATGTGCTATTTGGATTAAAAAGTTTGGTTAAATGTAAAATAGATAGCTAGTGGGAAGCAGCCGCATAGCACAGGGAGATCAGCTCGGTGCTTTGTGATGGGGTGGGATAGGGAGGGTGGGAGGGAGACGCAAGAGGGAGGGGATATGGAGATATATGTATACCTATAGCTGATTCACTTTGTTATACAGCAGCAACTAACACAATAATGTAAAGCAATTATACTCCAATAAAGATGTTTAAAAACAAAACAAAAGAAACAAAACAAAAAGTTTGGTTAAAATTTGGGGCCATGGAATTAAATAAAGTTAAGTATCTCACACAAAACAATTCAAGTTTTGCCCTCAGGAAGATGAAATAAAGGAAATCACCCATGAGTTATATGGTAGGAATCTGAAAATTGCTTTTGATAAACATGATATAGTCCTCTCCCTTACCTTTCAAATTAATGTCATTTTGTAGGAGATAATATAGGACATTTGGGTGATATAAGACAAAATAGAAGTGTTAGTTTACCAAGTAAATATATAAAGAGAAAACAGATATTTTCAAGCTCATTATTTAAATAAAAGTCTTACTTGAGTAGGAACAAAAAGTGATTGAGGGGAATGGTTCAGACCTCCCAAATGCCCAGATGAAATTGATGCATTTGAGCTATAGTGATTCACAGCTGGCTGTGGTTTCACAATGGCTGTCAACTTCTGATTTCCTGTTTCAGAGCGACTCCCATGAGAAAGGTTCACCAAGGCACTTGTTGGCAGTCGATAACCTCTACCAGGTGAGCACCTAAAAGTAAAAAGTTTTATCAGGGTCAGAGGGAATTAATACTAAAGGGAGCTAAAAGAATCAAATAATTTTGGGGTGGACAGTCCATAATCCGGATTAATAAATATTACTTTTAAATTCAGTAGAGGAACTTGAAATCATAGAAAGATCTCAATTTATAAGATTTCTGAAAAGTTTCTGAATAGAGTATTCCGTGCTACTAAGTGGGGGGAAAAATGTTCTAGAGGTACAGTTGTGTGGGTAGGGGCGTGTGTGTGTTAGTTTGTCCTCAGAAGGCTTGCAACATAATAGCTGAGTTAACCAAAAATTCATGAATTAAATGTCAAACTTCTTTAAAAGGTTATGAATCTACCCAGTGTGGAGCTGTGTGGCTCTACCTATGCAACAGGGCAAATGTTAGCTTTGATCACTTTTGTCTCCTGATCAATTGTTGAGTCCAGCTCTTTTTATCCTCATCTTCCCATCTTAATGTTCCAGAACTGGGAAGGCTAAGAGACAAGTATTGTGATTTCCTTCCTTCCTGGCCTTGATAAAAGTGTTTAGATATTAAAATAAGCCTTCTCTGGTCAAAAGTTTTCAACTCTATCACCTCTTTAGAATGTAATTTTCTTATATTCTGAGATCATGGGGAAGCAGAATTCTTTCATGAGAAATCTTTGTAAGATTTCTAGAAAATATTTTCGTGAGAACTACAGTTTAAGGTTCTGCATTACAGAAATGAATATATTGCAGGCATGTAATCTTTTACACAGCTCTCAGTCAGTCAAGAAATCCAGTGTCTCTACCTAGGAGAGGAAAAAAAAAACCCTGAGAAAAAAGTTAATCATCTTAAAAATATATTTCAAAGTTATTTCGCCTAAAGTTATTGGTAATCAAACATTTTCATGAAAAATAAAATCAGACATGGGATCCAGACCCCGCTGCTGCATTTAAGAGTGCAGACAGTAAAGTCTTTGGGTAATAGGCACATTCAAGTTGCAAAACAATAATAGCATTCTGAATGTGATCACTACTTGTAAGGACTGAAGATTGTGATTTTATACACATAGGCTAAATAAGAGTAATTAATTTTTTATTTTAATTACCACTAATCAAAACAGAGGAGAAAAAGAAACTAAGCTAACTTCAGTTCAGTTTTCCAGTTGGTGTTTAGAAGGGAGAAAGGAAAACTGGAAAGGATTTCATTTAACCCTCACAATCACCTAGTGAAGTGCACATCTTCATTATAGATGAGGAAATTGAGGGTCAGAATGCTTTTAACTAACCTACCTAAGGTAACACAAAGGTTAAGTGAAAGAGCCCACACTTTCTAATATTCCATGACACCTCTCATTCTAACATGATCTTTTTCCTATAACTTTAAACTTTCTTTCTATTAATGCTCTCCAAAATAGATATGAACAAGTGTCCACCATGTTAAATTAAAAACAAACAATCCAATCCTCTTCCTTTAAACCTCCTCACCCCCAGTTATCTTTTCTCCCCTTCATGGTCAAACTTCTCAAGGGTCAGCTCAGTTTCTTGCCTCCCTTGTTACACCTGCCATTCACTCCTCAAACCAACCCAATCTAGCTTGAGCACCCACAACTCCACTAAAACAAATGACAAAGACTTAAAATGTCACTCAATTCAAAGAACGAAACTTTCTATTCCTCAAGTTATTTAACCATAAAAAAAAATGCAAATCTGATCATGTCACATCTCTGATTTTGATGGCTTCACATTGCTTTAATGATAAAGACCAAGATACCAAGATCCTTAGCATGTCCTGAAAGTGGCTTACCAGTTCCTGCAGTGTGGTCCTTGCTTTTCTCCCTTACGCTAATCTTACACAATTGCTGAAGTTGACACACCTGCATTCTTTTAGTTTTTAAATGAGTGAAAACGTCCTCTGTTGCATATGCTATTCTTTCTTCCTGACTACTTGTCACTCTTCCTCCAGCTACCTATTCTTCATGTCCCATTTTAAACGTCATTTCTTAAAGAAAGCCTTTCTAGAACTCTCAGGACAGATCACACTCTTATAGACACCTGAAATACTTCTTCCCAGCACTTGTCACATTTTAATTAAAAAATTAATATTGTAGTTAGTTAATTATTGGGTTGGCCAAAAAGTTCGTTCGGGTTTTTGGTACCATCTTACGAAAGACTCGAACGAACTTTTTGGCCAACCCAAGGTATTCCCCCACCTACTAAAATGAAAGCTCTATGAGGGTAGAAACCATGTCTGTCTTATTCACTGTTACATCCCTGGTAGCAAGTATGATGTCTTGTACATACTAGGAACTGAAATTGTGGACAAATAAACAAGTAATGTAGTTGTTGGCCACATGGGCATATTTACAAAGTGTAATTATCATCTGGAAATACAAACCTTATTGTTAAACCTCCAGGAAATTCTTCATCAAATAATACTTCAAATAGTACATCAGCTTCTCTATTAGCTGTTTAAAAAAGAGAGAGACTGAAAAATCATACGATAAAAGAAAAATCAGCATGTAAGTTTTTGGGGTATAAGAAGCATTACAACTATCAATACAGAGAGTGAATGAAAAGAAAATAAGCTCACAGATTACCTTACTGGTATTAATGTAAAGTAAAATAATACTATTTTAAATTAGGTACTGTGAGAATTAATTATATTTTTCTCTTTGTTTTGGTGTATGTTGGAAATTATTCATAAAAAGAGTTAATAAAAGAGATAACTTTGGAATTTGCAGTTTAGAAGGTCTTACAATCAGACAAAGGAAATGAAGATTTGAAGACATGGCAGTAATGAAAGGAACGGAATGGAGAGAACGGATATACTACTAGATAGAACTGGCAGGAGTTTGTGACCTGTGTAGACAAAAAGAATGGAGATGTCAAAGATTACTCCAAAGTTCTGGCTGAGATGACTTGGTAGACAATGGATGGCATGACTGAGACATGAGACACGTGAGAAAGACTGTGGTGCAATAAACTTAAGGAGGAACAGAGAAGGATAAATTTTGGCAGACAGGATGATGGGATATAACTGGAAAGTTTAAGTTTACTAAAATGCCAAGGTAAAGTGAAATAATTAGCTATAATAATATTTGAATTCTAAGCCCAAATTAATAATAGAGTCTATCACATAACTTCAGAACTGACTCTCTCTCTCTTTCTCTCCCCATCTCTATCCCCACCCCTTTCCATGCTATTGGTTCTGTTTCTCGGGAGAATGCTAATACCATACCTGATACTATGTTAGGGGTTGGGGGATGTTTCCCTCATTCTTGGTCCCTCATTGCCCAAATGAAACCAGGCCTGCAGAGCTTACTCATTCTCCCCCATCTGGCTGTACCTTTCACCTGACACTTAAACCTAAAATCTAAACCCAAGAAAGTGGGGCTCAATGGGCGGCAGGAGTTTCTCCTCTGAAGGCTTAAGGTCCACTTTCTAAGTTCCTGTTTCCCGTCTGAGGGAGAAGCCACTGACTCAAAAGATTATTGACAAGAGGATTGTTCACCCCCCTTTAGTGGAGATGACTACGGAGATGAAGTATCAGCTGAAGGCAGTAAGACAAATATTTCCCTTTATATTCCATGTCCATGGCAGACATGGTTAATCAATGACAGAGCTTTTTCCACTCAGAGTAGGTGTAGCTTTAAAATTTCTGTCAAGACAAAATTCCAAGTGGTCACTACTATTGATAGGGGTTGTCAGAAGAAAGGAAACTTCTATGTTATCAGAGTCCTAAGGCTTTTTCAGGACAATCTAATTAGAGTACAATCCAGTAAGCTCAACATTTGAACTGCCAATGCCTGAGCCTGAACAGACAGCAGCAGGAGGGTTGCTTCATTGCACCCATCTGACCCTTACCATACTTAGCCTGGGCTTTACCTACTTAACCTTCCCGCCTCCATTTTCAGCACCAGAAATGTATCCAAAAAAATTCAAAGAAAAATCAGGGAAGAAAATTCTCTTTTAGAGGCAGACCCCAAGATGATGTGCAAATGTGGAGAACCATTGCTCAAAGTTAGAAAAGAATCAGGGCAAAGAGTTCAAATCCCAGCTCTGCCACTTATTAGTGTAAATTCAGGAAAGTCACTTAAACTCTTAGGCGAGGAAAAATATCTCCCTCTCAGATGGTTGGGAGGGTTAAATGCAAAATGTAAAAGTGCTGGGCACACTGTTGGCAATAAATAAGCAGCTCTCTTAGGCTCATGGCCTGTCTGCTCTTCCTTCTTTCTGGCAGTGAGACCAAGGCTGAGTGCCTGGGATACGGAGGGACAGTGCTGCCAGCGCGCTGACCTCTAAGTACCTGATTTGCTGCCTCATGCTGGGTTGACTTTTTTTGGAATCTATGTTGCAAAGCTACTCACTCCAGGCATCCCTTTGAGGCATTTCTAGATCCTTAGTTAATTCTTCCCTTTTCTTTCCATATCCTCATTTTTCTTTTTTTTTTTTTGTAAAAAACACATAATATAAAATTTATCATTGTAACCATTTTAAAATGTATATAGTATTGTAGTGTTAAGTATATGTACATTGTTGTACAACAGATAGGTCTGTTTTACATACAATATCTAGTTGTATTCATAAAATTCAAATAAATATGCAAATCTTTTAACCACAAATAAGCTGACGCATCATGTTTGTTTATTTCTCCACAGATATCAAGAGATTACAATGACAATTAAGGTAAAGCCCTGAACAAGGTTAGATGAAACCCAATGAAATGTTTCTCTTAGTTTCATGAAAACACATGTATGTATTCTCACCAAGGTTTCAGATAATTTTAATGTGCTATACATAAGCTACCAAATTTTAAGCAGCTGTTCCTCAACTTCCCCACGTTTTAATCACTTCCCAGATGATTACACAAGATAGAGAAGAAGAATTTTCTTTGAAACCTAAAGCTGGAAAAAACTTAACTAAAACATAAAAGGATTTAGTGTTTTTCCTGATTTATAGTTGCTTTCTGCTTACATATAAGACACACAAGTTTGTGTTTCACTCTACAATATAAACGCAGTTGGAGACACGTCAAGTATTGAGTTATTACCCCCTTTAATTCCTATGATGGTGCCCCGAAGGCCAACTGGAACGGAAAAGTTCTCTCTCACATTTACAACTCGGTCAAAGAGACGAAATTCTGCATCCCGATCAGGAATGACTCCATGTTGCTGTTCTAAAGGCTGAAGAGAAGAAAGATTTAATTATTATTATTAACTCTAATTTTAAGAAGTTTTTCTACTAATGTATTGAAAACATTTTGTTCCTTCTATACTTTCAAAGCAAAAACAACAACTTTGAATTCTCTGACAGGAAACTTACTCTGTATAGCAAATGGGGCTTCACTGTCACTCGAACCTTCTTATTATTCTTTCTTTGCTGAGGAAAGAAGAATTTGAAAATATTTTTAAAATATTAAAATTTAAAATTATTATTCAGTATTTGGACATGACTGAACGTTAAAAAGCCAAAAGAAATGAGTAATTTTAAGATTTTTGAATTTCTTTAGATGCAAGCAAGAATGAATAAATTTTTACATTTTTTAAAGTAAAATTTTTTGTTGATATATAAGACATATAGAAAAATGCAAACTTATAAGTATAAAATCTGATGAATTTTTATACTATAAGCATATCTATATATATCCACACTCAGTTCAAGAAACAGAACACTACTAAGCACAACATAAAAGACCCTGAAAAAAGAAATTAAAAATAGGGAACCCTTGTATTGTCTCCCAGTTACTACCCCTCCCCAATGTAACCTTATTTCTAACACTAAAGATTAAACTTGTCAGTTTTGAACTTTATGTAAATGCTATCCTATTCAAATGCTTTTTTATCCTAAGAAGAATTATATATAATGGTCAATAAAGATTAACAGTAAAGGAAAAACAGGTATAAAGTATTGATCTATGTCAATACTTTGGGTTTTGTGGCTACTTATAAAAATTAAGGTAACATTCATACAAAGTCTTTGCTTTTGGAAACTGGCTTTGGTGTTTAAATTTTTGACTATCTAAAAATGCTGGAAGAAGACTTTTCTCCTCTATTTGCTACTTGTTAATTCTGCGACCTCACACTTAAGCACCAGCTTCCTTCAATCTGTAAGATGGAAATAATACCTGTTCTACCTAATAAAAATGTGAGAATAGGAGTCAAGATGGCAGTGTGGGAAGATGCCAAGTTAGCATCGCCCCACAACTAGGATGCCTGTCGGCCGCTGGTGGGGGACCCTGATGCCCAAGGAGACGGGAGGAACCC
Organism: Balaenoptera acutorostrata; assembly: GCF_949987535.1. Lineage (NCBI taxonomy): Eukaryota > Metazoa > Chordata > Mammalia > Artiodactyla > Balaenopteridae > Balaenoptera > Balaenoptera acutorostrata. Next base: position 28,100,390 of record NC_080067.1, read on the forward strand.
CCAAATGAACTGGTAGGACATGGGGGAACTCAGGGGGGTTGGAGAAGTGGAGGCCTGACAGGATCAGCGCCCCTGAGGCCAGGGAGATGAGGAGAGGCAGGCAGGAGGGGCCCTCCAGGAAGAGTGGGAAAGGAGCGGAGGGTGATCGCCCGGCCCACTCTGGCCCAGGGAGCCTGCTGAGCTCCCAGGCCGGTAGCCACCCCCTCCAATGCCTCCTTCAGGCCACGTGGGTCCTAGAGGCATAGGAGGGAGGCCGGGGAGATCAGGATAGGCAGGCGGGAGGGGCCCTCTGGGAGGAGTGGAAGAGGAGCAGAGGGTGTTTGCCTCGCCCACGTGGGCACAGAGAGCCTGCTGAGCTCCCAGGCTGGACCCTGCCCTCCAAAGCCCCCTCCAGGCTGTGTGGGTCCTTAGGGGCACAGGAGGGAGGCCGGGGAGATCAGAAGAGGCAGGCGGGAGGCACCCTCCAGGAGGAGTGGGAGGGGAATAGAGGGAGTTTGCCCCTCCCACTCAGGCCCAGGGGGCCTGCTGGGCTCCCAGGTGAGGCCCCTGCCCTCTGAGACCGGGGGTGGGGGGCACGCCTGGGCCCCTCTTGTTCCTTTGAGCCTAAGCTCCACCCCCCCACCCCACACAGCCCTGAGGGCCTTTTCCAGCCCTGTGGGTCCTAAGCACAGGCCCCACTCACCACCCAAACCTTGCCCTTGCTTAGGCCCCGCCTTCCACAGCCAAGGCCTCCCCACCCCACCTTTTTTTTTTCCTCTTTTCCCTCTGCCTCTTTTTTACAATTGTATTGTTGTACCTTCCAGTTGTTGATTCATCTATATTTTAATTTTTATATTCTTTCTAACATATCTGTTAGCTTCCTAGTCTAATTTTATCTTTTACTTTGTTATTGTTCTCTCTCTCTTTCTTTTTTTGCCACCCTATTTGGCTTGCAGGATCTTGGATCACGAGCCGGGGGTCGGGCTGAAGCTCCTGTGGTGGGACTTCCGTGTCGGAACCACTGGACTAACAGAGAACCTCAGACCCCAGGGAATATTCATCGGAGTGAGGTCTCACGGAGTTCCTCATATCAGCACCAACACCCAGCTCTACCCAACAGCCTACAAACTCCAGTGTTAGAAGCCTCAGGCCCAACAACCAGTAAGACAGGAACACAATCCCGCTCATTAAAAAAAAAAAAAAAAAAGAGAGAGACAGCAAAAACATATGTCACAGATGAAAGAGCAAGGTAAGAACCTACAAGACCAAATAAATGAACAGGAAATAGGCAATCTACCTGAAAAAGAATTCAGAGTAATGATAGTAAAGATGATCCAGAATCTCAGAACCAGAATGGAGGCATGGATTGAAAAAATACAAGAAATGTTTAACAAAGATCTAGAAGAACTAAAGAACAAACAAGCAGAGATGAACAACACAATAACTGAAATGAATAATACACTAGAAGGAATCAGTAACAGAATAACTGAGACAGAAGAACAAGTAGGTGAGCTGGAAGACAAAATGGTGGAAATAACTGCCGAGGAGCAGAATAAAGAAAAAAGAATGAAAAGAATTGAAGACAATCTCAGAAACCTCTGGAACAACACTAAATTCACCAACAATCGAATTATAGGGGTCTCAGAAGAAGAAGAGAAAAAGAAAAGGTCTGAGAAAATATTTGAAGAGATTATAGTCGAAAACTTCCCTAACATGGGAAAGGAAACAGTCACCCAAGCCCAGGAAGCACAGAGAGTTCCATACAGGATAAACCCCAGGAAAAACACACCAAGACACACATTAATCAAACTAACAAAAATTAAATTCAAAGAAAAAATATTAAAAGCAGCAAGGGAAAAACAACAAATAACATAAAAAGGAATCCACATAAGGTTATCAGCTGATTTTTCAGCAGAAACTCTGCTGGCCAGAAGGGAGTGGCAGGATATACTTAAAGTGATGAAAGAGAAAAACCTACAATCAAGATTACTCTACCCAGCAAGGATCTCATCCAGATTCGATGGAGAAATCAAAAGCTTTGCAGACAAACAAAAGCTAAGAGAATTCAGCACCACCAAACCAGCTTTACAACAAATGCTAAAGAAACTTCTCTAGGCTGAAGACAGGAGAAGAAAAAGATCCACAAAAACAAACCCAAAACAATTAAGAAAATGGTAATAGGAACATACATATTGCTAATAACCTTGAATGTAAATAGATTAAATGCCCAAACCAAAAGACAGAGACTGGCTGAATAGATACAAAAACAAGATCCATATGTATGCTGTCTACAAGAGACCCACTTCAGACCTAGGGACACATACAGACTGAAAGTGAAGGGATGGAAAAAGATATTCCATGCAAATGGAAATCAAAAGAAAGTTGGAGTAGCAATACTTGTATCTGATAAAATTGACTTTAAAATAAAGACTGTTCCAAGAGATAAGGAGGGACACTACATAATAATCAAAGGATCAATCCAAGAAGAAGATATAACAATTATAAACGTTTATGGGGCTTCCCTGGTGGCACAGTGGTTAAGAATCCGCCTGCCAATGCAGGGGACACGGGTTCGAGCCCTGGTCCGAGAAGATTCCACATGCCACGGAGCAACTAAGCCCGTGCGCCACAAGTACTGAGCCTGCGCTCTAGAGCCCGCGAACCACAACTACTGAGCCCGTGTGCCACAACTACTGAGCCCGCAAGCCTACAGCCCGTGCTCCACAGCAAGAGAAGCCACTGTAATGAGAAGCCCATGCACCACAACGAAGAGTAGCACTCGTTCGCCACAACTAGAGTAAGCCCACTAACAGCAACGAAGACCCAACGCAGCCAAAAATAAAATAAAGTAAAAAAAAAATGTTTATGCACCCAACATAGGACCACCTCAATACATAAGGCAACTGCTAACAACCACAAAAGGAGAAGTCAACAGTAACACAATAGTAGGGGATTTTAACACCCCACTTACACCAATGGAAAGATCATCCAAACAGAAAATAAATAAGGAAACACAAGCTTTAAATGACACAACAGACCAGATAGATTTGCTATTTATAGAACATTCCACCCAAAAGTGGCAGAATACACTTTCTTCTCAAGTGCACATGGAACATTCTCCAGGACAGATCACATCTTGGGTCACAAATCAAGCCCCAGAAAATTTAAGAAAATTGAAATTGTATCAAGCATCTTTTCTGACCACAGTGTTATGAGACTGGAAATCAATTATGGAAAAAAACTGTAAAAAACACAAATACATGGAGGCTAAACAGTGCGCTACTAAATAACCAAGAGATCACTGAAGAAATCAAAGTAGAAATAAAAAACTACATAGAAACAAATGACAACGAAAACACGACGACCCAAAACCTATGGGATGCAGCAAAAGCAGTTCTAAGAGGGAAGTTTATAACAATTCAATCTCACCTCAAGAAACAAGAAAAATCTCAAATAAACAATCTAAACTTACACTGAAAACAATTACAGAAAGAAGAATAAAGAAAACCCAAAGTCAGTAGAAGGAAAGAAATCATAAAAATCAGAGCAGAAATAAATGAAATAGAAATGAAGAAAACAATAGCAAAGATCAATAAAACTAAAAGTTGGTTCTCTGAGACGATAAACAAAATTGATAAACCCTTAGCCAGACTCATCAAGAAAAAAAGGGAGAGGATACAGATCAGTAAAATTAGAAATGAAAAAGGAGAAATCAAAACTGACACCGCAGAAATACAAAGGATTATAAGAGACAACTACAAACAACTATATGCCAATAAAATGGACAACCTGGAAGAAATGGACAAATTCTTAGAAAGGTACAATTTCCCAAGACTAAACCAGGAAGAATTAGAAAATATAAACAGACCAATCACAAGCACTGAAATTGAAACCGTAATTAAAAATCTTCCAACAAACGAAAGTCCAGGACCAGATGGCTTCACAGGCAAATTCCATCAAACATTTAGAGAAGAGCTAACACCGATCCTTCTCAAACTCTTCCAAAAAATTGCAGAGGGAGAAACACTCCCAAATTCATTCTACGAAGCCACCATCACCCTGATACCAGTACCAGAAAAAGATATCACAAAAAAAGAAAATTATAGACCAATACACTGATGAACATAGATGCAAAAATCCTGAACAAAATACTAGCAAACAGAATGCAACAACACATTAAAAGGATCATACACCATGGTCAAGTGGGATTTATCCTAGGGATGCAAGGATTCTTCAATATACACAAATCAGTCAATGTGGTACACCACATTAACAAATTAAGGAATAAAAACCATATGATCATCTCAACAGAGGCAGAAAAAGCTTTTGACAAAATTCAACAGCCATTTATGATAAAAACTCTCCAGAAAATTGGCACAGAGGGAACCTACCTCAACATAATAAAGGCCATATATGACAAACCCACAGCAAGCATCATACTCAATGGTGAAAAACTGAAAGCATTTCCACTAAGATCAGGGACAAAACAAGGATGTCCACTCTTGCCACTCTTATTGAACATAGTTTTGGAAATCCTAGCCACGGCAATCAGAGAAGAAAAAGAAATATAAGGAATACAAATTGGAAAAGAAGAAGTCAAACTGTCACTGTTTGCAGATGACATGATACTATACATAGAAAATCCTAAAGATGCCACCAGAAAACTACTAGAACTAATCAATGAATTTGGTAAGGTCGCAGGATACAAAATTAATGCACAGAAATCTCTGGCATTCCTATACACCACCAATAAAAAATCAGAAAGAGAAATTAAGGAAACAATATCATTTACCATCACAACAAAAAGAATAAAATACCTAGGAATAAACCTGCCTAAGGAGGCGAAAGACTTGTACTCAGAAAACTATAAAACACTGATGAAAGAAATCAAAGATGACATAAACAGATGGAGAAATATACCATGTTCTTGGATTGGAAGAATCAACATTGTGAAAATGACTATACTACCCTAAGCTATCTACAGATTCAATGCAATCCCTATCAAACTACCAATGGCATTCTTCACAGAATTAGAACAGAGAATTTTACAATTCGTATGGAAGCACAAAAGACCCCGAATAGCCAAAGCAATCTTGAGAAAGAAAAACAGAGTTGGAGGAATCAGGCTTCCTGGCCTCAAACTATATACCACAAAGGTACAGTAATCAAGACAATATGGTACTGGTACAAAAACAGAAATATAGAGCAATGGTACAGGATAGAAAGCTCAGAGATAAACCCATGCACATATGGTCACCTAATTTACGACAAAGGAGGCAAAAACAGTCAATGGAGAAAAGACAGCCTCTTCAATAAGTGGTGCTGGGAAAACTGCACAGCTACATGTAAAAGAATGAAACTAGAACACTCCCTAACACCATACACAAAAATAAACTCCAAATGGATTAAAGACCTAAATGTAAGACCAGACACTATAAAACTCTTAGAGGAAAACATAGGAAAAATACTCTTTGATACAAACCACAGCAAGATCTCTTTTGATCCACCTCCTAGAGTAACGGAAATAAAAACAAAAATAAACAAATGGGACTTAATTAAACTTAAAAGCTTTTGCACAGCAAAGGAAACCATAAACAAGACAAAAAGACAACCCTCAGAATGGGAGAAAATACTTGCAAATGAAACAACAAAGGATTAATGTCCAAAATATACAAACAGCTCATGGAGTTCAATATCAAAAAAACAAACAATCCAATTAAAAAATGGGCAGAGGACCTAAACAGACATTTCACCAAGGAAGACATACAGATGGCCAAGAGACACATGAAAAGATGCTCAACATCACTAATTATTAGAGAGATGCAAATCAAAACTACAACGAGGTATCACCTCACACCAGTCAGAATGGCAGTTATCAAAAAAATTTAGAAACAATAAATGCTGGAAAGGGTGTGGTGAAAAGGGAACCCTCCTGCACTGTTGGTGGGAATGTACATTGATACAACCATTATGGAGAACCATATGGATGTTCCTTAAAAAACTAAAAATAGAACTACCACATGACCCAGGAATCCCACTACTGGGCATATACCCTGAGAAAACCATAATTCAAAAAGAGTCATGTACCACAATGTTCATTGCAGCTGTATTTACAATAGCCAGGACACGGAAGCAACCTAAATGCCCACTGACAGATGAACGGATAAAGAAGATGTGGCGGGCTTCCCTGGTGGCACAGCAGTTAAGAATCCACCTGCCAATGCAGGGGACACGGGTTCGAGCCCTGGTCCGGTAAGATCTCACATGCCGCGGAGCAACTAGGCCCGTGCGCCACAACTACTGAGCCTGGGCTCTAGAGCCCGCGAGCCACAACAACTACTGAGCCCACGTGCCTAGAGCCCATGCTCCGCAGCAAGAGAAGCCACCACACCACAACGCGCACCACAACGAAGAGTAGCCCTTGCTCACTGCAACTAGAGAAAAGCCCACGTCCCAAAAGATACCCAATGCAGCCAAAAATAAAATAAATAAATTTAAAAAAACGCACCTTTCACTTTATAAAAGAAAAGAAGATGTGACACATATATACAATGGAATATTACTCAGCCATAAAAAGGAACGAAATTGAGTTATTTGTAGTGAGGTGGATGGACCCAGAGTCTGTCAATAGAGTGAAGTAAGTCAGAAAGAGAAAAACAAATACCGTATGCTAACGCATAAATATGGAATCTAGAAAAAAAAATGGTATGGATGAACCTAGTTGCAGGGCAGGAATAAAGATGTAGACATAGAGAATGGACTTGAGGACACAGGGTGGGAGGGGGATGCTGGGGTGAAGTGAGAGTAGCATTGACATATATACACTACTGAATGTAAAATAGTTAGATAGTGGGAAGCAGCCGCATAGCACAGGGAGATCAGCTCGGTGCTTTGTGATGACCTGGAGGGGTGGGATAGGGAGGGTGGGAGGGAGGCTCAAGAGGGAGGGGATATGGGGACATATGTATGCATATGGCTGATTCACTTTGGTGTACAACAGAAACTAACAGTATTGTGAAGCAATTATACTCCAATAAAGATCTATTAAAAAAAAATTAACAGGGAAAAATACATTATGTAAAAAAAAAAAAGTGAGAATACTTTATAACCATTGCAATCCATTACTATGATTTACATTAAATATTTTCAAAAAGTGAATTCTTACCTGATAGGAAAAATGGCAGCAGTTTACTTGTAATGATAGTCACCTATTTTTAGACCATAGCTTACGGACATAAGTACAAAAGGGCACAAAACAGCCCTAAGCTACAGAGTCTATGTACTATAGAGTTCTTGTATTTATATACTGTAAAATGCTCCAGCCTTTAAACAGAGTCTATTTTCTTTTATTATAGAGATATTTCATTTCTATCAATAAATACTGAGTTCTATTTATGTGCCGTTTATTGATTTAGGTACTGGAGATAGAACAGTGAACTGTTCTATTCTAGTTGAGGGAGGCATACAAGAAACAAACTGAGGGAAAAAAATAGCATGTTTAAAGGTAAAAAGCATAGAGGAAAATCAAGCAGAGAAGGGGGATCAGCAGTGTGGGGAGAGACTGAAATTGTAAATAGGGTGAAAAGTGAAGGTCTTACTGACAAGGTGTCTATGTTTCCAGGGCATAGCAGACTAGAAGTACTGATAGAGTACAACTGGTGCCTACTGACAATAGCAAGAAAAAAGAATATGAGAAAAGATTTAAAGTAATTTAAAAAAGCAGACACAAGAACTGTGCCTGGAGGATTGCATATGAAAAAACAACCCATATGTTCTAACACATCCCTAGGCGTTATTACTATAATTACAGCATTAATTAGAAAATATGGCATTCAAACCTGAGTCATCAGGCAAATTAATAGACTATGGCATTTTCACTATAGGCCCCAACCCACAGCTACTAAAATGAGAAGTTCTGGGGAATGACTACTGAAAGTGTGATCACCTGGGAGCTTGTTAGAAATGCAGAATATCAAGAGCTGCTCATCCTAGAGCTACTGAATCAGAATCTGTATTTTAATAAGATCCCCCAGTGATTCATTTGCAAAGTTCAAGAAGTACTGCTCTGAGGGTGGAATCCTCAGAATGCGTGTTTTTTAAAAAGCTCCTCAAGTAATTTTGATAATTAGCTGAGTCTGGGAACCACTGTCAATAAGAAAACTAGGGATACTTTTAATGATGACCCTGCATTAAAAAGAAAAGTTTAAATTATATTCAGAATGTTATGTTCATTTTTTAGTTTTTTCTCCTTCTTTTCTTTATTACCCTAATAACATTATAACACTGAAAAGGGAAAAAGAAAGAGTCACTCGTAACTGGTCCTCCTTGACTCATTAACAGCTTTAATAAAAAAGTCCTGTCTTATCTATATGTACATACATTTAAAAAATGTTGTAATCAAAATAATAGACTACAACTTTGTATGTGTATCTTCAGTTTGCAAAGTAAGAGGAGAATGTGTAAAACATTTTAGAAAGCTCTGCATCCAAATGGGATCAAATAAAATTTGAGGGCTTAAAGTTATAAACTTTTGTTAAGTAGAAGACTCATTTCAAAAACCATACTGGACAAATAGACTTTACAATGAAAGACATTAAAAAGAAATGCAGGCTTTCTATCCTCAGCTGAATATCATTAACCTTTCAAAATATCAAACTCTTGGCTCTGAGCCTTACATTTTTTCTTAAAGAGTCATCTAGTGGTGATTTTCCACACCGAATTCACAGCTCTTGAGCATGTGATAAGAGGATTCAAATAATAACAGCTAAGTATTATTAAGCATTAATAATAGCTAGGCATTATTAGGAGTTTATATTAACTCAGTTAATTCTTTTGAGGGCTATATGAGGACTATTTTATTCTTATTTTACCAATCAAGAAATGGAGGCATGGAAAGGTTAACTATCTTGCCTAAGGTTTTAAGTACTGAAAGAGGGATGGGGGAAAATGACGTGAAAGACCAGTTCTTAACTTACTCTGCTATTAGTTCAAACAAGAGAGCACTGTGTTAGGAAAGCAACATCATTATAATAAAAAGGCAAATATGTGAAAAATAAAATTGTAAGTTAAAAAAAGGAATAAAATTAACCCATTTTCTATTGCATCAAGATAGGGAATCAAAACAGATAAAACAGTTAAGCCTACACAGGTTACTGCTTTTTAAAATCAAGACATAAAAAAAGGATAGTTTAAGTGGGATTTCAAAAATACTTAGTAACTGAATGAGTTTATCAGTGGGAAACAAAAGTGAAATAAATATAATTTTTATGTTCTATAAAAACATGAACTGTATCTTTTAAAGAACTTAGAATAGGAAAGAATAGGGAATTAACCTTATTTCTCAACCACAAACTTTCTATTGACTAGACTCAAAAAATATTAATTCTTAAAATTAGAAACACTACAAGGACATAAAATTTAAATGCTATGGCTTTAGGGACTCCCCTGGTGTTCCAGTGGTTAAGACTCCACGCTCCCAATGCAAGGGGCATGGGTTCGATCCCTGGTTGGGGAACTAAGATCCCACATGCCACAGGGTGGGGCCAAAAGAAAAAAGATGTGCATTTATATTTATTTAGACAAACTTAATGGACACTGGAAAAGGCTGGAATATTTTTTTAAATTACAGAATATTTTGACATAATTTAGAATCATTGAGTATATGTTTTATTTGATTGAAATACAAATAAATTATTTGTAGGATAACATATAGTTCATTTAACTTCAAATCTCGTCAATAATCTTCGTTATTGAAAATTAGTACCTTGCACTTTTCAACTTCTTCTTCAATTTTCTCAACAATAGCTGCATCCAGAATTTGTAAATCACAAGAAGAACGAGACAAAGTACTGACAGGATGTCCCTTTAGCCAAGTAATAATTTCTTGAACTTTCTCAGCACTATATTAAAAACAATAATTTTTTCACATTAATTGAAACTTTCTGAGGGTTTACATAAAAGGCCTGATATGAACTTTCTGAGGGCTGTGAATTATAAAAGATATCAAATATATAATTAATCACAACACTTAATTGGGGCTAATTATAAATCCAATATAAACATGGACATGTTATTTCTCAGTAATTAAAAAAACCCACAAAAATTAGTTTAAAAGTATTTTACTGATATAAATGAAATAAAAAATTATATTAAGATCTTAAAGCAAGAACAAAATAATACAAAACCCTCCCCCCAAAAGTAATATAAATTCTTGATAAACTAACTACTACCCTTCAGTAGAACCACTAAGTTGAACTATGCAGCAATAAATCTCATAAATTTTGCTTACCCATTCTCATTTTCTCCAGGCCAAATGTCGTCTTCATAGAACACATCCTCTTGGCTATTTTTGGCTATATAACTAAATAGTTCTGGAGCTCTAGCCGAACAAACAAACAAAAATACTGCTTTTAAAAATATGGCTAATTTCATATAAACTTCCTATCAAATTTCTGGATCCTAAGGGGATATATTAAATATATTGAGGACTAATTATGTACACATATAAGGGATAGAGACCAAAAGATTGAAAGTATTCATAGGCCCTCAAAAAAAGATGAGGGAGAAATGATTCAATTCTTAAGTATAATTAAACTATGATTACTTATAAACTTCAATCACTGACTCTATCCCTCTTAGACTATAATGACAGGTGATAAATGGACAAAAATAATGTATACAGGTTCATTTTCTAGTTTTCACAATAAAGCTAGAGCACTCCACAAAAGAGCAAATGAAAATCCATTAAAAGTTTCTTCTGATATTCCTCAAAATTCCATTGTTTTCTAACAGTGTACTGTAGTACTTTCAAATACACATAGCAGACTGAACACATGTGCTTATTTCTGCTCCCATCCTAGCCTGCTAAAAGAATAGTAAAGTAGAAAAAAGGGCATGGACCTATAAAGACAGATGAAGAGAGCAGCAGAGAATCTGATAGTACAGGTTGAGTTAACAAAATTTTAGAAACTGAAAACTGAATAGGTAAGTATGAACTGACTTGACAGATAGGAATAAGCTGTACCCTAAGTCACCAGAGTGGGAAGTCAACAAGAAGCAAGTTGACGTGAACTGTGGAAGTCTGCAAAAGCTCAGGAGATACGGGCTCCGTACATTTTGATGTTGCAGTATGGGGTGGGTTTAACTGGCTTTTAGTTGAAAATTTTGTATAATAAGCAGTTAGGCAGTCACCTCCACCTCAGCGTAAATCCTGTAGTTTACTTTCAGAGAGGCTAAATAGGGGCTGCTCGAGCCTTGGGTACTCCAGGCACAGGAAACTGGATGGGTGGGGCATGAGGAAGAGAGGATAGGTGCCCTACTGAAAACAGGGGATCAATGAAAATATAACTGCTATACAACATGCCACTAGGAAGCAGGCTAGGAAGTATAACATCTTTAAGAAGCAGACTCTGAGATGGAGATAAACATGGAAGAAGTTTATTAGTGTGTTCTGTGGAAACAACACCTGTGGAAGGGAAGGAAGGAAGTGGAATTGGGCACAGGGAGAAGTTGGGCTGTGGTTCAATCTTAATGAACTCCTTGGCCAGTAGCATAGAGATCTCAAAGTAGGATGGCTCCTCAGACTTATCCTGAACTGGGGCAATCAGGTTGGCTGAGCCTTTACATCTTCTTGTTGATGAGGTATTGGATGTGTGGCTGTTGTGGCAAAGGGACATAACTGTAGGTGAGGCAGTTCTCTTCTGTCGGGCAATTCCTGAAAAGGCTCACTGCTGAGGGCTGTGAGACAGCAGCATTCCTGCTGCCCAGGGAATAGGTCCTGAGTCGTGAAGAGACATCTGGGTGTGTACCACAGTATCCACTATGTAATGAGACCCCCTTTCTCTGGTTAATTTCCAGAACACTGGAAGTCAGTTTTGTTCTCCATATCTGTCATCCAAGAAAAAGGCTGCAGAATACCTTTCTGGGAAAACTACCCAGCTCAAGAGAAAAGATATACATATAGGTAGTGATATTCGGAGATGCTCTGCTGAAACAGCCAAGTCCCACCAGAGAAGCCTCACTGAAGCACATTAAATTTCCCGTCAGCTTTTTAATCACTGAATAGTAAATATGGTAAGACACTAAAGAAGCACCAGACCAAAAAAAAAAACAAAAACTTTAACATGAAAGGAGAGATCAAATTAAACAGAAAAGGAAAAAAAAGCAATTTGTAGTAAACAGAAAATATTAAGAATAGAAGAAAATCTAGATTACTATCTTCAGAGAAATAAAAGAAGACATTTCATTCGTTATAAGAACAAGATGCTATAAAAAAGGAATGCCAGAGAATAAGGACACACTTCTAGAAATTAAAAATGATTAAATAAAAATAAAAAATAAGTTAAAGCTGAAGCAATCTCCCACAGAGTAGAACAGGAGTATAACAATACAGAAAACGGATGAAAAGAGATAAGAAAATTAGGAGAATTAATCCAGAAGGTCTAACATATATCAAAAGGAGTCCCAGAAAGAGAGAATGACAACAACAACAAAATGGTGAGGAGGAAATTATCAAAGAAATAATACAAGAAAGTTTCTCAGAATGGAAGGGCATCAGTTTCAAATCTGAAAGGGCTGACCAGCAAAATAAAAGAAAAAAGACCCATTCCAAGGCACACATCTTCACATTATTAAATAGTATTGGTAAAGGGAAGATTCTAAAAAGATTTCTGAAAATGAAAAATAGATCATGCACAAAGATTAAGAATCAGAATAACACAAGACTTCCTGACAGCAAGGGAAACACGAGAATGGAGCAGCGCTTTTCAAATTCTGAAGGAAAATAATCTCCAATCTAGGATTCTAGACCCAGGCGAGCTATCAACCAAGTATCAGGGAGGTTTAAAGAAATTTCCAGACATGTAAGCTTTCTCAGGAAGCTACTGGCATAAGTGCTCCATCAAAATGGAGACATAAATCAGAAGGAATAAAGCATGAAAGCCAGGAAATAAAGGAATCTTAGGCAGAAGAATGGTGAAGGGAATTCCTAGGATGACAGTAAAGAGAAACTTGAATGAAAGCTGTACAACAGCCCAGGAGAGCAATTAGTTCACACTGAAGCAGGAAGAAAGACAGTTTTAAGAGGAAGTATACAAGAAGAAAACAGAACTGAGAGGTCACATGATTTGTTTGACTGTATTAAGTTTTCCAGCTATGGCACAGAGTTTGGGGCCGCATTAGTTACGTGAACATAGATAAGAAAGAAATGAATGAACAACACAGACAAAACAAAAATGTGTACAAGAAAGGAAATGCAATACTCTACAAGATCCAGAGGTGACCATTTACATTATCTTAATCAACTAAACCTTAAATACAGATTTAATTTAAAAAATTGTGATAAAACTATAATGAGAGGGGAAACGTGTTCATGTGTGTAGGGAGGTAAGGGAATGGGGAGTGGGGCTGCTGAAAGAAAGCTAAAGCTTCATCATTCATGGTACGAAATCAATGCATACGTCAAGTTGAAAAATCAAGAAAAAGCAGTCTAAACATGACATTTTTAAGGAAACATGGGGGTAAATAGAAGAAATTATCTAAATTTTTAGATGGTAACATGCAGGTGAAATGTGTCTCCCCCACCCCCACCCCAACATAAGACATACTGAAGTTCCAACTCCTAGTACCTCAGAATCTGACTTTATTTTGAAATAGGATTTTAAAAGAAGTAATCAAACTAAAATGTCATTAGGATAGGCCCTAATCCAATATGACTGGTGTCCTTATAAAAAGGGGAAATTTGGACACAGAGACAGAAACAAAGGAAAGATGATATGCAGCAAAGGAAACCATAAACAAAACGAAAAGACAACCCCCTCAGAATGGGAGAAAATATTTGCAAATGAAGCGACTGACAAGGGATTAATCTCCAAAATACACAAACAGTTCATGCAGCTCTATGTCAAAAAAATAAGCAACCCAATCAAAAACTGGGCAGAAGATCTAAATAGACATTTTTCCAAAGAAGACATAAAGATGGCCAAAAAGCACATGAAAAGATGCTCAAATCGCTAATTATCAGAGAAATGTAAATCAAAACTAGAATGAGGTATTACCTCACACGGGTCAGAATGGCCATCAACAAAAATTCCACAAACAGTAAATGCTGGACAGGGTGTGGAGAAAAGGGAACCCTCTTACACTGTTGGTGGGAATGTAAATTGGAAAAACAACTCTGGAGAAGAGTATAGAGGTTCCTTAAAAAACTAAAAATAGAACTACCATATGATCCAGCAATCCCCCTCCTGCGTGTATATCTGGAGAAAACCATAATCCGAAAAGACACATACACCCCAATGTTCACTGCAGTACTATTATTTACAATAGCCAAGACATGGAAGCAACCTAAATGTCCACCAACAGAGAAATGGATAAAGAAGATGTGGTACGTATATACAATGGAATATTACTCAGCCATAAAAAAGAATGAAATAATGCCATTTGCAGCAACATGGATGGACCTAGAGATTATCATACTAAGTGAAGCAAGTCAGACAAAGACAAATATATGATATCACTCATATGTGGAATCTAATTTTTAAAAAAATGATACAAATGAACTTATTTACAAAACAGAAACAGACTTACAGGTATCCAAAACAAACTTATGGTTACCAAAGGGGAAACATGGCAGGGAGGGATAAATCAGGAGCTTGGGATGAACATACACCCACTACTTATATAAGATAGATAACCAACAAGGACATACTGTATAGCACAGGGAACTCTATTCAATATTCTGTGATAACCTATAAGAGAAAATAATCTAAAAAAGAATGAATATATGTATAACTGAATAACTTTGCTGTACACCTGAAACTAACACAACATTATAAATCAACTATACTCCAATAAAATTAAAATTAAAAAAAAGATGATATGAAGACACATAAGGAGAAAACCATGTGAAGATTGAAGACTGGGGTGATGCATCCATAGGCTAAGGAACAAAACTCGTGAGGCTACAGGAAGTTAGGAGACAGGTATGGAACAGGTCCTTCCCTAGCACCTTCAAGGGAGGCATGGCCCTATCAGCATCTTGATTTTGGACTCTGGTGTTCAGAACTGTGAGACAATAAATTTCTGTCATTTTAAGCCACCCAGTTTGTGGTATTTTGTTAAGGCAGCTCTAGGAAACTAATACAGGGATCCTCAAATATAAGAAGGTTAGAAACCAGTGGAACAATGGACAGAACATTCAACTGTTAATCAGAAGTAGAGCATTTCCTATGAATCGTTGACACTAACTCAGTAAATCTTGGTACTCAGATTTCTCATTTTTATAACGAGGAGCTGAGACTTGTTGATTTCTTAGACTATTTCAGCAATAAAATTCAGTAATTCTAGGATAGTAATCTATTGTCCAGCTGGAGTTTTAAGAAAATTCACTATGCCAAGAGTTGTTTTGTTTATCCGTATCAATCCTCTTACTACTGACACAGACATGCAGAGTAGTGAATAACTTATGATAGTAAGTTAAGGAAATTTTTAATTAAAAGGAGGCCAATTCTCATCATCCTTTCTAATTCTGAATAATATAAGTACAGTATTTTTCTACTCTATTTTAACTAGTGGCTATGATGCTTCACGACACTAAATTAAGTTTATATTAACATATGTCACATTTTACTAAAAAAGGAAACATTTTTCTTATCAGCAAGGCAAAATAGTTACCACATTCCTACGTTTCTGGATGCCCAGTAGGATCCTGCTAGGCACTTACCTCTCCAAGTACTCTGCAAGAAGTTGTTCTGCTGCAGATGAATACATCCATTCACTTCCAACTTTCTTAGTATATCCAGGTACCTCCTCATTTTTTTTGTTGAATTTGAGATTCAAACCCACATTTGCTTTATGGTCTCCATGAGGGCTGAATTTAAACCACACACACACATACACACAAAAGTTTTAAAATTTTGTTCAAAGAATAAAAAGCTTTGCTTTCAATTTTTAGAAAAGTTTAGTCTTGATTGGTTTTCTACGTTTTAGTTATCATGGCTATTTCCAAAGTAGCAGTAGTGGAAAAACTAGAGGAAAGGCTTCAAAACCCAAGTTAACAAAGCATACAAATAGATTATGTAATTGAGAGGAGAATGAAATAAGGAAATGCAGGGGAATATATAATTGAGATTCACACACACCTTCTGATACCTTTTTTCAAGGTTCAATTTGTTAGCTGCTAAAAATAAGAACTGTCTTTCCAGCCACCTAAAGCATGTGCCATTTAGATAAAAGATCACCATCAGAGGAATCTATGCATAATTTTTAAAGCAAATTCAGAGCAATTAATAAGAGAAAATAAGTACTGAAATATTAACCATTTTATCTTTATTATTTAATTTTTTTCTGCCACTTTAAGTAAATTTCTCTAACATAAACTTACTTTCTCCTAGATCCTCTTCCAATAAAAATACTTCCTGTAAACCTTGAAACAAGGTATCCACTCACTCCAAGGCGACTGGCCAACACATATCCTGGGTTGTACTTTATAGAATATTTCTTTAAATATAAAAACAAAAAGGTCAATTATGGAAACACAAAGCATTAAAGCAGCATTTCTTTACCTTTAAAATCTGGAGATAAGACATCACTAACATTTTGGATTGTGGCAATGTAAGGATTCTCAAAAGTAAGTGACCTATTACCCCCCACCCTGCTTTTTTTTAAAGGATTTCTAGGCAGAATATTTCTGCTCCTCTCTCTCCTTAAAGAACAGAATTCCCAGGGATGAATGAAAGGGGGAGGAAACATACAGTTTGTGAAACTGCCTCAAGAAATAAACTCTACAGTAAGTACTAAATGGCAAACTCTGTAGGCAAGAACTATTTTTTAAAAATTAATTTTCATATTCTAAGAAGGACCTGGTGAAGGAACTGGTAAAATACCTGGGAAAAACTGAGGTCTTGATAATTATTACATTGAATGAAAACATGAGTATGTCATCAAAATAGTTGCTACTGAGCAAAACTGAGTGTCCTTCATATATAGATATAAGTAATATTTGTTTCCCCTAATCATTTATTATCATATGAAAATAAGTATGAATAGGCTCATAATTAATACACTGTTAATATAATTCAGTCAATGAAATGTAACCTTTATTTGTGTACTTATGGGAAGAAACTATGAAGACAGTCAAATTAAAAAAAAAATTATCAGATCATACAATTTTTAACCAGGAAGCAAATTACTTACAAATCCAGTACCAACTATGGTAAGCTACCATATACTCCTAACATTATGTATGTAATAATAATAATACATACTTATTTTATACGGATTTCATATACTATGTTCATGTAAATGAATATATAAATATAATAAATATACTATATTTAATAAATTATACAAATATTTTATATTCTTATTTCATGGGAATGTAAGGATATTTTATCATCGGCAAAGCAAAATTTACAGAGATTGGTAAGGAATTATTTTCCACCATTATTTTTTTAATGGTCATGTTTACAATGACCCCTAAATGGATAAATTTTTTTAGTGGCCTGGAACATAAAGTCACTATTAAAATACATTAATATGCTAGTAAAGAATGCAACACAATCAAAAATATTATCAGATTTAGAAATAATTTCAGAATAGAAAGGAAGAATTAAGGCAATAGTTCTCTATCACAGGTAGTACCACTTTTCTAATAAGCATCTGAAAATGTGTTGAGGCACATTCAGTTACAATAATTGACACAGGTTAAGAACACTTAGTGTCCAGGGACCAAGATGCCAATTGTCTTGCCATATACAGGGCAGTCCTATTTAATACATAGTAGTCCTGCTCAAAATACAATTAGTACTCCTTTTGAAAAATATTGGATTATGGTATAGTTAAAGTTAATTAAATCACCACAAATATTCTAGAAATTATAAAATAAAAAGTAGAGAAAGAAGGCTTGAGTAAAAGATAAAGAAGATATGTAAAGAGAAAGAAAGTATACTGGAGAAGGTATGCCTAGCAACACTGTACCCTTAGAATTGGGTAGGCTCTGTCAGATCTAAAAAAAGCCAGGGATGAAGCAACAAGTTCTTCTGCCTCCACTGACTCCCAAAAAGAGTTCCAGCTTCTTCATCTAAAGGGCCACTCTCCTGATTTCCGGACTATGCCTTCTGAATTATTTCTCCAAAAGAGACCTGATGGCAAGACTTTAGGGACTTCTCTGCTTTCCATAAAGGCTCCTCATGGGTATGCTGATGCCTAATGCCTTAAATTCATTTCACAGGAAATAAAGTTTTAGATTTTTACTACTAGCAAAAATAAAATATAAGTAGCAACGGTTGGCTGAATGTGAATTAATTTCAGTCAAGTTAACTATCTAATCAATCAATAAAAACAAATGACAGATATCGGGATCATCCCCTTATTTTAACAGAGAAAAATAAAAGGGCACCATGAACTTAAGTGCAGTTTCCCAATTTTCTCTAGGGACTGTTCATCTTTAGCTGAGTAGAGACATATAACCTTTGCAAGAAGGTCATTTGTTACTTGTAACTAAAAATGCAGACCTTGATTAATTATGAAAGGTTTAAAAAAAAACCCAAGTCTATTCCCAGAGGGTATGCTAATCAATGTGCCACTGGGAATTCCCTGGCGGTCCAGTGGTTAGGACTCTGGACTCTCACTCCCGAGGGCCTGGGTTCAATCCTCGGTCAGGGAACTAAGATCCCACAAGCCACACTACCAACAACCATTAACAACAACCATTATAGATTAATAGTGGGATTTCAGCAGTTTTTTCCCCCAAAGATTTGCATGAAGTTTTGAGCACAGATTCCACTTATTTTTAACTAATATTAGATGCAACTGTGAGAGAATTTAATCAGTGTTAAATAAAATATTTGCAATAATTCAAAGGAGGGACCAAAAATATCCTTCTAACATTTTTAAAGGTAATCAATTCTAAATTAAATAATACGGACTATAGTACTCACATGCTGGTTTTGTATTAAAGCATCAAGATTGGGTTCACATGGAATACTGAAAACCACACGAATCCTGCCTTCTGTAATCACATCCCTCGAATCCTGAACCTTGGAGGGGGAAAAAAAAAAAAAAATCCCAGTATGTTTTAGTCTCTTTCACTACATTTTATTTACTTGTTTTTCTACTTATTTGAATAGTGTTTATTATTTCTGAAATACAGTAAGACAATAAAAGTAGATAGTGGAAATTTTCTTCGAATTTGTAAGTGGATGTGCTTATATTATAAATTTGAGTCATTGTACCTTGCTTTAAGCAGTTGTTAACCAGCCTTTCTAAAAAAAATTAACTTTAATTTGCAAATAATTTCAAACTACCAAAAAGTTGCAAAAATAAAACAAGTCAAAGAACATTTACCCAGATTCACCTATTATCGACATTTAACTCCATTTAACATTTGTGCTCTATGTGTGTATTTACATACACATAATTATTTTTTTAAACTTTCTGAGGGTATATTATATATATCATGTCATTATCCCTAAATATTTTGGTGCAAATTTCCTAAGAAGAAGGATATTATATTACCACAGTACAGTTATTAAATACATAAATTTATGACACAATACTTTTATCTAACCCACTGTCCATATACCAGTTTTGTCAGTTGACCTAAAAGTGACCTATATTTATAGAAAACTCTTTACTCCCTCTACTACAGGATCAGGCAAGGATCAGATATTGCATTTATTTGTCATATCTCTTTAGCCTCTTTTAATCTAGAATATATCCAGAGCCTTTGTCTTTCACACACTGACATTTTGAAGAATATAGTTCATTCCTCCCTCTCTACCCTGACTTTTTAAAAACATTTCTACATTTGAGATTTGTCTAGTGCTTTCTCATGATTAGGTTAATGTTATATATTCTCAGCCAGAATAGTGCACAGAGGATGTGTCCTTTGTAGGGTATCCCATCTGGAGGTACATGGTGTTCATCTGTTCCTCACTGTTATATTAATTTTGATTATACAATCAAGATGTTGCTTAATTTCTGCACAATTATAGTTTTTTTGTTTTCCTTGCAACTAAATAAACAATCTGTGGGGAGACACTTTCTAAGACCATGAAAATATCTTGCTCCTGGTCAAAAATTCCCCTTAGATTTAGCTTCCAGTGATGATTGTTGCCTGATTCAATCTGAATCATAATGCTTGCTAAATGATGGTTTTCCAACTCCCTCATTCCCTCCACAATTATCCTTGAGATGATAATATAAGCAAAACCCTTTCCTTTCTCCATTTATTTACCTATTTATTATCACTATGGAATCATGCATTCCTATTCCCCGCCCCTGATGGTTTATAATTCAATATGTACTCTATTATTTTGGTACTTAAACAGTCCCAGATTTGGCTGGTAGGAGCCTCTTCAACCTGGTTCCTGTGTTTGTGATATGCTCACATCATTCTTGTGAGTACCCCCTTGCTTTCCCGCATAACTAGAGGTTCTAGGCTCATCTTGTACTTATTCTGCCTCAGCCCTGTAATCAGCCATTTCTCTGAGAAGGCCAGTTCCTTTTAGTGGGATATGGTGTTAGAGATCAAGATCGGAGTGTTACATGCTACCAGGGTGTCTTCGCTTCCAATCCTTATGAGCAAATAGGGCTAGAAAATATATGTATGTATAGGCACATATGCATTCATTTATCTACAAACATACATAAATATACCCATATACATGTGCCTATATACATACACATACACCCGTATAAAGTACTTTAGCAATCATGAGTTCACATTAATACCTCCAATTCTAATCTGTCCCCACAGGTTCTTTCTTGCACTCTCCTGTTCTATACTTACAAGTACCTTTTCCCATGTAAGAGCTGGAGTTTCCCAAAACATCAACACATTTATAAATTCATCAACTCAATAATACATTGAAAATAATTTCAGAATTGCTTCATCCATACTACCACAATAAGTAAACCTACGAAAAAAGAGATTAGAATCTGAATTCTTCTTCCACCACCTCCTAATCTCAGTGTGCTCAACACTAAAGATATGTAGCCAAATATTGTGTTTATAAATTAGATGAATGAACTCTTTCTTTTTTCCCCTTCAGTATTACATTTTATTTTATGCCTAAATGAAGAGAAGTTAAATAACTGTATTAACTTGAAACCATAAAGAAATTTAATTAGTAATAATAACAGGTACTAACTTCTCCAGTGCATCCATAATAGGGTGTTCCCAGCATAAAGACCATACTTCTCGGAGGAAACAAGTCATCCAATGTTTTAATATTGGAGAAACGGGAGTCAAAAGCTCGGATGTCCTATGTAGAATGAAATATAAAAGTGAATCATCACAGTCAAAATTTCTATAGACTGCATATCAAGATTTTTTCCTATGGGATTATGACTATGCTGTCTACAAACGTCAAATGTAAAGATTTTCTACATAACAATACCAGAATCTAAAATTTATTATCTCCTTATATGCCAGACACTTTTCTAGGTACTCTACACATTTATTAGTTCATTTCATCCTGAAGACAACCCTCTGTGGCAGAGACCATTACTAGTCCCACTTTATAAATGAGGAAACTAAAGCACAGAAAGAAGGTGATCTTGCCCAAGGTCACATGGCTGAGAAGTCAACTCAGTCAGTACTCTTAATCACTATGCTATACTGTTTCCCCCAAATTACATGATCACTACATGCATTTAAAAAACTTTGTCCCCTTACAACATCTAAGATCACAAATACAAAAGCAAATGCTTTTTGTATTTACTAATTTATTTAAAGCAAACTTTTTTGAGAATAAAAATAAATAAATACAAAAGAAAAGCTTCCTAACCATACACAGAATGAGTGTCTGAGCATGTTATACTCCTTTTAAACACTACAGTATTTTGCAAATTATATTAAATAATAATATCTATTATATATTGCTGCATATTAATATGATATAGTGTTTTCTTTATACAGTGTGCAACAGTGTACATTAAGATAGAATTGAGACCTGATGGAGACTTACTTGGACAATAGTTTGATAAACAAACGGAAGAACTTGTTTTGACCACTGTTTCTCTAGACGGACTTCACCATTTTGATTTATTTGATATTTATGACCTGTGAGTAACTGACCGTATACAACTGCAGATGTTTCATTTATTATTATTCCTTTTCTTCTCAGGTAGCTCAAAGAAAAAATAAAAAAGAAATATAGATGTGTATGAGTGTGCATATATTCTAAGATGATAATCACATTCAAACTACCAACTCATAATCAAATGCTTAAATAAACTTAAATAAATATGCTAGCAGTTCTGAGTACCTAACTTAAGACTTTTTGCATTATCCTGTGGCTACCTTTCCCAAAGTCTGTAAGATTAAACAAGAACTCATAGAGTTGTAAGAAACTCCTGTGTTTCATACCCACTAGGCTGGCTATAACAAAAAACTGAAAACAAGAAGTGCTGGGGGACTTCCCTGGTGGCGCAGTGGTTAAGAATCCGCCTGCCAATGCAGGGGACACGGGTTCGAGCCCTGGTGGGGGAAGATCCCACATGCCGCGGAGCAACTAGTCCTGTGTGCCACAACTACTGAGCCTGCGCTCTAGAGCCTGTGAGCCACAACTATTGAGCCCGTGTGCCACAACTACTGAAGCCTGTGCTCCTAGAGCCCGTGCTCTGCAACAAGAGAAGTCACCGCAATGAGAAGCCCGCGCACTGCAACGAAGAGTAGCCCCCGCTCGCCACAACTAGAGAAAGCCCACGCATAGCAACGAAGACCCAAAGCAGCCAAAAAAAAAAAAAAAAAAGAAGTGTTGGAAAGGATGTGGAGAAACTGGAACACTTGTATACTGCTGATGGGAATGTAACACAGTGCAGCCACTGCGGAAAACAGTTTCACAGTTCCTCAAAAAGTTAAACAGAGAACTGCCAAACAGCCTGGCAATTCCACTCCTAAGTATGTAACCAAAGAACCGGAAACAAGTAATCAAACAAATATTTATAGACCTATGCTCATAACAGCACTATTCACAATAGCAAAAAGGTGGAAAGAAGCTGTATGTCCAACAGATGAATGCATAAACAAAAGGTGGTATATCCATACAATGAAATATTTGGCCATAAAAAGGAATAAGTATTGACATATACTACAATGTATATGAACCCCCTAAACATGCTAAGTGAAAGAAGCCAGACACAAAAGGTCACATATTATGTGACTCTATTTATATGAAACACCCAGAATAGGTAAATCCAGAAAGACAGAAAATAGAGATTGACAGGGAGGGGCATTCAGTGGGCCTTTTCAGTCTAAAGTAGGGGTTGGCAAACTAGTAATGGGCTAAATCCAGACTGCCTCCTATTCTTATAAATAAAATTTTACTGGAACACAGTCAATCATTTATTTAATATCTATGGCTGCTTTTGTGATATAACAACAGAGTTGAGAAGTTGTGACAAAAACTGTAAAGTCTACAAAGCCTAAAGTATGTACTATTTGGCCTTTACAGAAAAAGTGTGCTGATTCCTGATCTGAGGGATATTTTCTTATCTCCTTTCCATTTCCTCTTTCTAGAACTCCTATCAGATAGATATCAGAAATTCTGACTATACTATTTTCAGCTCTTTGTGCTTTTTGTACTATGTGCTGAAGGAATTCCTCAGCTTGATATTTTAGCTCACTGATTCAGTTTTCAGTATGCCCATATTACTATTCAGACCATCTACTGAGCTCATTATAGAAATCATAATTTTATTTTTGTATATGTGTTTATACAAATATATCTGTATTATATAATATATACTATATATAGTTACATAGTATATAGTTAAATAATGTTATTATATATACATATATTTTATATAGCAAAATTAAAATTATGGTGAAAAAACCAGATATGTTCCCTACCCTTATGGAGCCTAATATCTATGAAAAGAGTCATTAAAGTAACCACACTCATAAATTTATTATTACGATTCTATTTATGTGCTATAAAAGAAAATTCAGAATGATGTGAGCTATGACAGGGGTATCTAACTTACACTACTGGGAGGCCAAAAATGCTCCACTTCTCCCCCTGACAGCTATGTTCATCTCCTTTTATGTTGGATAGCTTTTCATGGTCTTTTTACATATTTCCTGTTTAATCATCTTTGAATAAGGATATTATGGCCTGGTATTAGCCCCTATAATTGTAGAAGAGGTTATCTCCTTGAGTTCCCATTTATCAATGGATGCTATTACAGTTTAAACAGGAGGGCTGATGGATATACATTTATAACACCATTTCATGTGCCACTGCCAGTTTCTATTATTCTGTTTTGGTTTAGGGAATTCTAGTGTTCGGATGAAAAAGGAGAGGTACTGTTAGGGTGGGATCATGGGACACAAAGCACCCTGCAAATCAGCATTCCAAGGAGGGTTAGCTTCTTCCTTACTTGGTTGGTATAGACCTTGCATTTCTGAATTCAGAGCATAAAGGACTTGGGTGTAGGGAGGGTAGGGGAGTAGGGAGGAGGGGAGGGTGAAGAACAAAGGAGAGTATGCCCTCCTATTTTTATTAGTTACAAGTGGCCAAGAAATTCAATGACCTTATGGTTAGTGAAATTAACTCTCAAATTCAGGCAACTTATGAACTGTGTATTCCTAGTGTAAGTGATTATGTCTTTTCTTTCTTTTTTTTTGTATATCATGAAGTATTTTAGTGACAAACTGGGCAAGGCTCTAACTGCTGCTAACCAGATTTTATTTTAAATTAGAACTCATTTCTTTTTTAGACCATAAAATGAAGATGCAGTCAGTATTCAGAGTAATCACACTAAGTGGAAAATAAGTTAAAAAATAAGTACATGAGACCACCACATTCTAGTTCAATGACATGAAATACTATTTATGACACTCACTATTCTGAAATTCCTTGTACTTCTTTTGTCCAGTTAGATTGTTCTTTGTCTCCAAGATGGACCACTTTAGAGGGTGGTGCAGTTCTCCCCAAATAAAGCTTCTGTGTTCCTGCAGGTTCTTCCAAGTAAAACCTTAAAAATTAAAATTATATTACCCCCAAATTTGTGGTTTAATATAGAGTTCTAGTAGTGTGAGTCTTCAAAGTGAAAAGATTTCTACATGGTATAACAGCAAAAAACCAAAAAACAAAAAGCCTCCTTTTTTTAAAACTGTAATATGAATTTCAGAACAAACACCTGTAAAAAATTTTAATCAAAATTTAAAACATATTACTATTCTTTCTCTATAAGAAATTAAACTAAATACATAATAAAAATATAAATTTTTAAAGAATTAATACTCTCAAATTCAATAAAGTAGTTTTGCTAAAAAAGTTTAACTTGATTCTAATCAAGCCACTATACCTAACTCCCAGTTTACAGGAAACATGTGGGATGGAGGACCAACTTAAATGATACTAAGAGGAAATAACTAGGTAAATTCAGAATTCTACAAAATAACTGGCTTGGACTTTAAGAAAAAAGGCAGGGAAGTAAGTTTAGCCAGGTCCTAGGATATAAAATCAACATACAGAAATCAATTATATTTCTATATACCAGCTGGGGAAACTGAAATTGAAAACATAATACTACCTACAGTAGCTCCAAAAAATTTTAAATACTTAGGTAGGTATAAATCTAACAAAACATGTACAGGTTCAGTATGCTGAGGAAACAAAATAGTGATAAAAGAAATCAAAGATTAAAATAAATGGAGAGATAAATGGATCTTCATTTATCCATTTGGATCAGAAGGCTCAACATAGTAAAGATGTCAAATCTCCACAAATTATAAGTTTAGTACAATTCCTATCAAAATTTCTCAAAGATTTTTATAAATATAAAAAAATTTATTCTAAACTATATATAGAAAGGCAAAGGACCAAAAATAGTTAAAACAATTTTGAAAAATAAAAAAAATAGAAGGAATCGCTCTACCTAAGGTTAAGACTTACTACATAGCTACAGTAACAAGACAATGTGGTGTGGGCATAAAAAATAGACATAGAGACAAATGGAAGAAAACGGAGAACCCACAAGTAGACCCATACAAATATGCTCAACTTATTTTTGACAAAGGTGTAAAAGCAAACTAATGGAGGAAGGAGAGTTTTTTCAACAAATAGTACTGGAGTAATTCAATATTCATAGGTAAACATATGAAACTTGACCCAAACCTCATACCTTATATAAAAATTAATTCAAAATGGATCATGGATTTAAATGTAAAAGGAGAAGGTAAAACTATAAAACTTTTTGGAGAAAATCTTCTTTGGGACCTAGGGCTAGGTGAAGAGTTCTTAGACCAAAAGCACGATCCATAAAACTAAAAACTGATAAACTGGACTTCATCAAAAAGGCAGGGGAACTGAATTTTGATGATTAAAAAAGAACGTTCAAGATTCATACTGGCACTGACTTCTCATCAACCAAATTACGCGACAAAACACAATTGAGATGTGTTTGCAGAGATCTAAGGAAAAAGGATTAGGCCTCTAACTCTAAACCTATGCATGAGAAAAACAACAAAAAAACCCTTTTGGATATGTAATAACTCAGAAAACATTAACAGCCTCACATTTTCTCTGAAAACAAAAATTACTTTAGAAAGTTCTAGACATGAAAAATAACAAAAGAACAAGATATCAGACCAAGTAAAAGATGACAAAGAATAGCTTGTCTAAATAATCACTGATAAAATGATTCTGAACTTGAATAAAATGTTAAGAAATTATTTTTAGAATAGAAGATACGTGTTTTTTAATATATTACTTAAATGAAACCTGGGAAAGGCATGGAAAAGGTAAGGTTACATATGCTATTTATTCTTGTCAGAAAGAGAAATATATTTGCTAATTTATAATGATAACCAGTAGAAAAGAATTAGGATACAGAACTTCCAAGCTACTGAAAGGAAAAGAAGGTAAAAGGGAAAAAATAATATATGCATCTAAAATATATATATCTCAACATTGTAAAGCAACTATACTCCAATAAAAATTTATTTAAAAAATAAAATAAAATACTAATAAAAATATATGCATCTAAATTATATGCATCTCAACATTGTAAAGCAACTATACTCCAATAAAAATTAATTTAAAAAATAAAATACTAATAAAAAAATATGCATCTCAAGGTATGTACAATAAACTGTCAATAGTGGTTGAACCTGGAGTGGTATGATTAGAGGACTTTCATTTTCACTATAGAGTGTAAATATTTTACAAATATTATATTAGTTAAAATGTATGAATAAAAGCCAACAAATAGCAAAGCACATATAAACTTCAAAAATTATAAATAAAATCTTACTTAGTTTCTCCATCTGATACACCAACAACTCTAGCTTCTTCAAGATGAGGCCAATTAACAAAGAGAGACTTCCCGAGCACTGATGAAGCTATATTTTCTACACTCTTAAAGTAAAAGCAGAAAAGTTCATTCATGTTTTAGGTCCAAGAGAGAATTTTACAGAGGTAAAATTAAATAATTAAAACTGGCTTGTGTTTATAACAGTGTATTTAAAATCTATAAAAACCATGCCTTAGTAATTAAAACAGATATAAAATATTATTTGATGGCTCAGGCCAATTATTCCCTATTAGTAACTGCTTTTCTCAGCTTTATTCCCACTTAATTATTCCATGCACTTGAATTCAGTTTTTAAAATTTCTTTTCTCTAAGTTGTGCCTTTATTGCCAACTACTCTTTGTCTTTCTAGTACATTTTCCAGGATTTCTGTTCTTTTAGATTTTTGTTTTTTTCCCTTTCCTTTTAATTTATTTATTTTTATTTTTATTTAAAATTTTTTTTTGGCCACGCCACGTGGCATGCAGGATCTTAGTTCCCCCACCAGGGATTGGACCCTAGCCCCCTGCAATGGAAGCATGGAGTCTTAACCACTGGACCGCCAGGGAAGTCCTCTTTCTTAAAAAAAAAATAATAATTTTCAGTTGTTTTTACTTATCTGCCTTTCTTTATTCTTTAATTTATTAGGAATCTGTGTAAGTTTACCAACTTTACCTTCCTCTCTGCCAATCTCTTCTTATTAGAAGGGAACTATGACCACCTTAAAAGTAATTTTCTGCAGTATAAACATCTCAACCCTAGGAAGCTTGCCTCCTTCTCCTTTTTTCAACAGCACTGGCAGTTATTAGTGAAGGATGGCCCACTGATTTTAATCCTACATGAAATTACTTGGCGAGAAAACAGGTTTCAGTAAAATCAAACAGAAGAACACTGACCTATAATGTGAGTATTACTGTTCACAATAATAGCCAACATTAGTAGAAATGTTCAGCAAGAAACCTAGGTTCTTAGTTCTGCTGCTAACTAGCTGAGTGAATGTCCCTTTTCCAATCTCCATTTAAGTTTTTTAATTTGTAAAATTAATGAGCTGGATTAGTTGCTTCACAAAATTTCATCCAGTTGTAAAATTCTATGATTCTATTATTCTCATGATTATCAGCTTATTTTTCTCATGGAAACTGAGAAAAGTGAAAAGAACAGCATAGAGGTCTAGAAAAGGGCTATTATTATTTCATATCAAATAATCAGATAGCATAAAACAGAATCTAAAAAATGTAATTCATTTCAGTTTGTGGTTGGTATAATTAAATAAGAACACTAGACTTATTTCAAGTTAGAAACCACAGGTCCAAAACTGGGTTCTGCCTCTCTTCAGCTATGGACTCTTAGGCAAATCCTTTAATCCCACTGAGTCTCAGTTTTCTTTTATGAGAAGAAGTTATAACATCTACGTCACAATATTTACTTAAGGATAAAATAATATACAAAAAAGCTTTTGTAAACTATAAAATGCTGCACAGTTGGCCCTCTGTATCCATGGGTTCCACATCTGCAGATTCAACCAACTACTGATGGAGAATATTTAAACAAAAAAAGAAAAAAACTCCAGAAAGTTTCAACAAATGCTGGCAACTATTTACATAGCATTTACATTGTATTTACAATTATTTATATTGTATTAAGTACTATAAGTAATAGAGATGATTTAAAGTATAAAGCAGGATGTGTGTAGGTCATATGCAAATATT
Source organism: Balaenoptera acutorostrata (assembly GCF_949987535.1). NCBI lineage: Eukaryota > Metazoa > Chordata > Mammalia > Artiodactyla > Balaenopteridae > Balaenoptera > Balaenoptera acutorostrata. The sequence goes on from NC_080067.1 coordinate 28,129,381, forward strand.
ATACCATTTTATATAAGAGACTTGAGCATCCACAGATTTTGGTATCAGTGGGGAGTCCTGGAACCAATGCCCCATGGATACTGAGGGACAACTGTAAAAATATTCTGTATGGAATAACACCTTAAGTAAAAATTCTTAGAAGGAAACATTATTATTATTATTATTACTGTTGGTTAGACAACAACTTTGTGGTAGAAAGTGAAGTTGAAATATAAATTTTGATTCACACTTTTTCTTTTCATTATGCTTAATCATTATTAGCAAATACTTCTTTAACAAATAGAGATGACTATTTTTAGACTTTTGGGGGTAACTTTTTATTTTATTTACTATATTTAGACATCTCTTACAGTGAACATACAAAAGAATGACTACTCTGATAAATAAAACAAGTTTCAACATTAGAACTAGGCTCCCTTAATTATCCTTTTCCCTTCTATACATCTGTTTCTAATTTCATTCTCCCATACTTCCCTTCATTTGAAGGAAAAGTTGTCCTTCTTTCCTAGATTAATCCTTTCCTGTAAGCCCTAGACGCAATCCATTATTACTTCACATCCTTTCCCTCTACAGTGCCTTTAAGAGCTCCTTTCTTTAGCTCTACCTCTCTTCTTTTGTACGGATTTGTTAAATGAGCTGCCTCTTCTTTACCTACAGTTATGTTTCTAGCCCTCTTTTCAATGATAAACTTCTTAACCAAGGGCTTAAGACCTGCTACCTCGACTTCCCACCTAACGAGTCCCGGATTAGTACTTAGGAATTGGACTTCTGCCTCCAACAACCTACGGGAATGAAATTCTCAAAGTCCAGTAATGATGCCCAAAGGACAAATTCACAGACCTTATTTTAGTTTTCACTCTTCTTGAACTGTATGTACCATCTACTCCATGCTTCTGTGACACTACTAAACATGGGAATTATTCTCTTTCTTCTCTGAACACTATGTAACTTTTACTGGTTCCTTTTCCACCCTTTCCACCCATGGGTACTTCCTCATGCTGGGGCCTTGAAACCTGAGAATCCCCTTTCTTCAAGGAAATGAGCCCTGAGGCCCCAGCCATCACTTCCTTGCTAACGCCCTACATATCCCTATTGCCTTACAAGCTCTAGCTCCAGGTATTCAACTTTGTATAAGTTGCCTTTCTTGACTGAAGTTTTTCATCTGAACCACAGAACACAAAAAACAATTTTGACTATGTATTTCCCCAATTCTTCCAAGGATGGTACATAACTAGTACCATTCTAAATGCACAAAAGGTAAATTAATCTATTATAAACGAATGGATGACTTAGGGCAAGAGGGCTTAAACCTCTTGTGGAACCCTGTTGAGAAAGGCTGAAAGGGCAGCTCCAGTTAAATGTCCTAGCACCAACTTAAAATTCTATTACTGATCATTAATCTCCTCAAGCCAGTGCCTCTCCCATTTTAACTTCTTTATTCCAATAAACAGTAATTGTTTTTCAGTTAATTAGTCTGATATCTAAGAGTGATTCACATTTAATATTTTCTTTTTCTTTTCATCCCCTATTTTTGAACAAATGATGAAACTTGTGAATTTTATTTAGTCCTGTTCATCTAGACCTATTAGCACTTCCACAGTTTATGTCCTTATTGTCTAAGGCTTCTATAACCACAACCTCAACTTGCAGGCTTTTCCATTTTCTTCCATTTCTCTTTTATGCACTTTAGTCTACTATATTGCCACCAAACTAATCTTTATGAAAATACCAATTTTAAGATAACAGTCATGAAAAAATAAGTCCAAACTCCTTAGCCTGGTATTCAAGGTCCTCCATAATCTGGCCTCAATCTGTTTTTTTCAACCTTATCTTCCACTATTCCCCAACACAAGTCCTCTGCTTCAGTCAGGTTTATCTATTCCTTCTCCTCAAATACATCACATTTACTCCAAAAAAAGAAAAAGTATTAAGAAAAATTTCAGACATACAAAAAGGTTAAAAAAAATAAGATAATGTATCACATTGATTTTTTACTATAACTCCCAGCTCATGTTACTCTTTTCAACTGGAATACCTTTCCCCTGCTTTTTCCTCTTTGTGATAATCTTTCTTTTAGCACCCAGCTCAAGCCTATTCTCACCTACAGATCTGTACTTAATCTTTAGCTCACACGGCTCATCTCCTCTTCAATTCCTACAGCATTTTTTTTGCTCATTATGTCACAATTATGTGACACATTATGTCACATGTCCTTTAATTTGTGTAAATGTTTCTTTACTTTATCCTTATTTCCTGTGAACTTCTGGAGTTACTACATGTTATACCACTTTGGAAAACATGTTGCAGCTAAAACAGTTTTACGCATAATAAGCACCAAAGAAATATATAATGAAGAAAATACTTACAAGTTCATCTGATTCTGCATTCACTAAGATTTCCAACATCATGTTTTCTCCACGACTGCTTTGCTGGAATACTTGAACCCCACTTTTCTTCAAAAAAAACTTTAAAAGAAGTCATAGAATTTAATTTTTTCTCCATAATCACTTCACATTCAATAAAGTGAAAAAATTTTGAACTAAATAACCACTGACTTTGTGTTTGATGTGTTTCAAAGTAGGAAATCCACAGAAATATAATGCCTTCTGGTCAACCCTGGTTATTTTGTTTTTGCTTATGTCTACACGCCAAGCATCTAATGATATTATTTTATACCTAGAAAATAAATGGAGGCACTTAATTTAAAATTCATACATTACAAGCAATCACAGGTTTTCAGCATTCCCTTCAGTATTTTCCAAGAGTCCTCCTTGCTTTTAACAGGAGAATTAACAATTCGTCCTTTAAGACAAAGAAAATATAGAGCAGCAGATTCTTCGTTGGTATTGATCCAGACACAACCATGCCTGTAAGATACTGAGTGGACGTTCTTCCCATTAATTTAAAAAATATATATATAATATATAAAAAATATATAAAATATATAAATTATATATGTATATATACATGATTTTTATACTAAAGGAACATACAAAACATACTACAAATCTCTATATCCTCCATGTTCCAAAACCCAGAATGGAAAATAAACATTTTATAATGTCTATTTCATCTTTCCCTTTGCTTTAACAAAAGGAAAAATCATAACTGAGAAATGTTTACTTTATCTGCAACACAACTGCCATCTAGATATTATTTGCAGAGAAGATGAGAGAAGAGAAAAAACAAGGAAGACATCTTAATGAGGAAGAGAAAGTAGAAATAGGTTTGAGGCAAGAAACAGAGGAGCTCTTTTATTTCTTGTTTTCCTTCTTTCCAGTTGGGTGGTTGGGGAGTATAAGAGGCAAAGTCATAGCATGTCAAATAATGCTGGGAGCAGACAATGGCAATGGAAACAAAAATTCATACATCCTCTTGAGGGAGAGAACAGATATGTACTGCGGGGGGAGGGGACAACTTTAACAGAAGACGAAAACAGAGAAGCAGAATTGGACCAAAGCAGAGAACTACAGAAACAACTGCGAGAGAGAGAGAGAGAAAGAGAGAGATGCTATGATCCTTTGCAAGTTGCATGTAATTCATTATCAATTGACTACAACTGTCATAAATTATTTGTTAATTCTCTAAGTAGATATTCAAAAGCTTGCTTTTTTTTTTTTTTTTGGGCTCTCTGTTGTTGAAAAATTACCAAACAACATTACCTTGCGCAGCATCGTCCTATGGCAGGGAACTTTTCTGGCCACGGAGAGGGGTATGTGAACTCTGTCTCGCTATCATACCAGCACATTAGGCACTCACTATGTTGGTTTCTTTTCCTCTCTTCTTTTTTGAGGGAGTGGCTGCATGTCTCCATGGCTTCCAACAATCGCTTCTGAATATAAAGATTGGAGAGAGGGGTTAAAAATACAAAAATTCTGTAATCTCAACATACAGAATAAATCTTTTCCCTCGGAATACAGAATTACTATTTGTGTTCTTGAAAAACAAAAATCTTAACTAATACAATTCTTTTCCATTTCATTACATGAAAAACTGATGTGCTATTCTTGTTTCAAAGGGCCCTAGAATACTGCTTGTCACTACAAATTCCTCTGAAACTATTACTCCAACAGCAATCACTAACGTGTGGATAAAATCAGCAGAAAATCAAAATTTAAATATGAATTGATTGTAATTATAATTTATCTTAATTCACTGCTCATTAATCTCTTACTTTACAAATTGTACAATGGTATAGGTATGTTCATCTTTCCAATTATCTTTTTTTTTTTTAATTTTATTTATTTATTTATTTTTGGCTGTGTTGGGTCTTCGCTTCTGTGCGAGGGCTTTCTCCAGTTGTGGCAAGTGGGGGCCACTCTTCATCGCAGTGCGCGGGCCTCTCACCATCGCGGCCTCTCTTGTTGCAGAGCACAGGCTCCAGACGCGCAGGCTCAGTAATTGTGGCTCACGGGCCCAGCTGCTCCACAGCATGTGGGATCTTCCGGGACCAGGGCTCGAACCCGTGTGCCCTGCATTGGCAGGCGGATTCTTAACCACTGCGCCACCAGGGAAGCCCCCAATTATCTTTTGTATTTAACATAATTCCAATCAAATCACAATGGTTTAAAATATTTCTTTTTAAAGGACAAAATGACGTTAGTGTTCATATTGGAAGGATGAATGTGTGAGTTGCAAAAAGTTACCAGGAACTTGTCTTACCAGATCCTATCACTTTTTATAAAACTACCTGTAAGCAAAACACTTAAGTATTGACACCACAAGAGACCCACAGACCAGAAGAACAAAACAGAGTTCAAAAACAAATCCAAATCTATGTCAAACACAGTATTTCAGATATTTAAATAATGTTTTTGTCATAACTAGCTATCCAGCTGGGAGAGAAAGCACATATACTTTCCAATATCATACCATATACAAAAGCAAGTATCAGAGTAATGAGACAACAAAAATAATGGGAAAAAATCTAGGAGATTATTGATAATTTGGAGTGAAAAACTCTTAAGTAAGGCAGGAAAAAGCCGAACAGCTTTAAGGAAAAAGACATTTTTCAAGTAAAAGAAAATGTATGTGATAAAAGATGTCACAAAAAAATCAACAGGCAAATGCCACACTGGGGAAAAATATTCCTAATATAAAAAGAGTTGTTCAAAATCAAAAAAAGAAAATGAGGAAAAGGATATAAACAGACAATTTACAAAAGAGAAAATGCAAAAGACAAACATACATAAAAATATACTTAAATTAGGAATCAGGGAAAAATAAATTTGAATGAATGGCATTCTTTATCATCAGTAGACTTTATCATCAAAATTAAATAAAGCAATAATATTCAGGACTAGAAAAGCAGAGAAGTAGGCACTTAAATATTGCTGGTGTGAATTAGACCAGTCTTCTTGAAAAAGAACACTTTTGAAAAACAAAAAATACACATTCCTATTAACCAAGCATTCCTGCTTTGGGGATTCTACCTTACAAAAATAAAATCTCTGATATATAAGAATGCATTAACACACAAACAAACAAACAAAAAGAATACATAAACACACAAGTCCTTTTTTCATAGCATTGTGTACAGTGGCAAAAAACATTAAGATTCATAAGAATTTGCAGAATTAGTATGGTGTGTTCCCATGTACCTTTCAATGAAAACATCTTACACACAGCCACAGTACATCATCAAAACCAGGAAATTGACACTGGTACATCACTACTACAGATTTATTCGGATTTCACTAGTTTTTATATCTAAATTTTGTGTGTGTATACAGTACTATGGAATTTTTACCATATGTATAGATTCATGTAACCACCACTAAAACTGGAATACAGAACTGTCACATCATCATAAAGAAACCCCTTCATGTTATCCCTTTATAGTCACACTCTATCCCCAACCCTAACTCCTAACAACCACTGATGTGTTTTATATTACAATAATTTTGTCATTTCAAAAATATTATATAAATGGAACTATCTAAAACCTTCCAAGATTGACTTTTTCACTCAAATGAACTTTTTTCCATCCATTGTATATATATATCAATAGTTCTTTTTATTGCTGAGTAGTATGCCTTTATATGGATGTACTACAGTTTTTTTATTCACTCACTCTTTGAAGGATATTCAAATTTTTTCCAGTTTGGGGTTATCACAAATAAGTTGCTCTGAACACTAGTGTACAGGTTTTTTCAACATATATAGCCAGCTGTTTCAGCACCAATTGTTGAAAAGCTTTTTCTTTACCCATTGAATAGCTTTGATGTCTTAATTGAAAATTTATTAACTGGACAAGTATAGATCTATGTTTGGACTCAATTCTGTTCCACTGATCTGTCTATTGCCATGTAAGTAACATACTCCCTTGATTACTTTAGCTTCATGGTAAGTCATGAAATCAGAGAACGAAAGTCTTCCAGTATTGTTTTTCTTCCTATCGATTGCTTTGGCTACTCTAGATCCTCTGCAATTTCATAAAGACTTTAGAATAGGATTTCTGATTTCTACACAAAAATCTGCTGGCCTTTTCATTGGGATTATGTTGAGTCCAAAGATCAATTTGGGAAGAGGGTACATCTTAACAATACTAAATCTTCTATTCCTTGAACATGGTATGTCCCTCCATTTATTTAGGTTTCTATATCTCAACACTATTGTAGTATTCAGTGTGCATGCTGTTAAATTTGTAACTGTGTATTTTATATATCTTAATGCTATTGAAAGCAGAATAAAAATCTTTTTGTTTAAAAAAATTTATATTTTCCAATTGTTTACTACTAGTATAGAGAAACACAATTGAATTTTGTATAGATTTTATATCCTGTGACCTTGCTAAATTTACTTATTGGTTAGAGTATCTTTTTGAAGATTGCTTAGAATTTTTTATATATGTAATAGTGCTATGTGCATATAAAAACAATTTTTCTTCTTCCTTTCTAACCTGCATGCCTTTATTTCTTTTCCTTGACTTAATACACTGGACTTCCAGGACAGTATTAGAATTGGTTAGAATAAACATCCTTGTCTTACCCTTGATTTTACAGAGAAAACATTCAAAATTTTACTATTAAGGATATTGTTAGCAGTAAGTTTTTTTAAGATGCACTTTATCTGGTTGAGGAAGTGTCCTCTTATTTCTAGTACTGTATGTTGAGCATTTCTATTAAAATTGGATGTTGAATACTGATAGTGTGGTAAATCACATCACAAATCAACACTGTCTTTCTAAAACAAAGGACATTTGGTTATGAGTATTATCCTTCTAACATATTATTGGATCCCATCTGGCTTTATTTTGTTAAACGTTTTTGCATTTACTTTTAGGAGGGATATTAGCAAGTAATTTTCTTTTCTTGTAACATCATTTACTATGGGTATCTGCATTATGCTGGTCTAATAAAATATATTGGGAAGTGATTATTCCTCTTCTATGTTCTCAAAGTTTGTGTAAAATTGGTATTATTTCTTCCTTGAATGCTTGCTAGAATTCACAAGTCAAGACATCTGAACCTAGAATTTTCTCTGTGAGAAGATTTTAAATCATGAAACTAAATGTCTTTAAAAGGTATAGGACTACTCAGATTTTTACATTTTTTTGGGTCAGTTTTGCTAAATTGTGTCTTTAAAGAACTGTGTTCATTTCACTTAGGTTGCTGAATTCGTTGGCATAAAATTGTTCACAATATCCCTTACGGATTCTTTTAATAGCTATAGAGTTTATAGGACACCTCTTCTTTCATTCCAAATATTGGCAATTTATGTGTTCTCCCCTTGTGCTCTGGCTTTTTTCAGCCTTTCTTGATCTGTCTAGCTAGGATTTATCAATTTTATTAATCTTTTCAGAGGACCAACTTTTGGTTTCATTGATTTTTCTCTATTGTTTGTTCATTTTCCATAGATTTCTGCTATCTTTTTTTTTTTTTTAATAGCTACTTTATTTATTTATTTATTATTTATTTTTGGCTGTGTTGGGTCTTCGGTTCGTGCGAGGGCTTTCTCTAGTTGCGGCAAGCGGGGGCCACTCCTCATCGCGGTGCGGGGACCGCTCTTCATCGCGGTGCGCGGGCCTTTCACTATCGCGGCCCCTCCCGTTGCGGGGCACAGGCTCCAGACGCGCAAGCTCAGTAGTTGTGGCTCACGGGCCCAGCTGCCCCGTGGCATGTGGGATCTTCCCAGACCAGGGCTCGAACCCGTGTCCCCTGCATTAGCAGGCAGATTCTCAACCACTGCGCCACCAGGGAAGCCCTCTGCTATCTTTTTTATTTCCTTCATTCTGCTTAGTTTGGACTTAAATTGCTCTTGTTTTTCTAGCTTCTTATGGTAGGAAGCTTAATTTATTTTAAAATGTCTTATTGGTTAGCATAAGCATCTAGAACCTTAAGTCTCTCTTTAAGCCTTGCTTTAGCTTTATCATAGATTATGATACGTGTTCTCATTATCATTCAGATAAAGTATTTTCAAATATCCCTTTTAATTTAATCTATGGATTATTTACAAGTGTGTTATTTAATTTCAAAATATCTGTAAACTTCCCAGAGAGTTGTTACTGATTTTTAATTTAATTCCATGTGGTCAGAGAACATTCTCTTTATAATTTCAACCCTTTTAAATTTATTCAGACATGTTTTATGTCTCACCAAATAATCTTGGTGAATGTTCTTTCACTTAAAAATGTGCATTCTTTAGTTGTTGGGCACAGTGTTCTACATATATTAATGAGGTTGAGTAAGTTTACAGTGTTATTCAAGCCTTTGATTTCTGGTAATGCTCCTTGTTCTGAAGCCTACTTTGTCTACTATTAGTAAAGCAATGCCAGCTTTCTTATAATTAGCATACCTACAAGTTTTGATGCACATAATGAAGATGAGAGTAGTTAAAACTCATTAACAAAACACAAATGGTAATTAAAATCCACTGCTTATTAATTTATGTGAAATAATATCTGATTAAAATATACATGTACATATAACTATTTCATGCACTGACCTCATCAATAAAAGGTATTAGAACCACAGCTTCCCATTCCTGTTGCTTCCCATTTAGGTCAGTTTTAAAATCAGGTGGATAATATTCTATAATTGGCGAGTCTTCATTGGTCATCAAATGCTGTGAAAATATAAAATAGTGTAATAGAAATGTTAACAACTAATATCAATGTAGCTTTCTGTTAATATATTTATAATATTTCCTCAATTGTTACAGTTTAAAATTTCTAAGCAAAGCAAAAGTAAATTTTCACATCTTAGATATGTTGTAATATACTTGTAATATTTTGATTTTCAAGTATGAGGCTTCTAATTTCAACACCGTTCACCACTTTCCTGTTCCACTAACCTAATTATGTAGCAAAACTATCTTTACTCTGAATTTTATCATTTCTATCTTTTATTGTCTTTTCACTTTACAAGGCCTATCTAAATTGTTTTCCCATTCAGACTTCAGTTCATTTCACACACTCCATTTTTAACCTTAGGCAATTTATTTTCATGTCCTAATCAACTGATTTTATTAAGTTATATAAGAACTAAGATAATTTAAAAAGAAAAAAAATCCTGAAATCCAAAATCTCTTTACTACCAATAGCAAAGATAAGAAGTTCAATATGACATTTTTATTAGAGATTTTATAACAGAAGTAGATAAAGAAAGTTAAAGATGTCTTCTAGGAAAGGAATATGGAAGATTATGATATAAAAAATTTAAAGAAACAGCATATTTCTCAAGGTAATATTCAAAGTATTTAATAATCAGCAAGTCATGAGCACAGAACAATCAAAACAGATGTGGCTATAAAACCCTACATGGTTACTGGTCCAGAGTGGTTGAGCATCAACCCTTAATGTATGTGAAGGTAGGAAAAAAGCATCAAAGAAACTTAAGAAAGGAAGGCCAGGGGCCAGGATGAAGGACAGGTTAAGTTTCAGAAAGATACAGAAGGAAGCCTGATACTGTTCAAGCAGTGAAGGCAGGTGTGTGTGTTTGTGTTTATGTGTCTATTCCAGTTCCTGGTACCAGACCATGGAATTAGAAGAAGAGATTGATGCTCTAGAAGAACTAAATGAAGTTTACTCTCAGAATCAGCTTAGCAGGCTTAGTGTAATTTTGGTGACTCAATCACCCCTGAAATATCTTTCTCCTGTTATGTGAAATATGTTAACCAGAGCAAAGCCTTTTATTCCACAATTTGGTAAATGAAATACTTAAAATCCAAATATAAACTGAGGTAATACTTTTGTTGATATAAATAACTTATTAGAATCATCTGTATTCTAATAGGTAGAGGGTAAAAGAGAACTGAAATGAAATCTGTAAACGTTTGGACAAAGTAGATGGCTTCGGATTTTGCCTATCTCAGTTTACTTTCATCAGTGCAGAGACAAATTGAAGATGTGCTTAAAGATACTGAAAATAAAGAAGCTATGCTCTGAATGGCTTATGAAATTCGTTTGCATTTTTAAAACAAGGCTAACTTGGGGACTTCCCTGGTGGCGCAGTGGTTAAGACTCCACGCTCCCAACGCAGGGGGCCCGGGTTTGATACCTGGTCAGGGAACTAGATCCCACATGTATGCTGCAACTAAGAGTTTGCATGCCGCAACTAAGGGGCCGGTGAGCCACAACTAAGGAGCCCACCTGCTGAAACTAAGGAGCCCACAGGCTGCAACTAAGACCCGGCACAATCAAATAAATAAATAAATAAATAAAAATAAAATATAAAACAAAGCAATTACTTTTCAAGGGACTTGTTTAAGGAATCTTATATTTGAAACTGAAAATAAATATATTTAACTATTAAAGAAATTTGGGTATGATGTTTCTAAGTTTGCAGGAGGAGCTCCTAAATATTAAAAAGACTGTAAACACATTTAATTCTAAAACTCACCTGGTAGCATGTAGGAAGTAAATTTTTGCTAGCTGCTGGAAGTACAGCAAGAAGCTGTTCAAATGGCTTAAAAGGTTTTCCTAGTTCAAAATGGATTTTGAGTGTACTGATGTTGCGGATATCAGATAGGAAAGGTGCATAATGGTACGGATAAAACCTATAAAACAAAACTGAGTTTTAAACAATTGGCAATTTTATGAAAGAGGTCAATAGTAAGTATATACTTTTCCATATTCTATTTTAACAACACATGGCAATAATTCTAAAGACAAAAAAATCATTCATAATTCTGCTACTTGAATATAAAAAATCAGCAATGTTGCAAAATTTAGGTCATTTGATGGCAACAAATATTTTATTTCCTTAATTTTTAAAGTGCAGTTTCACACTCAAAATTTGGATGCATGCAAGGATATATATATTAATAATATATAAATATATAATATATAATTTATTATTTATATATGTAAATAGTATAATGGCTGTTTAGTTTCCAAAATGTTGACTGTGAGTCTTCCAAACAATAGATTCTTAGAATGAAGTAATGAGGTAGTCAGAAGGCTTTCAGTTAGCTCATGTGGGCCTGAGCTTCTCTCATAAGGACAGAGGGAACAGTGAGTCTGAGCTCATAGGCTGTTACTAGTCAGTTCTAAGAACTTTTATCTTTGCATTAGTATATATATATATTGTGTTTGTGGTAAGGATTAAACCATTTATCAATCATACACACTAACTTTTTTGTTTTTAGTACCTTCCCATATTTAACTACAGAAAAAATATTTTTACAAAACTTGAAACATACAATTTTTAAAAAACTTTCAATGTTCTTAATGTTTGACTAAAGATACCAACAAAACAATGAAGAAATATTTTTATATTCCACAATTATGTCATACTTCAAAAGGGTGGGGAAGTTTAGGAGGCAGAATGGCATGTGAAACAAGGCAAAATGTATAGACTTTGGGAATCAGATAGCCTTGGACTTGATTCTTGGGTATATGTCATCTTGGAAAGATTACTTAACCTCTCTAATCCTCATCTGTAAAAGGCAGAGAACAATGCTTACTTTAAATAGTTGTGAGGATTATATGAGAACATGCTTTTCAAGTGCCTGGCCTTAACTCCTGGTAATATAATAGGGATAACTTATACTCACCCTCTTAAAAAATGGCAAATCAAGGATTTTTGTCATAGAATACTCTTCAGAGATGCCCTGAGAATCATGTTAGTTATTGCAAAGATTTTTAAAGGCTATTAGTAAGTGAAATCATGTGAAATTAATGCCACATTATTTTGCACTGGTCTGTTTTGCTGTTGGTGCTTTAAAACAGAGCCTAGCAGGTGTTCTGAAAACAAAACAAAACAAAACAAAACAAGCTATCTCATCACTTAAAAGTCTCTGCTTTTCCCTGCCGCGTATTTTGGCTTGTTATTTTTTCTATTTCAGTGGATGGTTTGGAAATGTAGATGGAACTTGCTGGAATAGGAAACGAGAGAAATTATTATTATTTCCAGGAAAAGCAAGTAATTCCTTTCTCCTTTCTTCTTTACCCTTCCCAGTCTAACATTCATATAACCCATTCTTCAATAATTACTCCTGATAGAAAAATTTTTTCAAACACATAAAAATGTAGAGAAGAATATAATAAACAATCCCACTTAACCACTGCTGAGACCCAATAATTATCAAGACTTTGTCACACTTCATTATGACAGAAAATTTTAAATCCTTAGATTAACATAGAGCTTTTATTATGGGCCATCTGCTATAGCTTGAAGTATCTTTGTTATAAAAGGGTCTTTTTAAAGTATTTTCATATAAAAAAAGATTACTTGTATTTCATTTAAACTTGGCTGTATCTTTTTAAAAATACTATCATAAATAGAAATAAAAAGAAAAGAGATTCTCAAATGAGTTTACACTAGAATGAACCATTATAAAGACAAAACTTTTTGTTTTTATTCCCTCACCAGCTCCAGGACTGAACTCCATGATAGTAATAGTGCAAAATCCACTGTATTGCCTGAACATAACATGCAGCTTGATCAGCCAGAAAGTCACTGAAAATAGAAAAGAATATTTTCATTATAACATTATTTTTTGAAGACAGGCCACTGTGTTTAGAGCATATCTCCTGATACCACATTCTGCCTCACATGTTTTATTTAATCAATGAATAAGCCAAAAACTGCAATCAGAAAAACTCCAAAATATTATTTTTAAAAAATTCCATCATGCCAGATTAAAGGTTTGCCTTATAGTTTTCCTAAATCAACTATCAGAATACTTAAACATGCTGTGCATATTTATTCAGTCAATGTACTGTGTCTTTGGTTTAAAGTTTGAGGATTTAGTTAATGAAGCTTTCTATAATGTGGCACTACCAATTCCTTAAACATTCAGGGTGTGATGAGAGATAGGGATGGGAATCTTCTTTACTTGGGAGGATGCCTGAGAGAATCACAGGAGGAAATCAGATCTTAAAATCTGGTTATAGAGCTAGAACACACTTTGAAAAGTGCTATATCCACTGAACAATATTCCCTCTAATCCCTTTTTCTCAAAAACCATCATTTAAGGTAAAATAATCACACACACATTACACACACACACACACACACACAGAGCAAAAAAGAGCACTCTAGGTTAAACCCCAAAGTGGCTATAAACCTTGTTAGTGTCTGTTACCAAAATTCAGGTAGAGATACACTTAAAATTCTAGATCTACATTATTTCTGGGAGCTACGCTTTTTTTAAAAAATATATTTATTTATTTTATATATCGATTTTTGGCTGCGTTGGGTCTTTGTTGCTGCGCGTGGGCTTTCTCTAGTCGCGGCGAGTGGGGGCTACTCTTCTTTGCGGTGCGTAGACTTCTCATGGCGGTGGCTTCTCTCGTTGTGGAGCATGGGCTCTAGGCTCGCAGGCTCAGTAGTTGTGGCTCACGGGCTCTAGACCACAGGCTCAGTAGTTGTGGCGCATGGGCTTAGTTGCTCCGTGGCATGTGGGATCTTCCCAGACCAGGGATCGAACCCGTGTCCCCTGCATTGGCAGGCAGATTCTCAACCACTGGGCCACCAGAGAAGCCCTTTTTTTGTTTTTTAAATTAATTTATTTTTGGCTGCGCTGGGTCTTTATTGCTGCTCGCAGGTTTTACCTAGATGAGGCGAGTGGGGGCTACTCTTCATTGCGGTGCACGGGCTTCTCATTGCAGTGGCTTCTCTTGTTGCGGAGCACGGGCTCTAGGCGTGCAGGCTTCAGTAGATGTGGTGCGTGGGCTCAGCAGCTGTGGCTCACGGGCTCTAGAGAGCAGGCTCAGTAGTTGTGGCGCATGGGCTTAGTTGCTCCGCGGCATGTGGGATCTTCCCAGACCAGGGCTTGAACCCGTGTCTCCTGCATTGGCAGGTGGATTCTTAACCATTGTGCCACCAGGGAAGTCCTGGGAGCTATGCTTTTTAAAATGAAATGCATTACTTTTTTATTATAAAAGAAATATTTCCTCATTACTAAGAATACAGATAATGACGAAAAGCATTTTTATCACCTTATAGCAATCACTATTACCTTTTGGTATTTTTTTCAATGTCTTTTCTATGCCCAGGTTTTTTTTTTTTTTTTTTTTTTTTTAGGTATTAATGAGACGATACTATGCATTATGATTTTTGTATCCTGCTTTTAAAATTTGTACTTAATGATATACTGAAAGTATCTTTCTGAATTGTTATGAACTTTCCATAAGTACCAGTTTAACAGTTCTGCATATTCTGGAAACACTGGAAATGGCAGAGATAGTGATTGTAATGAGGAGGAGGTGGAGACAATTATGGTGAACATTCTTACTGGACATGTACATTGTTTCTAATTTTTTACTTTTAAAAACCTTTGTAATAAACTTCCTTGTGGATAAGGTTCTTCTGTGTTTAACTTTATATTTTTAAGATATTTTAACAATTAGAATTATTGGGTCAAAGGGATGACTATTTTAAAGGCTTTTGAATATGTAGTTTCCAAAATAATTTTACCAATTTATATTTCCACCAGTAATTAAGGGAAGAAATCTACCGCCACTCCTGGACCAACACTGAATGTAACAACTTAAAAAGATTTGCTTATTTGCTAGGCAAACAGATAGTATCTCATTTTCATAAGTCTATATTTTACTATATAAAAGGAAAAAGAAATAAAACATAAGACTAGTTTCCTATCAAATTAAGCATTTAATGTCAACTGCATGTACTACAGTTCTATCTAACTGTAATCAAGGAAATATAAGAACAAAGGAAAAAAGGATTAAAAGCATACTATTTTAAATATGTTATTTTTCAAGTCTCAAAAGTCCTTGCTAATGTAATAAGGGTACACAGCATTTCATGAAACTCTCATTTCACTTACAGAAAAGCAGCCTCATCTGGTGGTTAAGCATGGGCTCTGGAGCCAGACTGCTTGTGTTTAAACCCTGGCTCTGCCACTCACTACCTATGCATGTCACTTCGAGCAAATCACTTAAACCTCTCATTCCTTAATTTCCTCTATTTTAAAGTAATAATAATTCTACTTATCTTAAAGAATTATTGTGAGAATTACAAGTTAACATTTTCATCTTATATATATATATATTTATATGTTTATATTATTAAAATATAAATGAGTTAATATTTTTCAAATGTTTAGAATAGTGCCTGGCACTTGGTAAGCACTTTATAAGCATTTGTTAATTAAAATAAATAAAATACGTTTCCTCCACACCCTCTCCAGCATTTATTGTTTCTAGATTTTTTGATGATGGCCATTCTGACCGGTGTGAGATGATATCTCATTGTAGTTTTGATTTGCATTTCTCTAATGATTAATGATGTTGAGCATTCTTTCATGTGTCTGTAGGCCATCTGTATATCTTCTTTGGAGAAATGTCTATTTAGATCTTCTGCCCATTTTTGGATTGGGTTGTTCGTTTTTTTGTTATTGAGCTGCATGAGCTGCTTGTAAATCTTGGAGATTAATCCTTTGTCAGTTGCTTCATTTGCAAATATTTTCTCCCATTCTGAGGGAAAGGGAACACTCTTGCACTGTTGGTGGGAATGTAAATTGATACAGCCACTATGGAGAACAGTATGGAGGTTCCTTAAAAAACTACAAATAGAACTACCATACGACCCAGCAATCCCACTACTGGGCATATACCCTGAGAAAACCATAGGTCAAAAAGAGTCATGTACCAAAATGTTCATTGCAGCTCTATTTACAATAGCCAGGACATGGAAGCAACCTAAACATCCATCGACAGATGAATGGATAAAGAAGATGTGGCACATATATACAATGGAATATTACTCAGCCATAAAAAGAAATGAAATGGAGGTATTTGTAATGAGGTGGATGGAGTTAGAGTCTGTCATACAGAGTGAAGTAAGTCAGAAAGAGAAAAACAAATACAGTATGCTAACACATATATATGGAATCTAAGGGAAAAAAAAAAAAAAAAAAAGGCCATGAAGAACCTAGTGGCAAGACGGGAATAAAGACACAGACCTACTAGAGAATGGACTTGAGGATATGGGGAGGGGGTGGGGTGAGATGTGACAGGGTAAGAGAGTGTCATGGACATATATACACTACCAAATGTAAAATAGATAGCTAGTGGGAAGCAGCCGCATAGCACAGGGAGATCAGCTCGGTGCTTTGTGACCACCTAGAGGGGTGGGATGGGGAGGGTGGGAGGGAGGGAGATGCAAGAGGGAAGAGAAATGGGAACATATTGTATATGTATAACAGATTCACTTTGTTATAAAGCAGATGCTAACACACTATTGTAAGGAAATTATACTTCAATAAAGATGTTTGGGAAAAAAAATAAATAAATAAATAAAATACGAATATATGTAATTCATACTGTGGGCTGTAGTTTAGAAGTGTGGACCACCATTCTAGAGGTCAAGCTGTTAAGGAACTTTTGTACTAGTTATTAACCTGGGGCTGAGCCAGGTGCCCTTTGAGATAAGTGTCATGTGAGCTTTAGAAGATGGGAAGCAAAGCACTAACCATTATCTATTTGGCAATTTTTATCAAAGGACCCTTGAACGATGCTGGAGTTAGGGGCGTCAACCCTCTGTGTAGTAGAAAATCCACCTATAACTAGTTGGCTCTCTGTATCTGCGATTCCGCAGCTGTGGATTCAACCAATTGTGGATTCAACCAACTGTGAATCACATAGTACTGCATTAAGTATTTAGTAAAAACAGTCCACATATAAGTGGACCTGTGCAGTTCAAACCCATGTTGTTCAAAGGTCAACTGCATAATACACGTCAATTAATGCTACCTTGTCCAAAATGGTACTAGTTGAAAGGTCTACAATAATTTACGAAAACAAAAAATCCTTTCCACCCATTACCGTAACTATTAAAATTATGTTGTTTTCTGAAGAAACTGCAAAGTCTAATTTTTTTCTACTTTAAAGTAAAAGCACTGGCAAAAACGTACTCAGAAACTACGTCAACTCCCATCTTTGTCATGTAATATGTTCTTTTATATTGTCTAAACTCGGTTTCAAACAAGTCATCATCTTCAGTCTCATCTTCTAAATTGTCTGGAAAAAAGAAAGACAGTGGCTGACAATTACGAATATTCCGTTTTTCCATCTAATGCTTTGATAAATACATATCAAAGCAGATGCTTATAAACTATCATAGACATCTATTTCATCCAATATTATTGAATTAGTACTAATAAAGGAAAGATATAACAACTATTCTGTCAAAAAAAATAGCATATATTAAAATACATAGTTCGTACTCACCCTTAGAAGTTACCACTTCTTCTCCATTTTTGTCTAAAGCAGCCCAACATACGGAGTTTTCCTGGCCCTACACAAATTATAAGTCAATATAAAATTAAGGCAGGATATACTTCAAGGTGAGACATTTAACAGGGATATTTTAAAAATACTAAAGATAACTGAATGATCCTTAAGTGACACACTGCAAAAGTTTGTTTTAAAAATATTCTTCAAATGCTGTGTAAATGCTTTTGGTTTTATATCACTTGTTTCCTGAAGCTATAAATCTTTATTATGTAGAACTTAACATTCAGACCCCTCAATGATAAATAACAAGTAATGTTCACCAATATAAAAGATAAATTAATTTAATTATATACGTGTTCCAAGAAAAAAACACTTCAAGAATATTTCATTTACTTAGAGAAAAGTACACAATCAATATCAAATTCTTTCAACTTTAACATTTTTTTTTTTTAAAGATTTATTTATTGATTGATTGATTGCTATGTTGGGTCTTCGTTTCTGTGCGAGGGCTTTCTCCAGTTACGGCAAGCGGGGGCCTCTCACTATCGCGGCCTCTCTTGTTGCGGAGCACAGGCTCCAGACGCGCAGGCTCAGTAGTTGTGGCTCACGGGCCCAGCTGCTCCGTGGCATGTGGGATCTTCCCAGACTGGGGCTCGAACCCGTGTCCTCTGCATTGGCAGGCAGATCCTCAACCACTGCGCCACCAGGGAAGCCCTCAACTTTAACATTTTTATATGTCAAATTCTGGGCTATTGTTAACACAATCTGTTTGTTTATGATTGAATCCAATAACTACAAATATTACCTATTTTTCTGTATCTCTGGATCCCATCATTCCTATGACTCTACCAGCCACTTCTAAGTTTTCTTCCATGTAACTCATCTGCTTTTCTAAAGTTCTTCCATTTCATCACATCCTTCATATCCTGCCCGTCTATTCTTCCTCCTTGTGATTTCATCCTTCCTCTCCTCTACTTCTAACTGCCTATCAACTACCAGTGCCTCTCATTAGTTCTTCCTACTCCCTTATTCCCAATTTCCTTTTCTTCATCCAAGCTAGGGCCTCTGCCAATTTTCTGTGTCTGGGCTGTTTCTCCAGTTCCTTTCATTCTACCAGTGTCTCTAATGTTAACTACACACCCCTGGATGACTGGTGAAGCTTACGGACTGAGCTGAGGTGGGCGGAGCCATGGATTACTGATATTTAAGTTTGTGGGTACAGGTCCCCCAAAAGTTGCAGAGCCTGTTTTATTAAGATAAGAAACAGAGTAGAATGCAGACTGACTACTGCTAAGTTCCACTGAGGAAAAGTTAAGCAATTAGAAAGACTGCACTAAAGGAAATCAGGACAGTTGCCCTTCCTGGAGCAAGAGATATTGGGCTTGAGCCTGAATAAAACCAGTACAGCAAAGAGAGTGCAGGAAACTCATCAGTTTCACCAGAATCCAGTAACTATGGGTTAGCTGAGGAAAATTTCAGAAGAGGTTTATTTTCCAAGCTAACACACATAAGACGTTCTTTAGGGCTTCTTAGAGGTGTTTTACAGGGTACTAGCATATTCTGACTCTAGTCACTTATTGAGGACCTAACAGTTACCAGATATTGTGCTATTAACTACTCTTAGCCTAGCCTATCACTGTATTTTACATACGATTTTTTTTAAACCAATAACAGCATTTTTTTTAATGGTTTGCATTTTTTTTTTAATTTATTTATTTATGGTTGTGTTGGGTCTTCGTTTCTGTGCGAGGGCTCTCTCCAGTTGCGGCAAGCAGGGGCCACTCCTCATCGCGGTGCGCGGGCCTTCTCCCTATCGTGGCCTCTCTTGTTGCGGAGCACAGGCTCCAGACGCACAGGCTCAGTTATTATGGCTCACGGGCCCAGTTGCTCCGCGGCATGTGGGATCTTCCCACACCAGGGCTCGAACCCGTGTCTCCTGCATTGGCAGGCAGACTCTCAACCACTGCGCCACCGGGGAAGCCCTTACATACGATTTTATATATAAATTACTTCTAGAGAAAAATCACTGATCTAGTTAATGTCTCATAACATTAAATGCTATAAATATCCACACTTTAACTAATTTTCTGGGCTCTTATATTTAGAAATGTTTTATACACTTATTAATAGAGTGGAAGAACAAAGAAAACACAATGTTCTTCGATGGTAAAAATAAACTGATTTTTAAAGATCAGATTTAAATGATAGAATCTAATAGAGAAAAAGAAACCAAAACAATTTTTAAAATGTCCATAGAGGAAAAGAAGAAATGAAACTAAAATGAGGCAACCCCAAAATCATAAGAAAGAAAGTGAGAAACAAGGACTATCAGTTTTACCTTCACAGCTTAAAAAAATGAAAGGACACCTAAAAAAATGGACACCTTTGATTTTTTCTTTTCCTTGTAGTTCTTGGCTTCTTCTGCTGCGACACCTGCTGCTTCATTCAGGTACTTGTTACCAACTTTGCTTTCAAACCACTTTAGGTCCACAAAAACTTCACTGAAGTGCTCTCGATCAAACTGTACAGAAATATTTACATTTATTTTAAAATAACTTAAGTATGTTTAGAAGAATACAGACCAAACTTTTAACAGTGACTGCTTCTAGGGCATAGGAAATCAGAGGATATTACTTTTTTACATGGGGACTTCATCCACTACTCTGAAAACTAAAAATAAAAAGCAAATAGAAATAAAAATAACTTAGGTGAAATTATTTATACAGAATGACCAACTTGAGTAGAAGCACAAAAACTTTTTCTTCTGGTATTATGTAATTGGTTACTGACCATTTATAGCTACCCTGGGACAGGAAAACAAAAACTTCTAGTTACTTACATCTGATAGTTTCACAAGGTATTTCTCAAATCGAGGTAAGTTGAGATGCCCACTTTCATTAATATAACCTAAAAGGAACAAAATCTAAACTTGTACTAAAAGCTGACATTTTTTTCTAAACAATTCTACACAATTCTTTTTACAAAACATTGAGTTTTGACATTCTGCTAATCAAGAAAAAACACTCAGTGTTGGACTATGTAAGTGGCCCTAGTTTCTATGAACTTGATGTTACTATAATACACAGTATGTAAGAACTGACAGAAAATATAAAAAATTCCAGGTTTACATAGTAATAATCTTCCCAAATTTCCAAACAACATGGGAGACAGTTAATTAAGTTAAACATGTTCTAGAATCTATCTAGGTCATTCATTTGATATGTTAACTTAAGAAGGAAAAGACTAATGTCCTGCTACTCTGTTGATTGACTGATTAGTTGATTGATTTGCTGTGCAGCGTGACTTGCCGGATCTTAGTTCCCTGACCAGGGATTGAACCCGCGCCTTCTGCAGTAAAAATGCGGAATCCTAACCACTGGATGGCCAGGGAATTCCCCGTCGTCTGTTTTATTCAGCATCACCACTATCCGTCAGTTTCCCATTTTAACTTGAAAATCTCTCCCTCATATTAAATACTCTGATGATTATCCATTCAGAAAACTAAATTTCTATGCTTAAATACGAAAAGAGCTAAGTGCAACCACTCTTAGCAAGAGCTAAGAGCCAGCAACCTCTGCTGGCTTTCTTAAGCCATTGAAGGTGGAAATTAGTTAGGTATCAATAAATGAGACTGCTTAACTGGCATCATCTTCTGTGCTTGTGAACCATTGAAAATTACAACTTTAGAGAGCTTGGCACCTTAGACTAAAAGAAACTCCAAATTCTTTTCCTACTTCAGTTGTGCATGCCATAATCTAATAAACTGAGTGACATTTTTAGGGTTAGTTGAGTGCTAAATTAAAGTAGCTTCAAATGAATATTAAACTTTTCTTACCCCCAAGTTCTGGCAGGATGGTAATATATGTTCCATAAAGAAGAGGCAGTGCATCATGATTAATATGTAAATGAGGTAGATGAGGGATAAAATCATTGCCAACAAGAAATCCCATCAAAATCCAATCATCTATTATCCTTTCAATATCATATTTAAATGTGATCTTGTCCTATGCAATATGAAGAAAAGAGTCAAATCCTATGGAAATTTCTGCATATTCATCTTTGGCCCATGGTTATATTAATACTTACTTTTAATGCTGAAAACTCATAGTCAATATACTCTCTCATTAAAGACAAGTGTAGAAGGTGAAATGTGGTTTCTTCTGGTGCGCATACCCTGTAATTAGTCAGATGATCAACACAGAGCTTATTATATTTTTAAGGTTCAAGTTTAAAAACGTAGCTTATAATAAAACTTATCATTAGAAGATAGTTAATTCTTGTCATTAAGGCATGTAATTTATAGGCAAGCTGCAGGGTAATGTTAAGATAAAAATATAACTACAATTACAACAGAGATAAAGTTCAAAATAATTGGTTTACAATATGCTTTCTGTGGAAGGGCTCTCAGAATTGAGAAAGTCTAAATAATACATAATAGATGTAATAAACCAGTGGGATCCGGCCCATTCAAGGCTGGCCACCAGCAGAAAGCATACAGGTAAGTGAGTACATATACTTTTATATCTACTGAAGTACAGTCCAAGGCTTCAATGTTGAGGCACCATCACTTCCTCCTCTTACTTTTTCCGGGCTTGGTATAGGGGTCTATATTCCTGGCTGTTGGCCTATACTCCAGGATTAATTACAAGTAAGAATATAAGCTGTTAATAGCATATTAAAAGCATTTATACACCATGAACAAATGGGATTGTCTGCAGGAATGCAAAGATGGTCCAACATAAGAAAATAAATCAATGTAATACACCATATTAATAAACAAAGGGAGAAAAACCCCCACATAATCATTTAACAGAAAAAGCATATGTCAAAATTCAACACCCTTTCATGATAAAAATATTCAGCAAAGTAGGAACAGAAGGGAATTTCCTTAATATGATTAAGGGAATTTATGAAAAATCCACAGGTAATGTCATAATCAATGGTGAAAGACTGAAAGCTTTCCTCCCAAGGAAAGGAATTCTTGTTCCTAAGATCAGTAACAAGACAAGGATGCCCATTTTCACTATAGTTATTCAACATTATGCTGGAAGTCTAGCCAGGGCAAGTAGGCAAGAAAAGAAATAAAAAGTATCCAAACTGCAAAGAAGTAAAACTCTATTTACAGATGGTATAATTCTATATGTAGAAATCCCATAGAACCTACAAAAAAAAAAAATACTAGCACTAAAAAATGAATTCAGCATAGGTGCAGGGTACAAGGTCAACACAAAAATCAGTTGTGTTTCTACATACCAGCAATAAACAATCTAAAAAGGAAATTAAGAAGCAATTCCACTTACAATACCATCCAAAAGAATAAAACACTCAGAAGTAAACTTGACCAAGGAAGCAAAAGAAAAAGCCAGAGGCAAAAAAACTGAACTCAAAGATGCAGAGAACAGATTGATGATTCACAAAGGTAGGGGATGGGGGTGGGTGAAATGGGTGAAGGTGGTGAAAAGGTATAAATTTCCAGTTATAAGATAAATAAGTTCTGGGGATGTAATGCACAGCAGGTAACTATATTTAAAAACATTATTTTCAATTAAAGAAAAAAAGAAGAAAGGAGGCAAAAGACTTGTACACTAAAACTACATAACTGAAAGAAATTAAAGAAGACATAAATGAATGGAAAGACATTTTATGTTAATAGACTGGAAGACTTGATATCAAGATGTGAATGCTACCCAAAGGGATCTCTAGATTCAATGCTGTCCCGATCAAAATCCCAATTTTTTTACAAAAAAAAACAGAAAATCTATCTTAAAAATTATTAATCTCAGGAGACCCCACACAGCCAAAATAATCCTGAAAAAGAAGAACACAGTTGGAGGTCTCATCCTTCCTGATTTCAAAACTTACCACAAAGGTACAGTAATCGAAATACTTGTGGTACTGGCATAAAGACAGGCATATAGAACAATGGAATAGAATACAGATCCCAGAAACAAACCCTTGCATATATGGTCACGTGATTTTTGACCAGGGAGCCAAGATCATTCAATGGGGAAAAGACAGTTTTTCAACAAATGTTGTTCAGAAAACTGGACATCCACATGCAAAAGAATGAAGATAGACCATTACCTTATACCACATACAAAAATTAACTCGACATAGATCAAAGACCTAAATGTAAGAGTTAATACTTATAAAACCCTTAGAATAAAATGGGAAAAGGCTTTATGACATTGGATTCAGCAATGATTTCTTGCATATTACACTAAAAAGTACAGGCAACAAAAGAAAAAAATAGATTGGAATTCATCAAAATTAAAAATTTTGTACATCAAATGATGCTACCAACAGAGTGAAAAGGCAACCCATGGACTGGGAGAAAATATTTACAGGTCATATACCTGTTAAGGGATTACTATTCCTAATTTAATTTCTGTTCTACCTTCTGATACATAGGTAGTATGATTTACCTTTGTGTCTTTTTGCCACCAAACCGAACCTCTTCTCTTAAAAGAGAGAAATGTGCCTCATGACTTGTTAATCCAAGCATAATCTGTTGAAAAATGATGAAGAAATGTTTCTATTCTCTCATTTTTTATAGCATTGGGTTCACAAAAGCAATCAAAAAACGTTTCTATGTAGAGAACACGCTTATTTAAGGAAAATAAACAATTCATTAGCAAATTAAATGTATAAATATCAAAATATGATCCATCTATAGGCTATAAATTGGGTAAATTGTGTGTACTTTTCTAAGAAAAAAATGTTCACTTTAGACTCACATAACCTTTATAACCACTCACTGTACCCCCGTAAAAAACATCCCAAAAATGTTCTCTTGGTTTTTACACCTTTCCACTTGCCACGGAGGAATGGGTAAGGAATTAGGGCAACAGCATTTCCATGACAGAAGAATACAGGACTATTCTGGAGGCCAAGATACCTTTAGTATGTGAAAACTCAGAAAAAACTGGAAAAGGATATTTTCAGTTAATGTTCTCACACAGTATTCTAATCCCCAAAGTAAGTCAAATAGTCTAGTGAGCCATATCAACCGATTGCAATGTATATTGTTTATTTTCTTTTAATCCGGATTCAAACGAAATAAAACATTTACGAAGCAATCAGGGAAATGAGAATACTAAATGGTTATTTATATATTAAACAGTGATTTGTTAATTTTTATTTTATGTGGGATGTCACTGGGGTTATCATTATTTTTAATATTCTCCATCATGAAATATTTATAGATTAAATAATACATGTCATATACTTCAAGAATACAGGGGATGGGCTTTCCTCGTGGCGCAGTGGTTAAGAATCTGCCTGCCAATGCAGGGGACACGGGTTCAAGCCCTGGTCCGGGAAGATCCCACATGCCGCGGAGTAACTAAGCCCGTGCGCCACAACTACTGAGCCTGTGCTCTAGAGCCCCCGAGCCACAACTACTGAGCCCACGTGCCACAACTACTGAAGCCCACGTGCCTAGAGCCCGTGCTCCGCAACAAGAGAAGCCACCGCAATGAGAAGCCCGTGCACCGCAACGAAGAGTAGCCCCCGCTCGCCGCAACTAGAGACAGCCCGCGCGCAGCAACGAAGACCCAATGCAGCCAAAAATAAATAAATACATAAATTTATTTTAAAAAAAGAAAAAAGTCTTAAAAAAAAAAAAAAGGAATCCAGGGGAGGAGGAGGAAGGAGACAGATGATTAGGGAAAGGAGCTGAAGGTTATTGAAGACAGATGAAGGACACAAGGAGGTTCATTATGCTCTCTCCTTTACATCTGTTTATATTTGCAAATTTCTGTAATAGAAAGTTAAAACAAAAAAAGTCTAGTAAACTTGGGTTATGGAGTCATCAGATCAGGTGGTATTAAAAATCGTGTATTAAGCATGAGAGTAAAAAGGGCCCTCTACCCTGACCTCAGCGGAGTATTCATAGCACTAGGGTCAGTCAGGTGTGAACACTAACTATAGAGACCTGTTCATCATAAACTATGGCAAAAGAACTCCTTTTCCAAATGTTTTAGAACTTTGGTAATAGCAGAAGTAGCCATCATTATTAGGTCTTCGATATTGGTTCCCACAGCCAGAAATCTTCTTTTATTAAGACCAAGTTTCTTAGATATTTAACTACAATGGCATAAGATTATAATACAATAAACATTATACCTACCAAGTCAGCATCTAAGCCATAAAGACAGTGTCTGGTGTTTGGATCATGATCTGGCTTTGCCTTCTCGGATCTGATAAATTCCATGATTTTATGTTCTCCTTCTCCAGGAGTCTAAATATAATGTTTAAAAAAAAATGCGGTAATATGCTATGTTTCTCAAGATTAAATTTAAAAAACTCTTTAAATAAAATAAGATAATAACCTCATGGCCTGAGAAATAGATGGTAACTCCTTGCCATGACTTGTCTGTAGAAATTTTCATATTTACAAAATACTTCAGATGTTCATGTAACCTGGCCATGAATTCAGTCCCTAAAAATAAAAGGTTTTTAAAAATTTAATCTGAGAGAGATATAAAAACAGTGAGTTCCCAGTGACAGCATGAAATTGGATATGGGTATCCAGGGAATAGCTATGTATAAGATCTCCCAAGGAGGTCGAAAGCTCTCTCGCTTATCTTGAAAAGCGAGTAATGTTGTATCTTTCCCAAGCAAATATCACAACTATTTCCAATTTTACCAGGCACCCCAAAATGAAGTTAATGTCAGATGGGGAAATTCAAGGAATGTTACTGCTGCCTCAGGACTATGCTTCAAATATTTTCACAGAAGGGCAGAGTTTCAACACTCCAACAAACTTCAATCTTCTATTTCTCTGCTGGATTCTGAAGTTTTTTGTTTTTTTTTAAGGCATGTAGCTTCAATAAGATTGCCAATAACAACAACTATTATCATTACTATTTTTAACCTGAAAAATTACTATTAATCTGGAAACTGAGTCTACAATGATTATGTTTCAGGAAAAGCCCAGATAGTCAATAGTCAAAGACAATACAGTCTTAAACTGTATAACGATAAAACTGGTTCTTAAATTGGGCAATGTGTCATTAGGAGACTTAATGAAAGAGAAAACTACCATAGTAAAGAATTAATCAGAAAGTACGATTATAAGATTTTTTTTCAATGTAAAGGATTATAATGATGTTAGACAAAACTCTAGGAAGGGCAGACTGTGCTGTTGCATATAAGATTAAATTTGTAATACTGATAAAGTAATTCAGCCTTAAAGTCACAGAAATCTTAACAGCCTCTGAGAAGAACAGTAAGCACTCTAGACGAGGAAAACGGGTTTCTTCTCCTGAATACAACAAGCTAGCTCTATGAACTTGGGTGAACCACAACCTCATTGAGTCAGCTTTCATACAAATAAACGGCAGAAGTAGGACTGATCTTGTAAGTTCCTGCTAGATCAGGAATTCTGTGCATCTGGGAGAGTCCTGTCCATAGGTGCCCTTATCAGCATCTATAAAACCCTACAGTGGGTCTCCATAGGGGCATTTATGACCAAGGTGACCAAACCATCTCATGAAGAGACATAACTGGGAAAATACAGCAAATAGAACCCTAAGGACAAAATAAACAGAGGTTAGAAAAGAGAAATAAATTTACATTTATATTTTAAATCTGCCAGAATTTTTCTCTCAGTGAATTTACCTGGTGTAATACAGTTGGAGTCAAATCTGGCCTCTGTAGGAAGAGTTTCTCCTTTTTCTACTGCCTTTTTAATTTTGTCTTCTGCCTCCTTTGCTGACCTTAAATGTTAAGGGGGAAAAGAAGTGCTCAACTTTCCGGAAAAAATAGAGATCTCTACATAAAGTAAACGGTTATTTAGAAGCTTTTGTAACTAAAATACTAATTCATCAATTTTAAGTTCAAAACATATAAGTTTTGAAATGTCTATAATCAATAAAGATGAGCCTCAGAATTGTTTCTTTTTATTTAAAGAATTGAGTTTTTCAGCTAGGGACTATAGAAGTAGAACATTATAACAGTATAAAACTGACAAAGAATGTTACAAATACTTATTATAAAGTAATTCTTTTCTAATCACAAATATACAGCATATTAGTTCTAGAAATAATTTCAAAAGTATAGCATAAACATTCATTATACACACTACATTTAATAATATCAAATAAGAAGTACATCATTACAATGATCTCTAAGAATATTATATAAAAATAATTATAAAATTGTAATGTATATCTTTGGGTTTCCTCATGAAAACATCTAAAATGAAAGCCTAATAACATTAATGATATCAGTAGCCAAAATGATCTCATTTTTGAGGCAACAGGGTTTACTAAGAAGAACATGATTTTTAGAGTCCGATAGACACAGGTTTGAATACTGGCATCCCAATTCCAATCTGGCTTCTCCAGTAACCCATGTGTGGCACACAAATATGCCACATGGCATACAAGTTAGGAAGTCCTGCTTTATGTACATTTTCTACAGCCTTGTTACTATAGCTCTATCTACTGTGCCCTGTGGAATTCTATTTCTGTGATAAACAAACTCTTCTTCGTATTTAACCTCTCTCTTACCAACCTCTTCAATATAACAAAAACTCTGAAGATATCAACTCATTTGTAATCTCTCCAATGGAAGCCATTCTTTCCTCTTTTCTCCCCTTCCTTCTTTGACTGAAGAAATGATTATTCAATGTTACTATGTGACAAGTTCTTGGGATACAACAAAAAAGAAATGATTCCTCTCCTCGGAGTTTACACTCTAGTGGGGAAATAGAAATTAAACAGCCATAATGTTTGATGTAGCTGCAATACGGAGAATGTTTGGGACAGGGGCAAGGTAAAACTATTAAAGTAATCTAGGTAGAAGACTATGGTGGCCTAGGCTGACAGTAGCAGTAAAGATGAAAAGAAGTAGGTAGATATGACTTAGATGTGAGGAATAAGGAAGAGGGAGAAGTCCAATTACTCTCGGACTTTGGAGTTGAGCAGCTATTTACATGATGTTATCATTCATGGAAACAGGAAACATAGAAGGAAGGCAGGTTTGAGGCAAAGATGAGTTCAGTTCTGAATATGTTAAGCCTGAAATGTATCTATGGTATCCAGAGGAGGCATTTAGCAGGCATTTGGATGTATACAAGCTCTGGAAAGAGATATCCACCAGAAAGATAAATTTGGGAGTCACCAGTACAGATTCAGTACTTAAAGTCATTGGATAAGATATCTCAGGACCCAGGACAGAACCTTAAGAAACATCAATATTTAAGACAAAGCAGAGGAAGAGAATATAACAAGGAGATTAAGAAGGTACAGTCAGAAGGAATTCCCTGGTGTACAGTGGTTAGAACTTGGCACTTCCACTGCCAGGGCCCGGGTTCAATCCCCGGTCACAGAGTATAGTTACCTGAAGGTCATGGGAAGGAAGTTCAAGAAAGAAATAATGGTCAACCCTGCTTAATACCAGAGATAAATGAAGTAATATAAAGACAGAATTATTCTCTAGATTTAGCCCCTTTAAGGAGTCTATTAATAATCTTGTAAGGAAGTTTCAGTGGCACGGTGGGGATGAAAGACAGATGGCGGCAGAGATGCGAAGAGATAAGGATTAAAGATTACGAGGGAAGAAAACAGTCGCTGTGGAGAACGAGGAAAAGCTGACGGGGGCGGGGGGGGGTTTGGGGGAAACATGGCACACTCGATGCCGCCGCAGTTCCGAGTGAGCGCTTGAGGTGGTTAGCGTCAACTGGCCCTCGACGCCCATTCCTCTCTCCTAGTCTGTCTTCTGATACCAGAGAGGTTGGAAGAAAGCTATAAAAAAATTAAACTCTCAGGCTTCCCTGCAGCTAGGCTTCTGGATATGACTTAGCTTCTTAATCTCTGGATCAGAGCTAAAGGAATAAATTCCTAGAACTACCTGTTCTGGTCAGGGCCTCTGAACTCCTCACCTTCCTGAATGTTACAGTAGTGATGCCATCAGTGGGTGAGTTCTATGGTGTTGTTCTGGAAGTCACTCTTAAAGGCGAACCTAAATTCACAACCTTTTGGCTTTTACAATGATTTTTATAGGCACCCAATCCTCTGTATTATATTTCTTTCTGCTCAGAATAGTTAAATTTCTATTACCTGCAACTGACTGATACAGTGGGCTTATATAACCCTTTCTCAACACTAGATTATCTAGCCCAGCAGTGCCCCAAAACTAGTTTAACAAATACCAGGGGAATCTGGTAAACATAGTTTCCAGGGCCTAGTTTTAAGAGGTTCAGATTAAGTAAGTCTTGGGTGGTACTTGAGAATCTAAATTTTAGTAAGAGATGGCCCTTGTCTTCAAGGATTTCACAGTTCCAATATCTTCAGTATCTTTTCTCTTTTGATATTTAAATTAGTAGAGTTTACCATCCTCTTCCCATTCTCACTGCTAGCCTTCTCCAAGGTACTCTCCCACCTTCCTTGATGATTTCCACATCTGATTCATAGGTGCCCTTTCTACTTCTTTACCTGCCATTGTGATGAAAGGAAAGGATCTATTATGCTAATGACCTATCAAACTCACTAGACTCAGGGTTTCTTTCCTTCAGTTCCAACAGCCCTCCTAACTTTACTCCTGTTACTCATAACAAGGACACTGCATGTTTTCATTGTTATTTAGAAATATTCCACAGGTCCAGGATTTTGACTTTAAAATCCTCTCTCTGTATACAACTCCTTTTCAACCTTTTGCTTCTCCTACTACCCAAGTCATACACTAGGCTGATAATATCTCGAGTGTCCTAACTTAGTTCTCTTCTCATGCTCTATCCATCCCCTTCTAATGTCATTTGCCTTTCTACCCAGTGGGGGCCCATGTTCAAGCAGGGTCAGCATCTAGCCCAGGGTCACATTAAATGTCAGTGATATTCTCATTAGAACAATCTCTCAGTTCACTCTGCAGTTCCACAGCTCAGGAAGAAATACTCCAGAAACTTTCTCTACTACTACCATTTCCAAATTACCAAGTTTTAGGAAGTCTGAAAAATTTGTGACAGAGAACAACAGAGTAACTTTATACAACCCATCATATATCTTGAGAAATGACACCTCATTTGAATTCCTAATTCGTTTACTTGATTGATAAAATGTGACATTGTAAGTCTGAGATACTTCCACTTCTGGGGGGAAATTTAAGCAGAAAAGAAACGTGAATGGGAGATGGCACTGTGTTAAGTCAATTACCTTTGAAGTAATATATTTTATTAATCTAAATAGTACTCTAAAATAAACCATAAATGTTTTACCTAAAACGCCTCCCACGCTGCTGGTTCATCTTTGCTCGAGGAGCCACACCGTCAACGGCCATGAAGAACACTTTCCTAGGTTTAATAATGCGAAACAACACCTCCAAGTAGTGAAAAATATCAGTAAAGATTTTATCATCTGAAATTCTGAAGTGAACATCATCATCATTAGGATGGGAACAATGATGTATAATTCCATTCATATCCAGGTATAAGTTATCAAATTCAGGAATCTAAAAAACAAAGAAAAATGATCAAGATCATTATTATAATCAACCACAGATACCTAGACATCTGATCAAAAGCAGGATATAGGGGCTTACTCTTATTATATAAAAACTGAGTAAACAATCACAGTTGAATAAAGAAAGTAAACAAACAGGAGGAATAAGTAAGACAGAGACATATTACGTGGTTACATTATGCACCAAAAGCTTGATCACATTTACTGTCAGGAAATTATCTACTTATTTAAAATAAGATAACCTGAGAAAACACCAAATAAAGCTCTTGGTTGATTTGGTACTCAAAATATTAGTTTCCTTTCCTCCTACAATTTGACATTAACTCCTCAAAGCCTCAATTTCCTCTATAAATGAGTAACATAATTCCCATTTATATCAAAAGGCTATTTGTACATGGTCATTAAAAGGTTTTACAAGTGATTTAAAGCCTTATTGTATATCTGGTTTTACTGAAACAGAATCATTAATTTGGTTATATTAATTTGAAAAGCTTAGATTATGCCAAGAAATTTAGGAAACTTTGAAAACTGATTTGTTTTTCATAGGTGGATTAAATAATTTTTAAACTTTGGCTAACAGGCATCCACTTTTATAGAAAGGCCTTCATGGTTCTGACTCTGATTGACGTTTCTTCTATTTAAATGTCTGTGAACAAGTAATGGGAACACTACTGAAACAAATATAAACTAACAAGGAACTAAAATGGGCACAACTGTGGTGGCCCCCAAGCTGTAAGCTTATTCAGCTTTCTGCTTTCTGGAGAACTGCTTGTCTCTTTCTTGGTATGCACTCCTGACGCTGCGGTATTGAGCGTAAAAAAGGAAAATGGCTTGCGGCCAGTTTCCTTCCAGGTGCCTGCTCTGGATCTAAGAGCCCCTGGTTGTTCCCCAGAAGAAGGACGTGCTGCCCTGAAGGGGAAGTCTGTATCTCCAGAGAATGGCCCATAAGGCATGCTGACGCATAGATAGTGGCGCATAGATAGTGGCGACAGAATTATGTGGAAATACAAGGTTTACTGATTTATTGTCTAATATTCGTTCCATACTAAACCTATATATACATTCATGCTCTTTGAATAAACTCGCCTTGCAACCATCAGTTGTCTTGGCCCTTCTGACCCCATACTGGTGCTTTTCAGTTCCTTACCCCTCACCGCCAGGAACTTCTAGCTTTCTGCAGCCGGTCTGCGGCAAGTGGCGCCCGAACAGGGACCTGAGTGCGTGAGGCATTTCGGAAGATTTCAGGTAAGTAGAACTCTCGAGTGAGATAGTGTGGCCACAAGAAATAATTTCGTTTTTAGGACGGTAACTCGAGAAAGAGTCAGAAGTAAAATAATATGGGACAAAAGGGCTCTAAGGAGCGTGATTTATTTGCTCAGGTTTTGCTTTCAATGTTAAAAGCCCGTGGAACTAAGGTAACTACCTCACAACTTCTGGAATTTTTGCAATTAGTATATGATGCTTGTCCTTGGTTCCCTGAAGAAGGATCAGTGGACTTAGCAATTTGGACTCGTGTAGGAGATGAGTTATCTAAATATCATGAAGTACATGGACCATCTTCTGTTTCAGATTCCATTTTTAGCTTGTGGAATTTAATAAAAGATTGTTTTAATCCAATTTATGATTCAGTTCCAAAATTAACAGCTAAATCTGTAGAACATATTGCTGCAGTAGCTACTGCTCCTCCGTTGCCACCGAGGATAAAGAGTGTCAATTCACTTGATGATGATGACTTTTCTTTTGATATAGCGGGTGAAGAAGCCAAATATGAGGCTGAAAAATATCCTGATGAAAATATTCTTCCGCGGTTACAGCAATTACATGTCTCTGTCCCTGTCCCTCCTAAGCTTAGTCCTTTACAACAAGCAGTACGGGGAGCTCTTAATAGAGGGGAGGATCCTTTATTCTGCTGTCCGGTGGTGGAACGACCCAATCCTCAAAATCCACAACAAAATAATCGGGAATATCAGCCTCTCTCCTTTAAGGTTTTGAAAGATTTAAAAGCAGCCTGTGCACAATATGGGCCTATAGCCCCTTTCACTATTACTATGTTGGATACTATTGCAACAGAAGCATTGCCTCCAGCAGACTGGAAATCTATTGCTCGTGCTTGTCTCACTGGTGGCGACTATTTACTTTGGAAATCAGAATATTATGAAAAGGCTGCTGAACAAGCTGAAAGAAATACTGCACATAATGTGCTAGTAAATTATGAGATGTTGATTGGGGAAGGACAACATCAGTTATTACAGGATCAATTAGCTTTCCCTTTTGTGGCTTATGCTCAGATCAATCATATAGCTCTACATGCATGGAAACATTTACCTGCCTCCACTAGGACTGAAGACCTTGCTAAAATAAGGCAAGGGGCAGATGAACCTTATGCTGATTTTGTGGCTAGATTATTACAGGCTGTTAATAGAATTATTTCTGATGGTCCTTCTGGAGCAATTATCGTCAAACAATTGGCTTTCGAAAATGCTAATAATATTTGTCAAGCAGCTATACGTCCATGGAAAAGGAAAGGAAATTTAGAGGATTATATTCGAGTTTGTTCTGATATTGGATCATCTTACTTACAGGGAGCAGCTATAGCTGCAGCCCTAACTAAGGCAGGATTTGGGCCAAATGCTAAAAGTAAAAACTGTTTTAAATGTGGGAAGCCAGGGCATTTTGCAAAAAATTGTACTGTTGATACTCCTAATATGCCTGTCATAAATTCTGTGCCTCAAGGTAAATCTCCTCCTCCCACAATTTGTCCCCGATGCCAAAGAGGATGGCATTGGGCTAAAGAATGTCGATCAGTGACTCATAAAGATGGAACTCCCTTGTCGGGAAACTTCCGGAGGGGCCTGCTCCGGCCCCATCAAACAATTGGAGCAATGTCAATAATCTCCCCACAACCTGCTCCACCGCCTCCAGCTCAGACCTTTGTTCCTGAGGGAATGGAATCTCCTCCCTTCAAAGGGCCACGCCAAATAGTGCAGGACTGGACCTCTGTGCCTCCACCCAATTCTTATTAACCTCGGATATGGGACCCCAAGCCCTTCCTACGGGAACTTTTGGGCCTTTACCCCAGGGAACGGTTGGTATAATCCTTGGAAGAAGTAGTATGTGTATGAAAGGCTTAACTATTATTCCTGGGGTGACTGATGCTGATTATGAAGGGGAATTAAAGGTTATGGTTCAAACATCAAAAGGATCTTTTCTTATCACGCCCGGTATGCGAATAGCTCAGCTTCTATTAATTCCATATATACCAGAAGGAAAAATTTTACAACATAACAAAAGAGGAACTGGGGCTTTCGGTTCCTCTGATGCAGTTTATTGGATTCAACAAATTGGTAGGGAAAGACCACAATTGGTATTAAAAATAAATGGAAGGCCTTTTTCTGGGTTATTAGATACTGGTGCTGATGTTTCTGTTATTTCGTTTATACATTGGCCAAAAAATTGGCCTGTGCACCAAA
Source organism: Balaenoptera acutorostrata (assembly GCF_949987535.1). Lineage (NCBI taxonomy): Eukaryota > Metazoa > Chordata > Mammalia > Artiodactyla > Balaenopteridae > Balaenoptera > Balaenoptera acutorostrata. The sequence goes on from NC_080067.1 coordinate 28,163,958, forward strand.
CCATTACACAGTTACAAGGTATTGGCCAATCTAATTCTCCACAACAAAGTTCTCAATACCTACATTGGCAGGATGCTGAAGGTAATCAAGGAATATTCAAACCCTACGTATTGCCCGGATTGCCAGTTAACCTTTGGGGAAGAGATATATTACAACAAATGGGAATCCTATTGCTTAGTCCCAACCCTACTGTAACTAATATATTGTTAAATCAAGGGTATGATCCTAGGAATAGTTTGGGAAAAAATCAACAGGGAAATAAATTACCCTTACAGACTGATAATAAACCGGATAAAACAGGCTTGGGTTTTTTCTAGGGGCCTTGGATTCTCCTCCACCACATGCTGACCCTATAACTTGGATTTCTGATAATCCTGTCTGGGTGGACCAATGGCCCCTTTCTAAGGAGAAATTAATGGCGGCCCATAATATAATTAATGAACAGCTTGCTTTAGGCAGACTAGAAAAATCTAATAGCCCTTGGAATACTCCTATATTTGTTATAAAGAAAAAATCGGGAAAATATCGTTTATTGCAAGATTTACGTGCTGTTAATCAAACTATGGTAATTATGGGAGCTCTGCAACCAGGTTTGCCTTCTCCCGCAGCTATACCTAAAAATTATATGATTATTATTATTGATCTTAAGGATTGCTTTTTTACTATTCCTCTATTTCCGGCTGATAAGTTGCGATTTGCTTTTAGCTTACCCTCTTTAAATTTTATAGAACCTATGCAACGTTATCAATGGAAAATGCTGCCTCAGGGTATGGCTAATAGTCCTACTTTATGTCAACAGTTTGTAGCTCAAGTTATTGCCCCTGTTCGTAAACAGTTCCCTCAGATATATTTTATTCATTATATGGATGACTTATTACTTGCTTATTCTGATAAACATATTTTACTTAAGGCTTATAATTCCCTTCAAAGTCATTTGTCACGATCAGGACTAGTCATTGCTGCTGACAAAGTACAGATGAACCCACCTTTCTCATATCTTGGTAAGTATATCACAAATTATAATATTACACCTCAGAAGATAGAGATACGGACTGACGTTCTTAAAACTTTAAATGATTTTCAAAAGTTATTAGGAGATATTAATTGGCTGCGACCTTCTTTAAAATTAACTACGGGTCAGTTACAGCCTCTTTTTAATATCCTAAAGGGAAGTCCTGATCCTTCTTCCCCTCGTATTTTAACTTCTGAAGCTCAACAAGCACTCAAGCTTGTAAACAAAGCAATACAATCTGCTCAGCTAACTAGAATTGAGCCTTCTTTACCTATACTATTAATAATCTGTGCTACGTCACATACCCCTACCGCCTTATTATGGCAAGAAACAGGAATTCTTGAATGGATTCATATGAAAAATACGCCTAATAAAGTCATTACACCTTATTATGAGTTAATAGCAACCCTTGTTCAATTGGGTCGTAAAAGAAATATTCAGTTGGTAGGGTATGAACCAAATTCTATTATTATACCTTATACTACTTATCAATATTCTTGGCTATTATTTGTCTCTGATTTTTGGGCTCTTGCTTTTGCTGGATATTCAGGAATTATTGATAATCATTATCCTTCTAATAAGCTCCTTCATTTTGCTACTCAACATCTATTTATTTTTCCTAAAACTATCTGTTCAACTCCTATTCTCAATGCCCCAAATGTTTTTACTGATGGTTCTGCCAATGGCATCGCTGTTGTTATTTCTGATGACTTACTTCATAAAGAACAAACAGATCATACCTCTGCCCAACGAGTTGAATTACATGCGATTTCCTTGGCTTTTCAAATCTTTTCACATTGTTCTTTTAATCTCTATACGGATAGCCATTATTTGGTTACTATTTTGCGTAACATAGAAACTGCTATAATTGGCAATACTGTTGATTCTCAATTGTTTCAGACTTTCTTTCAACTACAAAAAATTATTCGTCAGCATGACTTTCCTGTAGCCATATTACATATTCGAGCCCATTCAGGTCTCCCTGGCCCATTGTCTTTGGGAAATCAATTGGCTGATGAAAATACAAAGATTATAGCCTTAAGTTTATCTCAACCTCAGGATCTTGCTACTCAATCACATAATTTACATCATCAATCTGCTGCTATGCTTCAAAAACAATTCTCTATTTCTAGAGAAACAGCCCGATACATTGTTAAGTCCTGCTCTAAATGTTTACCCCACCTTCCTGTTCCACAATTTGGAGTCAATCCTCGGGGTTTACTCCCTCATCATCTTTGGCAAATGGATGTTACTCATATTCCCTCTTTTGGTAAATTACAATTTGTTCATGTAACTGTTGATACTTACTCTAATTTTATATGTGCTACGCCTTTGGCTGGGGAATCTACTAAATATGTAATTACTCATTTATTTCATTGTTTTGCATCTATGGGAATTCCTAAAGCTTTAAAAACAGATAATGCTCCAGGATATACGAGTAAAGCTTTTGCCAATTTTTGTGCAACTTTCCATATTTCACATAAAACAGGCATTCCCTACAATCCTCAGGGTCAAGGTATTGTAGAACGTGCCAACCAACAATTAAAAATTACATTACAAAAAATAAAAAAGGGGGAATATGATAGATCTCCTCAGATTATGCTTAATCATGCTTTATTTATTTTAAATTTTTTAACTTTAGATGCATTTAGTCACACGCCTTATGAACGATTGTTTACAGGTCTTTCTGGAACCCCTCCTGAAAAAGCGCTTGTTAAATGGAAAGATCCCATGACTAACCTTTGGCATGGACCAGACCCTGTTTTAGTATGGGGCCGAGGCCATGTTTGTGTTTTCCCTAGGGAGGCAGACTCTCCGCGGTGGCTCCCGGAGCGCTTGGTTCGACATTATCATGCCATCACCAATAAACACCCTGACTCAAAGAATGCGTCGCCTGAGGCTCTCGCAATCGACCACAGCACACCCCAACCGGTTCCCCCGGCGGATGAGAAGAATGCAGCGACGAAGTAGGAGACAACTTGTCAGGGAGGCGAGGGGAGATCGAAATCAAATTACTTGACTGTTTCTAGACGAGAAGATTTATCCACCTTTGTATTTTGGTATAAGGATAACGTTCCCATTCACATGAATGCTAGAGTAACTAAGCTTGCTTCTAATACTTCGTTGGATCACTCTCTATGCATATATTAAGTGTATGGACTGATGGACACATTAGCCTTGATATTCAAAAGTTAAATGCCGAAATACAAGCTATTCAAGAGGCCCACCTGGACGAAGATGGACCCCAGAATTTGATTCAAGGATTATTAGATCAACTACAAGGGCTAAACCCGATACAATGGATTCATGGAGGGCTCTCAGGCCTGATATCAATTGGTGTACTACTTTTATTGGTGATCGGTTTATTACCTTGTGTTGTTAGATTTGTAATGGGGCGCTTCGCTGTCTTGCGTCAGGATGTTCATGGCTTAAAGCTACATTATCAAGCTTTAAAAAATAATAAAAAAGGGGGAAATGTGGTGGCCCCCAAGCTGTAAGCTTATTCAGCTTTCTGCTTTCCGGAGAACTGCTTGTCTCTTTCTTGGTATGCACTCCTGACGCTGCGGTATTGAGCGTAAAAAAGGAAAATGGCTTGCGGCCAGTTTCCTTCCAGGTGCCTGCTCTGGATCTAAGAGCCCCTGGTTGTTCCCCAGAAGAAGGACGTGCTGCCCTGAAGGGGAAGTCTGTATCTCCAGAGAATGGCCCATAAGGCATGCTGACGCATAGATAGTGGCGCATAGATAGTGGCGACAGAATTATGTGGAAATACAAGGTTTACTGATTTATTGTCTAATATTCGTTCCATACTAAACCTATATATACATTCATGCTCTTTGAATAAACTCGCCTTGCAACCATCAGTTGTCTTGGCCCTTCTGACCCCATACTGGTGCTTTTCAGTTCCTTACCCCTCACCGCCAGGAACTTCTAGCTTTCTGCAGCCGGTCTGCGGCACACAACTTAATAACTAGTGTAATTAAGGGATTTGAGAGTAGTCTGCCTTACATACTAATTGAAGAAAAGTATTTTGAATTTTCAAACATAAAAACATAATGGGCATTTTTGTATAAACTTAATGAAAACTATCTCTGAAACAATTATTCAAATTTTACCATATGCATAGGTAACAATACATTTTCCTGTTACTGAGAAAATAACATGCCTTTGAGTTTTAGGAGTGAAAAGTTTTGGTCTTTGAATCAATGAACACCATAAAAATATATTTATAAAACACCTATTTACATAGGATCGTACTAAGTAAAAAAAATTTAAATGCCCTTAGTGAGTATTAGACTCGAATGAAATGACAACTGTGATCATGAGGTTTTAAATGTACATTCAAGATTTACTGTTTGTTTCAAGAAATCTAAAAACCTCAATCAAAAATCTCAATGTGATTTTTTTTTTAAACTTTTATTTATTATTTATTTATTATGTTTATTTTTGGCTGTGTTGGGTCTTCGTTTCTGTGTGAGGGCTTTCTCCAGTTGCGGCGAGTGGGGGCCACTCTTCATCGCGGTGCGCGGGCCTGTTACTATCGCGGCCTCTCTTGTTGCGGAGCAGAGGCTCCAGACGCTCAGGCTCAGTAGTTGTGGCTCACGGGCCCAGCTGCTCCGCGGCATGTGGGATCCTCCCAGACCAGGGCTCGAACCCGTTTCCCCTGCATTGGCAGGCAGACTCTCAACCATTGCGCCACCAGGGAAGCCCTCAATGTGATTTTTTTTGAGGGGGTGGGGATACTTTACAAAATGATTACAAAGTTTCCTTAGGAGAATAAACATGTAAGGGAGCATACTAAAGGTAGAGTAATGAAGGAAAACGTGCCCTATATGATATTTTAAATTATACAATAGACAGTTTAATTTAACCAAATAGTTTAGAAGTAGTCCAAGTGTACACAGAAATTTAGTATATAAGAGACATTTCAAATCAGTGAAAGAAAGGGATGGGGCACCTAGGTAACTATTTGGAAACAAAACTGTATTTCACCTTATAACAAAATAAATTCCAGAAGGATTAGAAATTTTAATGTGAGAAATGTTAAGTAAAAAAATTATATACGGAGAGGGGCAAGATGGCGGAAGAGTAAGACGCGGAGATCACCTTCCTTCCCACAGATACAGTAGAAATACATCTACACGTGGAACTGCTCCTACAGAACACCCACTGAACGCTGGCAGAAGACGTCAGACCTCCCAAAAGGCAAGAAAATCCCCACGTGCTTGGGCAGGGCAAAAGAAAAAAGAAATAACATAGACAAAAGAATAGGGACGGGATCTGCACCAGTGGGAGGGAGCTGTGAAGGAGGAAAGGTTTCCATACACTAGGAAGCCCCTTCGTGGGCAGAGACTGCGGGTGGCAGAGGGGGGAAGCTTCGGAGCCACAGAGGAGAGCGCAGCCACAGGGGTGCGGAGGGCAAAGCGGAGAGATTCCCGCATGGAGGATCGGTGCTGAGTGGCACTCACCAGCCCAAGAGGCTTGTCTGCTCAGCCGCCGGGGCGGGCGGGGGCTGGGAGCTGAGGCTCGGGCTTCGGTGCTAGCCGGGAGGGAGTCCGGGAAAAAGTCTGCGGCTGGCGAAGAGGCAAGAGACTTTTTCTTGCCTCTTTGTTTTGTGGTGCGCAAGGAGAGGGGATTCAGAGCGCCGCCTAAACGAACTCCAGAGACGGGCGTGAGCCGCGGCTATCAGTGCGGACCCCAGAGGCGGGCGGGAGATGCTAAGGCTGCTGCTGCCGCCACCAAGAAGCCTGTGTGCGAGCACAAGTCACTCTCCACACCGCCGCTCCTGGGAGCCTGTGCAGCTCGCCACTGCCAGGGTCCCGTGATCCAGGGACAACTTCGCCGGGAGTACTCACGGCGCGCCTCAGGATGCTGCAACGTCAAGCCGGCCTCTGCCGCCGCAGGCTTGCCCCGCCTCCTCCATACCGCTCCCTCCCCCCGGCCTGAGTGAGCCAGAGCCCCCGAAGCAGCTGCTCCTTTAACCCCCTCCTGTCTGGGCGGGGAACAGACGCCCTCAGGCGACCTACACGCAGAGGCGGGTCCAAATCCAAAGCTGAACCCCGGGAGCTGTACGAACAAAGAAAAGAAAGGGAAGTCTCTCCCAGCAGCCTCAGAAGCAGCGGATTAAAGCTCCACAAACAACTTGATGTGCCTGCATCTGCTGAATACCTGAATAGACAACGAATCATCCCAAATTCAAGAGGTGGACTTTGGGAGCAGAATATATTAATTTTTCCCCTTTTCCTTTTTTTGTGAGTGTATATGTGTATGCGTCTGGGTGAGATTTTGTCTGTACAGCTTTGCTTTCACCATTAGTCCTAGGGTTAGGTCCGTCCGTGTTTTTTTTTTTTTTTTTTTAACTCAAAAAAAATTTTTTCTCCTAATAAATGTTTTCTTAATAATTTTTTCCTTATTTTCTATTTTTAGAAATTAAAAAAAATTTTTTAATAAGTTTTTTCATATTTTTTATTTTAAAAAATTAACATTTTTTTCTTAATAAATTTTATTCTTAATAATTTTTTTCTTATTTTTTACTACAAAAAATTAATAAAGCTATTTTTAAAGATTAAAAAAAATTTTTTTTCTTAATACATTTATTCTTAATAATTTTTTTTTCTTATTTTTTATTATAATAGCTTTATTTTATTTTATTTTATCCTCTTTCTTTCTTTCTTTCTATTTTTTTCTCCCTTTTATTCTGAGCCGTGTGGACGAAAGACTCTTGGTGCTCCAGCCAGGCATCAGGGCTGTGCCTCTGAGGTGGGAGAGCCAACTTCAGGACACTGGTCCACAAGAGACCTCCCAGCTCCACGTAACACCAAATGGTGAAAATCTCTCAGAGATCTCCATCTCAACATCAAGACCCAGCTTCACTCAACGACCAGCAAGCTACACTGCTGGACACCCTATGCCAAACAACTAGTAAGACAGGTACACAGCCCCATCCATTAGCAGAGAGGCTGCCTAAAATCATAAGGCCACAGACACCCCAAAACACACCACCAGACGTGGACGTGCCCACCAGAAAGACAAGATCCAACCTCATCCATCAGAACACAGGCACTAGTCCCCTCCACCAGGAAGCCTACACAACCCACTGAACCAACCTTAGCCACTGGGGACAGATACCAAAAGCAACGGGAACTATGAACCTGCAGCCTGTGAAAAGGAGACCCCAAACACAGTAAGATAAGCAAAATGAGAAGACAAAAAACCACACAGCAGGTGAAGGAGCAGTGTCAAAACACACCAGACCTAAAAAATGAAGGGGAAATAGGCAGTCTACCTGAAGAAGAATTCAGAATAATGATAGTAAAGATGATCCAAAATCTTGGAAATAGAATAGACAAAATGCAAGAAACGTTTAACAAGGATGTAGAAGAACTAAAGAGGAACCAAGCAACGATGAAAAACACAATAAATGAAATTAAAAATACTCTAGACGGGATCAAAAGCAGAATAACTGAGGCAGAAGAACGGATAAGTGACCTGGAAGATAAAATAGTGGAAATAACTACTGCAGAGCAGAATAAAGAAAAAAGAATGAAAAGAACTGAGGACAGTCTCAGAGACCTCTGGGACAACATTAAACGCACCAACATTCGAATTATAGGGGTCCCAGAAGAAGAAGAGAAAAAGAAAGGGACTGAGAAAATATTTGAAGAGATTATGGTTGAAAACTTCCCTAATATGGGAAAGGAAATAGTTAATCAAGTCCTGGAAGCACAGAGAGTCCCATACAGGATAAATCCAAGGAGAAACACGCCAAGACACATATTAATCAAACTATCAAAAATTAAATATAAAGAAAACATATTAAAAGCAGCAAGGGAAAAACAACAAATAACACACAAGGGAATCCCCATAAGGTTAACAGCTGATCTTTCAGCAGAAACTCTGCAAGCCAGAAGGGAGTGGCAGGATATACTTAAAGTCATGAAGGAGAAAAACCTACAACCAAGGTTACTCTACCCAGCAAGGATCTCATTCAGATTTGATGGAGAAATTAAAACCTTTACAGACAAGCAAAAGCTGAGAGAGTTCAGCACCACCAAACCAGCTTTACAACAAATGCTAAGGGAACTTCTCTAGGCAAGAAACACAAGAGAAGGAAAACACCTACAATAACAAACATAAAATATTTAAGAAAATGGGAATAGGAACATACATATCGATAATTACCTTAAATGTAAATGGATTAAATGCTCCCAACAAAAGACACAGACTGGCTGAATGGATACAAAAGCAAGACCCATATATATGCTGTCTACAAGAGACCCACTTCAGACCTAGAGACACATACAGACTGAAAGTGAGGGGATGGAAAAAGATATTCCATGCAAATGGAAATCAAAAGAAAGCTGGAGTAGCAATTCTCATATCAGACAAAATAAGACTTTAAAATAAAGACTATTACAAGAGACAAAGAAGGACACTATATAATGATCAAGGGATCGATCCAAGAAGAAGATATAACAATTGTAAATATTTATGCACCCAACATAGGAGCACCTCAGTACATAAGGCAAATACTAACAGCCATAAAAGGGGAAATCGACAGTAACACAATCATAGTAGGGGATTTTAACACCCCACTTTCACCAATGGACAGATTATCCAAAATGAAAATAAATAAGGAAACACAAGCTTTAAATGATACATTAAACAAGATGGACTTAATTGATAGGACATTCCACCCAAAAGCAACAGAATACACATTTTTCTCAAGTGCTCATGGAACATTCTCCAGGATAGATCATATCTTGGGTCACAAATCAAGCCTTGGTAAATTTAAGAAAATTGAAATCGTATCAAGTATCTTTTCTGACCACAACGCTATGAGACTAGATATCAATTACAGGAAAAGATCTGTAAAAAATACAAACACATGGAGGCGACACAATACACTACTTAATAACGAAGTGATCACTGAAGAAATCAAAGGGGAAATCAAAAAATACCTAGAAACAAATGACAATGGAGACACGACGACCCAAAACCTATGGGACACAGCAAAAGCAGTGCTAAGAGGGAAGTTTATAGCAATACAAGCCTACATCAAGAAACAGGAAACATCTCGAATACACAACCTGACCTTGCACCTAAAGCAATTAGAGAAAGAAGAGCAAAAAAACCCCAAAGCTAGCAGAAGGAAAGAAATCATAAAGATCAGATCAGAAATAAATGAAAAAGAAATGAAGGAAACACTAGCAAAAATCAATGAAACTAAAAGCTGGTTCTTCGAGACGATAAACAAAATTGATAAACCATTAGCCAGACTCATCAAGAGAAAAAGGGAGAAGACTCAAATCAACAGAATTAGAAATGAAAAAGGAGAAGTAACCACTGACACTGCAGAAATACAAACGATCATGAGAGATTACCACAAGCAACTCTATGCCAATAAAATGGACAACCTGGAAGAAATGGACGGATTCTTAGAAATGCACAACCTACCGAGACTGAACCAGGAAGAAATAGAAAATATGAACAGACCAATCACAAGCACTGAAATTGAAACTGTGATTAAAAATCTTCCAACAAACAAAAGCCGAGGACCAGATGGCTTCACAGGCGAATTCTATCAAACATTTAGAGAAGAGCTAACACCTATCCTTCTCAAACTCTTCCAAAATATTGCAGAGGGAGGAACACTCCCCAACTCATTCTATGAGGCCACCATCACCCTGATACCAAAACCAGACAAAGATGTCACAAAGAAAGAAAACTACAGGCCAATATCACTGATGAATATAGATGCAAAAATCCTCAACAAAATAATAGCAAACAGAATCCAACAGCACATTAAAAGGATTATACACCATGATCAAGTGGGGTTTATTCCAGGAATGCAAGGATTCTTCAATATATGCAAATCAATCAACGTGATACATCATATTAACAAATTGAAGGAGAAAAACCATATGATCATCTCAATAGATGCAGAGAAAGCTTTTGACAAAATTCAACACCCATTTATGATAAAAGCCCTACAGAAAGTAGGCATAGAGGGAACTTTCCTCAACATAATAAAGGCCATATATGACAAACCCACAGCCAACATTGTCCTCAATGGTGAAAAACTGAAACCATTTCCACTAAGATCAGGAACAAGACAAGGTTGCCCACTCTCACCACTATTATTCAACATAGTTTTGGAAGTCCTAGCCACAGCAATCAGAGAAGAAAAAGAAATAAAAGGAATCCAAATCGGAAAAGAAGAAGTAAAGCTGTCACTGTTTGCAGATGACATGATACTATACATAGAGAATCCTAAAGATGCTACCAGAAAACTCCTAGAGCTAATCAATGAATTTGGGAAAGTAGCAGGATACAAAATTAATGCACAGAAATCTCTTGCATTCCTATATACTAATGATGAAAAAATCTGAAAGTGAAATTAAGAGAACACTCCCGTTTACCATTGCAACAAAAAGAATAAAATATCTAGGAATAAACCTACCTAAGGAGACAAAAGACCTGTATGCAGAGAATTATAGGACACTGATGAAAGAAATTAAAGATGATACAAATAGATGGAGAGATATACCATGTTCTTGGATTGGAAGAATCAACATTGTAAAAATGACTCTACTACCCAAAGCAATCTACAGATTCAATGCAATCCCTATCAAACTACCACTGGCAATTTTCACAGAACTAGAACAAAAAATTTCACAATTTGTATGGGGACACAAAAGACCCCGAATAGCCAAAGCAATCTTGAGAACGAAAAATGGCGCTGGAGGAATCAGGCTCCCTGACTTCAGACTATATTACAAAGCTACAGTAATCAAGACAGTTTGGTACTGGCACAAAAACAGAAATATAGATCAATGGAACAGGATAGAAAGCCCAGAGATAAACCCACGCACATATGGTCACCTTATCTTTGATAAAGGAGGCAAGCATACACAGTGGAGAAAAGACAGCCTCTTTAATAAGTGGTGCTGGGAAAATTGGACAGGTACATGTAAAAGTATGAAATTAGAACACTCCCTGACACCATACACAAAAATAAACTCAAAATGGATTAAAGACCTAGGTGTAAGGCCAGACACTATCAAACTCTTAGAGGAAAACATAGGCAGAACACTCTATGACATAAATCACAGCAAGATCCTTTTTGACCCACCTCCTAGAGAAATGGAAATAAGAACACAAACAAATGGGACCTAATGAAACTTAAAAGCTTTTGCACAGCAAAGGAAACCATAAACAAGACCAAAAGACAACCCTCAGAATGGGAGAAAATATTTGCAAATGAAGCAACTGACAAAGGATTAATCTCCAAGATTTACAAGCAGCTCATGCAGCTCAATAACAAAAAAACGAACAACCCAATCCAAAAATGGGCAGAAGACCTAAATAGACATTTCTCCAAAGAAGATATACAGATGGCCAACAGACACATGAAAGAATGCTCAACATCATTAATCATTAGAGAAATGCAAATCAAAACTACAATGAGGTATCATCTCACACCGGTCAGAATGGCCATCATCAAAATATCTACAAACAATAAATGCTGGAGAGGGTGTGGAGAAATGGGAACATTCTTGCACTATTGGTGGGCATGTAAATTGATACAGCCACTATGGAGAACAGTATGGAGGTTCTTTAAAAAACTACAAATAGAACTACCATATGACCCAGCAATCCCACTACTGGGCATATACCCTGAGAAAACCATAATTCAAAAAGAGTCATGTACCAAAATGTTCACTGGAGCTCTATTTACAATAGCCAGGACATGGAAGCAACCTAAGTGTCCATCATCGGATGAATGGATAAAGATGTGGCACATATATACAATGGAATATTACTCAGCCATAAAAAGAAATGAAATGGAGGTATTTGTAATGAGGTGGATGGAGTTAGAGTCTGTCATACAGAGTGAAGTAAGTCAGAAAGAGAAAAACAAATACAGTATGCTAACACATATATATGGAATCTAAGGAAAAAAGAAAAAAAAAAAAGGCCATGAAGAACCTAGTGGCAAGATGGGAATAAAGACACAGACCTACTAGAGAATGGACTTGAGGATATGGGGAGGGGGAGGGGTGAGATGTGACAGGATGAGAGAGTGTCATGGACATATATACACTACCAAATGTAAAATAGATAGCTAGTGGGAAGCAGCCGCATAGCACAGGGAGATCAGCACGGTGCTTTGTGACCGCCTGGGGGGGTGGGATGGGGAGGGTGGGAGGGAGGGAGATGCAGGAGATATGGGAACGTGTGTATATCTGTAGCTGATTCACTTTGTTATAAAGCAGAAACTAACACACCATTGTGAAGCAATTATACTTCAATAAAGATGTTTAAAAAAAGTTATATACAAATATTTTGGCCATTTTCAGGTGGGGAAAGTTAGAAATCATAAATCAAACAAATAATGGAGTGGGCTACCTAAAAATGTACTTTTAAAATCTTGTAAGGGAAAAAAAGTGCCATAAACAAGCCCAACTGAAAATGACAAAATGCAGGAAAATACTTGCAAATTAGGACCAAGTCAACATTCCTAATATACAAAACAACCCTCAAATATCAAGTAAGAAAAAGAGCATATGTTAAAAGTAAGTATGGAAAATGCAAAGCAATTCAAAAAAGAAGAAACAGAAAAGTGTAAATGACATGAGAAAAAGGTTCAACATTCCTAAATTTCTAAGTAAAATGATACATCATTTTCCCCATCATGTTAGCAAAGATTAGAAAGATGGATGTTACCCAATATTGGTAAGGATTTGGAGAAATGCATATTTCATGTTATTAAAAGCAATAGCTGGCATTTATTAAGCACTTATTAGGTGCCAAACATTGGGCTAAACACATTCATTCTCTCACTTAATTATGGTAACAATCTTAAAAGAGACATATTTAGACTCCCCATTTTATATTAGAGGAAGATCACAGGGCTAGAAAGGAGAGAGGTGGCATAGACATATACCCAATAGTCTGGGATGGGAATATAAACTGGTGTAACTAATGTGAAAATACATATCAAAATTTTGAGTGTGCACATCTTTTGTGTGTGTGGGTGTGTGTGTGTGTGTGTGTATGTGCACATCTTTGACCCAGGACTTCTACTATTGGAAATTTATCCTGAGAAATAAGCAGAAATGTGCACAAAGACATAAGTACAAGATTATTCATGGCAGTATTGTTCAGAAAAGATAAAAAATTATATTATGTAACAACTTAAATGGGAAAGAATTTGAAAAAGGATACATGTCAATATATGTGTAACTGAATCACTTTGCTGTACATCTGAAACTAACACAACATTGTTAATCAACTATACTCCAATATAAAATAAAAAGTTAAAAAAAAGAAAAGATAAAAAATGAAAACAATGCCTAATAATAAAGAAAATTGATAATGGTACATCTACACAAGGGAATACTACAAAGCAATTACAAATTATGATATAGATTCATATTTGGCATGGGATAATGTACACAATACATATGGTCAAGTGACAAAAGTAGGTTATAAAACAGCAGGTAAATTATTATCCCACTTATTGAAAATATTTATCTACATGTGTATCTGCATAGAAACTGGACCGTAGTGTATGGGCAATTTGTGGTTTCTTAGAATGGTAAGTGTTATTGGTCAGAGGGTTTAATTCTTTTCCCCCATCTACCTCCAGTAACCTAGGACATTGAGTAAGCATACAGTAGATGTGCAACTTCCCCTTGGATTTTCTGTATTAGGCTTTGTTTTTTGTTTGTTTGTTTGTTTTGTATTTTATAATCTTTCTGTAATTTCCACATTCTGGTCTAGTCTATTGTCCTCAACTTGAAGGAAAGTGTTTTTTTAAAAAATAATGTTTTGCTTGGTTTCTTCCCTCCTTCCTCTCCCTTCCTTCCTTTCCTTCTCCCTATTTACTTATTTACTTAACTCCTTCCTCACTCCCAAGCCTTCACTGAACAAGAAATATGCTAACAGTAAGATAAGACTGCACAAAATATTATATATCTCCATATTTTTCGATCCTATGGTACATAAGTTTTATATTCAATACAGATTTATGAAATAACTATAATTTTATAGTCATAATATACTTCTACCAAACTACTGGACCACTTGAACTAGGCATCAAAAATAGTTCTAGGTGTGTACACATTCAAACACCAATATAAGTCTTGTATACACTATCCATGTCAAGAATTCTCTAAAATAGCAATAGAGTTAAGCTCTACTATTTGTTTGTGTCACCTTTCTTTCTTTTTTCTAATATTACCAGCCATTAGTGCTTAATTCCTATTTCTATTAACTTATTTGAGGTTGCAAAATGGTGATATTCTATCACTTCTTTTTTTATTAATTGTAATACTTTTATAAAGGGGATCATTCTGCCTCTTGGTTACCCAGTGGTACAGGAAAGGTTTTCAAAATTGGGAACTGTGTCTATCACCTTCGGAAGGGGACCCTTTTTTTAAAGTACCCTTGTAAACTCAAGGATTTAAGCATATTTGATGGGTTTTAATCCACTGGATTATCATTATTATCATTATTGAAGATCAAATTGTCCCATTTGGGGCGATTCCAAGCCTCTTCCAGTTATCTCTTCAATCCTTTGAGATGTTCCTAGTAGTCTTTAGTAGAGGTCCTGCTATATGATATGACAAAAGTTTTCAGGCTCATCTAGAATACTTCCTGACTCTGACCTAGAATCAGTCATTTCTCCATAAAATCCTGATTTGTTTTGATGAATAATGGTATTTCAAAACCATAATTTAGGCACTATGAATGCAACTGCTACTGGATTGGTCATTGTTTCTAGGCCTTTTCTGTGATCAGAAAGAGCTAGGAAATTTACACACGTGTGTGTGTGTGTGTGTGTGTGTGTGTGTGTGTGCATGCGGGCATGTGTGTTTCATAAGATTATACTGATACTTTCAATTCAAATTCTAGACTATAGAGCTTTTACTTAACATTTTCTCTATTACATCGGTAACTGCTTTCTTACACATCAAGAATCTTGGTTATAAGAGATGACAGAATTAAAATACTCTATAATTAGGTATTTATCATATCACACACACGAGTTTCAGAAAAACAATATTAATATTACCACTAATATGATTAATAGTAATATAATTTTTTTTGCATAACTTTTCCCCATTCTCTCTTACTCCCATTTATTTTATAGTTGTGCTATCTAAACATTGTCAGAACACATAGCCATCATATACTAAACTTTCTCCCTCTTCACTCTTATTTTGTTTTTGTTCTACAGGAAATTATATTTAATGTTCACCACTGGTATTTATGTAGATATTTCCCCAGTCCTTTTGATTGTCTGAAGCTCATTCTCTAGCAGATTCCTCAAGAAAGTGCTCAAAGGAACAATATTGCCTGACTTCTCCTACACTGATCATTTGACCAGCTTATCGTTTATACTTAAAAGTCAGTTGAGTATCTTTATGTTACTCCATTTTCTTCTGGCATAAAGCACTACTGTGAAAAACTATGATGGGAACCTGATTTTCTTTCCCTTATAAGTCATATGTTCCTTTCTTGTAGGTGATGAAAGCTTTTTTCTCTCTTTCTTTAAAGTCCATGAATTTAACTAGAACATGTCTTGATGTTGGTCATCTGAGTCAATATTCTTGGGTACATGGTGTATTCTTTCAACATGGCTTCAATTTTTTTTTTTAAATTTCAGGGAAGGTTTCTTTAATTATAGTTTTAGTATTTGTTCTGTTATATTGCTTTGATTTCCTTTTTCAAGAATCCCTATTATTTGTCTTCTTTGCCTATCTTATTACTTTCTCTTGAACCTTTTAATCTTTTAAAATTTTCTCTTATTTCCACCTTCTATTTTTTTCTTATGGCATCATTTGCTTTTGCCTTGCTACTACTTTAGGCTTCACTTCTGATGTGATTTTGCCATTTATGTCTAATTTTCTTTAGGTTCTGTCACCTTATTCCTGAGTTTTTGTAATTGATATATGTTTTTCTTTCATGTCTTATTTTCTTAGTGCCTTTTAGCTCATTCTGAAATAGTAGGTTATAGTTTTGGTCTGTTATGTGTGCATGCTTTTATTGTCAGTACGAATATTATTTTGTTCCCCTTTTCCCCCATAATAACTTTGTATACTATTTGACCATGACACTTTTCTATCGTGCATTTTTATGTAAATTTAATTTTCCTGAACTTTTGGAATGAGGAGGGGTTCAGGAAAGCTTTAACTTTACAAAGCTCCCTCTTCTGCTACTTTGGGGTAGTGTTAAAAAATATGATGGTTTGCCTGGTTTGTTTTCTAAGATTTCTTGACTCTGTAACCCTCCCCCACTTTTATCTTGACCTTCTTCTCTTATCTCTCTTGTCCCTTTCCTGATAAAATTTTATCTCACTCCCAGCAGTTTCTCCTTAGGGTGGGCTCTGCCTTAGAATGGTACCCTGGTAAGTCAGTTTTGAGCGTTCACAGGAGTTAGACTGCTCCTGCCCTTTAAAACCCCCCCAGTTGAAGCTACTGCTATCTAATAGGCCTGTAGAGTCTTAGTGAATATTCTGGAGTTCTGCTCTCAGGTTCATCAGATGTTGCCCCATTTCTCCTTCTTCCTCTTGCAGACATGCCAATACCAACTGGGTCTAGAGGCTATCGGTAGTCTGTCCCCACCGAATTGTATCTTGGGGTTCATGGGGATACCATGTCACATGGTTTTGTTGTAACTGTTCTATGGATTTTAAATTTAGCTATCTAGTTTCTCTTTCTGTTTTTAAATGAGGATTCAGAGAAACCAAAAACTATGCTATGTCACCACTGTCACCATCTTCCCAAAACCCACCCCTCCATCCAGTCCCTTCCCCCAAGGACTAGCTTTTGAACCGCTGTGACTTAGGCACTACCATCTTTTAAGTACTGCTTGAGAGAGTAGCTGGTGATTGCTTTTTGAAAGACATCACTTTGATGAACCAAGTTTTAAACCTATTGTTAGTGTTCATGTCATAAAACTGCCTTAAAGCCATTATTTTTGTTCAGTAACAAAGTTCCTCAAGAGGGAGAAAATCCAAGATCCTTACACCAAACCAAATTCTGTGCCAAAGAGTACAGAGTAAAAATATTACTGAACAGATTGTGCATTGTCAAGTTAGTCTGAATTTTTCAATTTAGAGATAAAGTGCCTGATGCATGGCAGGTACTCACATGTTTGAGTGAAGGATCCAGGAAAAGCCTAAGCTAGTAGTTGTCACCATTTTTATCCTCTTCTCTGTAAAGAAATGTTTCCCTAAATCTAATTCAACCCATGCTTCAAATATATTAAAGACAAACCACCATTCTGGAATTTTTGGTAAGCTTTTCCTCATATACCAAACCTGACTGGAATCCAACAACAAAGAATCCTTTCCAGAAGTTTAACCCCATCTTCATGCTTACAGTACTTTTTAAAAATAATAAACCATAATTTAGTAGACAGCATGGGGCTTCCCTGGTGGCGCAGTGGTTGAGAGTCTGCCTGCCAATGCGGGGAACACGGGTTCGAGCCCTGGTCTGGGAAGATCCCACATGCCGCGGAGCAACTAGGCCCGTGAGCCACAACTACTGAGCCTGCGCGTCTGGAGCCTGTGCTTCACAACAAGAGAGGCCGCGACAGTGAGAGGCCCGTGCACCGCGATGAAGAGTGGCCCCCGCTTGCCGCAACTAGAGAAAGCCCTCGCACAGAAACGAAGACCCAACACAGCCATAAATAAATAAATAAAAAGCAAATCCCTTCCACTAACAGAAATCCAATTTCGGTGAAAACTTTATTAAAAAAAAAAAAAAGCCTTGAAAGGATCAAGGATCAAACTATCTGCAAGTAACTTAACCAAATTCCAAGAACAAAGCTCAAGAATATTTATAGTACAAAAATACCCATCCACAAGGTAAAATTTTACCAACAAGGTACAATTCACAATATCTAGCATCCAATCAAAATTAACTAGGTATGCAAAAAAGTAGGAAAATATGACCCATGCAGAGAAGAAAAACCAAAGAGCAACAAAACTTCTACAGGATTACAGCAGAACAGTAAAAATTATGTGACTACTACATTATACATTTTAACTATATTCCATATGTTCAGAATTATTTTATGCACCTAAAAACACAACTTCAAAATACATGAAGCAAAAAGTGATAGAAATTCCGAAGAGAAACTGATAAATCCATAATTACAGTTAGAGATTTCAACATCTCTCAAAAATTGACAATAGAAAATCAGTAATGACACAGAAGATCTAAACACCACCATCAACCAAATTATGAAAATGTTTTAACTGACCATAAACACTGAACCAATAACTATTCTGACTGCAAACAAGATAAAGCAACGCTGATTCTTATCCAGGTAAGGTTTCACAAAATAATTCAAGATCCCAACAACATTAGAATTCTATGGTTAAAAATAGATAGGGCTGGGCTTCCCTGGTGGCGCAGTGGTTGAGAATCTGCCTGCCAATGCAGGGGACACGGGTTCGAGCCCTGGTCTGGGAAGATCCCAACAACATTAGAATTCTATGGTTAAAAATAGATAGGGCTGGGCTTCCCTGGTGGCGCAGTGGTTGAGAATCTGCCTGCCAATGCAGGGGACACGGGTTCGAGCCCTGGTCTGGGAAGATCCCACATGCCGCGGAGCAACTAGGCCCGTGAGCCACAACTACTGAGCCTGCACGACTGGAGCCTGTGCTCCGCAACAAGAGAGGCCACGATAGTGAGAGGCCCACGCACCGCGATGAAGAGTGGCCCCCGCTTGCCACAACTAGAGAAAGCCCTCGCACAGAAACGAAGACCCAACACAGCCAAAAAAAAAAAAAAAAAAAAAGCCAAAAAAAAAAAAGCCAAAAAAAAAAAAAATAGACAGCATGATGGTGTTCACTGTATTATTTCCCTCCATGTTAATACAATGCTATCCATCTCAACTAACTCAATTAGCTGTACAAACTTCAAAAATGACTTTGTGTGTATGTGTGTGTCAGAAGTGGGATTTGAACCCATGCCTCCATTCGGAGACAAAAATGACTTTTTTCTGTAAAATATAAAATGGGCAAAAGAGCTACCAAAACCATTAAATGTGACAAACACTAGACCCAAAATCTAGTTTACCTAATAGATGACTGCTTACTATTTTTTTCCGCAGTTCCAATACCTGAATTACATTTTTCAAGTCTGCACATAAACGCTGCCCTGGGGTCATTATATACCAAACATTACTATTCCTAGTATTAGTGCTCTAACAATCTGTTTCTCTCTCCGTTCACCCCACGTCTCCTCCCTCCCTCATCTCCTTCCTCCCTCTCTCCCCCGTCTCTCTTTCATACACACACACACACACACACACACACACACACACACACACACACACAGTCACACAATGAAGCTTCCAAATAACTGCCCTGGCCCCGTCCAAATGTATTTTTATTCTTTTGGAACGGGGGATTGGTACGGTCCTTGGGGTAACAGAAAAAGAGTAACGAACTGTATCATAAATATGAACCATCAGCCACGTCAAAAAGTCTAGGCGTTGGGGGTAGGGCGGGATGCAGCTCTAGATAAGGGAAAGTAAACAAGGGGATTCAACTGCGGAGGCCGGTATTATTGTTTGTATGTGGGCCTGTTGCTCTGGGTGGGGATTGGGGCTAGGTCCTAGGAGGACAACCATCCCACCTCCAAGAAGAAAAACGAAACCTGCAGCTCCCTGGGAAGGAAAGGGAAGCACTCCCGAAAGCGCTCCTCCCCCGAACTTGATTGCGGAGTCGCGGCAGGCCCGGCCCGGGCAGGAGCTGTCAGAACCGCCGCATCCCCGCCGCTCTGCCCACAGGAGAGCGACTTGCGTCTTCGCCCCCACTCAGATCACCAGGGTATCCGCAAACGTTCTGCTCCCCTCCCTTCGCCACTCAGCCAGCTGACGACGAGCAGAAGGAGGCGGCGGAGAGCCCCAGTCCCAGGGTGGAGAGAGGGCCCCCGAGCCCCGGGTCCTCCGCCTTCTGGGCCTCTGCCCCCTTGCTCACCCACCTGATGCTCCTTCACCACTTCGCTGAGGCAGGGATACCGCTCCGAGATCCATCGGTAAAACTTGGGGACTCCCATTTCGACCGTCAGTGCTAACTCAAGTCGGGGCAAAACCGAAACCAAACGCCCCGCCGGGGCCTACGCCGCCGCCTCCGGCCGTCGCTCCGCAGATGACAACACACCGCCCACCTAACCATAGAGAGCAGACGCCGGGCCTAGAGCGGCCGGCTTCGAGACCGCATCTCCGGGGCGGGGCTCTAGCCCCGGCCCGAACTCGCCGCGGCGGAGCTGCCTGGTTACATTGAAGAGCGCCCAGGCGTTTCTGAATGCGTGTGTGAAATCCAGTTCTGAAAATGCCAGTTGACAGACCTGAGCGCTGTAAGTGGATTTGGAAGGGGATGAAAACCTCACGAGACGACTGGAAGAGTCCTGGCTGCTTCCGTCTTCTGGGATTACTAATCTCTGTTTTTCAACACAGATTTGAAAAGGTCTGATGATTTATTTGGTTTAGTTTGTTTTGTGAGCGGAAATTTTTTCTTTCAGGATACAAAAGTTTCTTTTAAAAACGTTCTTTTCCAAATTATTTGCGTAAAATGATTTCCTAACTCCCCTCCACCCAGCTTCCTCCTTAACTCTTAACATTAGGCCTTCGATAGGAAAGTATACGTTTAGTTTTCACATTTATACCTCTTGGGTTATTATATTTTCCCCCATCACACTTCAACTGTACAAAAAGGCAGAATTTTGTAAGGTAAACCTAAGTGAAATTATCTGTTACAAAAAGATTATGTTTTCGTTTATTTGTATTTAATAACCTCTTTGCTTTGAAATTATTATGAATTATTTTAAATCTTCCGCAATAAAATGTACTCCCAAATTTAACGTTAAAATTTTTTAGATTTTAAAACCTCATGAAATTTTAAGTAATGCTGTTTCCCCCAACCACTGGATTCTGCATTCTGGTACACTTTTAGTATGGCAGCATCTTTAAAATTACAGAATGTTTATACAGTTTTCATATTCATGTTAATTGGCTAATTTTTTTTTCCCTATCACATTTTCAACAAATACAAAAAAAGAGAGTATTACTAAGTGAACTTAATGATGTGCTATTTATGTTTACATCTCTCTTACTAGACAGTTCCCAGAGGTAAGGGGAACCATGATTTGTCTACAGTATTTATTCAATATGATTTTTTGTTCAAATGAATCCTTATGTTAGTACTTAAAATCAATGAAAGTTGTAAAATGAAATTAGGCTGGCTTGT
The DNA here is from genome assembly GCF_949987535.1 of Balaenoptera acutorostrata. NCBI lineage: Eukaryota > Metazoa > Chordata > Mammalia > Artiodactyla > Balaenopteridae > Balaenoptera > Balaenoptera acutorostrata. The sequence goes on from NC_080067.1 coordinate 28,185,242, forward strand.
TTCTTGCAAATACATCTTTTTAAGAGCATAAGAACATAAGATGTTCCATTTCTCCAGTTATAATACACAGTATATATTAAGAAAGCAGTTTATTTCTTAACAACATATATTATTTTAAATATTATTAACAATCAGGGAGAAATACCAGTTACTGTGAGAACATAAACATATGTTGTAATTTGGAATTGAATAGATACAAACACAGATTAATGATCCAAGTGCACTGATTTTAGATTATTAACATATTCTTTGAAGTAACTCCATTTCACATATATGGGGTCCAACCAAGGTACATCTGGCATAGCAAGTTTTCATCAGTTGCTTCTTGTATAAGGTAATGCACATGTCCTTCAATAGATAATGGCAGTCCTGTCACTCTATTTCGGGTCTTGATTACACCTTGTAGTCTCTGCTCGATGTCAAGAACATGGGTTTTGGCCTAAAAAGAAATTGAAAATCATAAGGACTAAGGACCCAATGACATGTAGATGTTTATAATTTGGAATTACTGCCTTTCTTTTATCTAACATATTAATGCCATTTTACTGATTATTACCCCTTTTGTAAGAGCAAATGCAGACAAAAGAGAGAAGAAATGAAACAAATACAATAACTTGAGATACTGATCTCGAGGCTTGCAATTTTGATCTAACATCAACTGTTTGGACATTTTTCAGGACTCTGTGAAATACCAGGGAATCTCTTCCATGTTAGAAGTCTAGAAAAATAATAATATAAAAAAATCTACTCTGAAAAGTGTTTAGGACTTAAACATTTGAATATTAGTATTCTAATAACAGCAACAATACTCTAATGCCTAATATTTAGATTATGTTGTATGCAAATGGGAGTTCTAAGTGAGCTACTTGTAATTCTACATATTTTTCTCAATCAAGAAAGCATATCAGAATGCAAAAGTGAGAATGATGTAATTAGAAAAACAACCCTCAAATCTATTCTAACTTATTTAAAATAACTATCTGGAAAATTTGAGGATTCAACTAATATAGTCAGCTCTCTGCAGCCAATGATTCAACCAACCACGGACTGAAAATATTCAGGGGAAAAAAATTCCATAAAGTTCCAAAAAGGAAAACTTCAATTTGCCATACACCAGCAACTATTTACATAGCATTTATACTGTATTTACAACTATTTACATGGTATTTACATTGTACTAGGTATTATAAGTAATCTAGAGATGACTTAAAGTATATGGGATGATATACACAGGTTATATACAAATCCTACAGCATCTTATATACGGGAGTTGAGCATTCCAGGATTTTGGTATCCATAGGGGGGTCCTGGAACCTATCCCCCGTGGAAATCAAGGGACAAGGGACTACTATGTTAGTAAAGAGTTCTACATATTGAAGCTGAGACCTGCTGCTCTATAAATTCAGGCAATTTGTGTTCAAGTTTTTCCCATTCTATATCATAACTGTGATTTGTTTATGGTTAAACAAGCATGCTTTGAACTGTTTTTATTATACAAATGATAAGAATGTTAACATTAGTAATGACAATAAAGAAAACTTATGCCATTGTCATACTAGATAGAGAACTAAATTTCAGAGTATTCAATGGTCAGTCACTGACAGTATTTAGAATCAGTTCCCATTTGTAGAGATATACAGTATCAGTTCATATCAAGCTACACCTTCTACTAACCTTTTCGTTGAGAACTTCCCCTGTTTCATTCAGTGGTGCTTTGGAATGCCCTTTCACTGGTTTACTCCATTCCACAAGAGGATCATGTAGAAAAGTCTTTAAGACACTAAAATGGAAACAAATATTATGGTAATAATACAATGTTATCTTTGTAAAAAGAACTCTCATTAATGTCAACAGTTAGGTGAAGGATAACTACTGAAGGATAAGAAGCTAATGGTAATACTCTTACCAAACACATTACTACCATTTCAGAAAATGCTGTGCTTCCTCCTTCAGAGAATTTGCCTTTGCCTACGTCTAAACTATCCAATGTATTTTACCATAATGCCTGGTAGACAGGTTTTAAATAAAAAAGTGAATAAATGAGCTTTAAATGTCCTTTTGAAAAACTACTTCCCACAGCTAACATATTTAATGGTAAAAGACTGGCTTCTTCACCCCCAAGATTAGGAAAAAGACAAGGATGTAGATGTCTCAACATGGCTCTTTAACATTGATCTAGCTAGGGCAATTAGGCAAGAAAAAGAAAAGGCACTGAGATTAGATTAGAAAAAATAAAACTATCCCTATCTACAGATGACCTCTTGTTGTAGAGAGAAAATCTTAAGGTATCTGCAAAAATAACTATGACAACTAATAAATGAGTTCAGTAAGGTTGCAGGATACAAGATCAATATACAAATTTAGTTATATTTCTATACACTAGCAATGAACAATCCAAACATGAAATTAAGAAAAAAATTCCATTTAGAAATACTTAGGAACACATTTTTAAAAAGTTAAATACAAGATTTGCAAACTAAAAATTACAAAACGTTGTTGACAGAAATTGAAGAAGACTTAAATAAATGGAAAGATATCCTATGTTCATGGATCAAAAGACTTACGATGGCAATACTCCCTAAATTGATTTACAGATTCAATGCCATTCCTATCAAAATCCAGGGTGGCCTTTGCAGAAATTGGCAAGATGATCTTAAAATGCATATGGAAATGCAGGAGACGCATAACAGTCAAACAGTCTTGAAAAAGAAAAAAAAAGTCGGAGGAGTCACACTTCCTGACTTCAAAACATACTACAAAGCTATAGTAATCAGGAGAATGTGCTATTGGCATAAGGTTAGACATACAGATCAATGGAATAAAACTGAGAATCTAGAAATACACCCTTACATGTATGGTCAATTGATTTTCAACAGAAATGTCAAGACAATTAAATAGAGAAAAATAATCTCTTCAAAAATGGTGCTGGCAAAAACAGAAATACAAATCAATGGAACAGGGTAGAAAGCCCAGAGATAAACCCACGCACATATGGTCACCTTATTTTTGATAAAGGAGGCAAGAATATACAATGGAGAAAAGACAGCCTCTTCAATAAGTGGTGCTGGGAAAACTGGACAGCTACATGTAAAAGAACAAAATTAGAACATTCCCTAACACCATACACAAAGATAAACTCAAAATGGATTAAAGACCTAAATGTAAGGCCAGACACTATCAAACTCTTAGAGGAAAACATAGGCAGAACACTCTATGACATAAATCACAGCAAGATCCTTTTTGACCCACCTCCTAGAGAAATGGAAATAAAAACAAAAAAAACAAATGGGATCTAATGAAACTTAAAAGCTTTTGCACAACAAAGGAAACCATAAACAAGACGAAAAGACAACCCTCAGAATGGGAGAAAATATTTGCAAAAGAAGCAACTGACAAAGGATTAATCTCCAAAACTTACAAGCAGCTCATGCAGCTCAATATCAAAAAAAAAAACAAAAACCCAATCCAAAAATGGGCAGAAGACCTAAATAGACATTTCTCCAAAAAAGATATACAGATTGCCAACAAACACGTGAAAGAATGCTCAACATCATTAATCATTAGAGAAATGCAAATCAAAACTACAATGAGATATCATCTCACACCAGTCAGAATGGCCATCATCAAAAAATCTACAAACAATAAATGCTGGAGAGGGTGTGGAGAAAACGGAACCCTCTTGCACTGTTGGTGGGAATGTAAATTGATACAGCCACTATGGAGAACAGTATGGAGGTTCCTTATAAAACTAAAAATAGAACTACCATACAACCCAGCAATCCCACTACTGGGCATATACCCTGAGAAAACCATAATTCAAAAAGAGTCATGTACCATAATGTTCATTGCAGCAGTATTTACAATAGCCAGGACATGGAAGCAACCTAAGTGTCCATCGACAGATGAATGGATAGAGAAGATGTGGCACATATATACAATGGAATATTACTCAGGCATAAAAAGAAACAAAATTGAGTTATTTGCAGTGAGGTGGATGGACCTAGAGACTGTCATACAGAGTGAAGTAAGTCAGAAAGAGAAAAACAAATACCATATGCTAACACATATATATGGAATCTAGAAAAAAAAATGTTCTGAAGAACCTAGGGGCAGGACAGGAGTAAAGATGCAGACGTGGAGAATGGACTTGATGACATGGGGAGGGGGAAGGGTAAGCTGGGATGAAGTGAGAGAGTGGCATGGACATATATATACTACCAAATGTAAAATAGATAACTAGTGGAAAGCAGCTGCATGGCACAGGGAGATCATCTCGGTGCTTTGTGTCCACCTAGAGGGGTGGGATAGGGAGGGTCGGAGGGAGACGCCAGAGGAAGGAGAAATGGGGATAAAGGTATATGTATAGTTGATTCACTTTGTTATACAGCAGAAACTAACACACCATTGTAAAGCAATTATACTCCAATAAAGATGTTTAAAAAAAAAAGACAAATAATCCAATTAAAAAAACAGTCAAAGGATTTAAATAGACATTCGTCCAAAGAAGTTATGCAAGTGACCAATAAACATGAAAAGATGTTCAACATAACTGGTCATTAGGAAAATGCAAATTGAAACAACAATTAAATACAATTTCATACCCAGCAAGACAGATAAAATAATATAGATAGACAATAACAAGTTTTGGTTAAGGATGTGGAGAAACTGGAACACTTAAGACATTGCTAGTGGGACTATAACATATTACATCTGCTTTGGAAAACAGTTTGAAAGTTCCTCAAAATGTTAAGCTTAGAGTTAACATATCCAGAATCCTACTCATAGGTATAATCAAGAGAACTGAAAACATATATCCACATAAAACCTGTATGCAGATGTTCACAGCCACGCTATTCACAACAGCCAAAACAATCCCAAATGTCCATTAACTGATGAATGGATAAACAAAAGGTGGTATATCCATATAATAGAATATTATTTGACAATAAAAAAGAATGAAGTACTGATACATGCTAGAGCATAGATAAACCTTAAAAACATCATGCTACTGAAAGAACAGAGACACTAAAGGCCACATGTTGTATAATTCTACTTATATATGAAATATCCAGAATAGGCAAATCTATAGAGACAGAAAGAGATTCGTGGTTGCTAGGAGATGGTGGGGAGTAGAGTTAGGGAGTGACTGCTAATTTCTTTTGGAGGTGATGAAAATGTTTCATAATTAGATAGCAATGATGGTCGCACAATCTTGTGAATATACTGAAACCTCCATAGTATATATATTAAAAGACCGAAGTTTAGACTTCCCTGGTAACGTAGTGGTTAATCCACCTGCCAATGCAGGGGACACGGGTTCAAGCCCTGGTCTGGGAAGATCCCACATGCCATGGAGCAACTAAGCCTGTGCGCCACAACTACTGAGCCTGTGCTCTAGAGCCTGTGAGCCACAACTACTGAGACTGCATGCCACAGCTACTGAAGCCCGTGTGCCTAGAGCCTGTGCTCCGCAACAAAGAGAAGTCACTACAACGAGAAGCCCACGCACTGCAAGGAAGAGTAGCCCCCGCTTGCCGCAACTAGAGAAAGCAGCAACGAAAACCCAATGCAGCCAAAAATAAATTAAGAAAAAAAAAAAAAGACTAAATTTTATGGTATGTAAAATATATCTTAATAAAAGCTATTATTAAAAAAAATCTACTTCAACCAGTACAAAGTAGCTCTATATAAAGAAAACAACTTAGAAACCAATAATCACATTCAACGTTACTATTAAATTGTTTACAAAATATAGATGATTACCTCATTAAAGGTTCTCTCTGATCTCGCATCAGCCTCATTGTAACTTCACAAGCTCTTCGAAAAAGACCTTCTGTTCCCATAGGACCCATTCCATTAACCATATTATGAGTCATGCGAAATGGAACAATTTCTGGGACCTCAAAGGTTTCTCCCTTAAAACAATGCATTTCATTAAAAAGTAAAGATGCTGGAATTTAAAAATCTTTATGCAAAAAATTTAAAGCTTTTAGGAGAGAGCAAACATACCCTCAAAATATTTGTATTTGCAACTTACATTACAGGCCTACATCATGAAGGAGCCATATGACTCTCTACCTTTGCTTTTGAGGAGCTGAAACAACTCCTTGGATAAGATCTAGAGGATGGGTGGATTCATCTTTCACTGAATTACTAAAGTGAATAGCATTATAGAGCAATATTTAGGCATTCAATATTTAGCCTTATATTAACTCCCTTAATGTCCTTCTTGAATAGTATAAAGTACAAACAAAATACTCTCATAATTTTCTTCTTTTCTTTAAGGCTTTCAGTTTAAAACAGGACGGGAAAAGTAATAGCCAAGTGTTAGATGCTCACGATCCCTGAGACAGGAAGTGTAACAAGTAATATAATGAAGTCCAGTTCATTTATTTTCTTCCATACTGTAACACCTGCCTTTCCTAGGGCTTTTTCATCCCTCCAATCAGTTTCCCTAAATTCCTCTCTTGTATGAATCCCCTATACCAGTGGTTTATCTTTGATTTGTTTTCAGTTGGGTCTGTGACCTGTCTTGGTTTCCTGTGATAGCAGATGGCAACCCATAGAGAATAAGGATGAAGGAAAAAGTGGGTTTAATAATTAGTCTGCCTTTCAGGATCATAACATTGGAAAATTGGAGGGGGGCCTTAAGGAGAGTCGAATGACCTCAATTTATTCCCAGACCCCAGCTGGACCTACACAATCTGAATTTCCTGTGATGTTTCCTAGGTATCTGCATTAAAAAAAAAAAAAAAAAATCTTAGATGCTGCTGCCAGGTTTGGAAACAATCACATTAAACTACTCTGTCTCTCTAAAACTGAGTCTCAGTAAAATGAACTGTTCATATATATTATATGAACACCCCATGTTCATATAACCAAGAACTAATAAGTCAGAACTTGGATCTATGCTTTTGGACTTCAAGTTCAGTGCTAGTTTTACTATATCACTCTTCTGAGTTCTCTCCAATCTAAGTTGCTTTACTGAGGGCTATGGGATCCACTGATCAAAACCAGTCAACAAACTCTCAGTGTGACTATAGCTGCTACTAACAGGTATGTCTAGGAAGAACAGTTGTTGAGGAAAGGAAATTAGGAGAAAACATACAATTAACTACAGTAGGTCATATCACATACCTTATTGAAGAGACAGTTGAAATCCACATGTACACATTCACCAGTCAAAGAATCAAAGAGAATGTTCTCACCATGACGGTCTCCAAGGCCCAGGATATAACCAACCATTGACATAACGGCGGTGGAACGGCAGTATGCTGATCTGCTACTGTACCTAAAGGAAACACAATGCCTATCAAGTATCCTTGTATCATATGGGGCAACATACATCTAAAATATTTTTTTTAAAAATCTAACCATAACGATGTATTATATTTTTGGTAACTTACCATGATGTAGGATCAGGGAATGTTCTCAGAAACCACTCATGAAAAACAGGAGGATGCCTGGGCAGGAGAAATTCTCGGAATACTTTGAGTTTTTCAGACAAAGCTGCCGATTTTGGTAGCATACACTGGCGAAGTTCCTTCCCTGTCATATAAACTCCTGCAAGGTAGAGTGATTTCCATTAATCACACAAGCCAAATGAGAAAAGGGGCAATTTTTTTTTTGGTGAAAATAGGACAGGAAATATCTACTTTTATTCAAAAGCAAGAATAAATGGAAACATTTCAATTATGCATAGGTAAACTTTCTTCTGATATTATATGAAAATAATAAACACATTATCTTCACTTAATACTCATCTAGAGTGAGCCCTCTTGTTGATGATAATCAATGCCAAGTAAGACCACACATACCAGAAGATACCACTCAGGATAAATCCAATGTGAATAGTGCCCCTGCATGTAAAAATGCTACAGCCCTCACTAAATTTACAGTGATCTCTCTGTTAATCAGCAGGCAGTATGGGTCCACACTGAATCATTACTAAGAAACCTACAATGGTGCTCTGAAATAATTTACTCTGTGTGAAGGCTAGCCTATAAGATTCATAGCATACCTGATTTTAAAACTAATCTTGTACAATTCAAATCATATGTGGAAGCAGAAGAAAATTTCCTTCTGATATATTTGTGAGTTCGTATTATATGGTTGACATGACTCCAGTCTATAAAGTGCCTTTTAGGCCCACCTTGGTTTGGTGCTTTTTGAACCCAAGGTTCAGCTAAAATTTCCATAGACAAGTTTGAGATTAGAGATTTTTAGCCTCAAATGTTGCACAGTTCAACTATGTTCATGATAGGATGGAAAAAATATATATATTTTTAAAAATCCAATAGCAATAACTAACACATATAATATTTCATCTTTAAATAAAATAGTCAATAGCAAGTTCCTTGAAATCAGATTCAAGTGTGTTTGAACTTCAGCTCTACAACACATTAGTAACTTGGATTAAGTTACTTCACTGTCCATAAAATAGTGATAATTAGGCTTGTTAACAATAATAAAAAAAAACTGATGCACACAAAATACTTAGCATAATACCCATAATATAGTAATTTATCAATATTACTTAATGCTGTGGGTTGATTGTATCCATCAAAAAAAATAACCCTTGGTACCTGTGAATGTGACCTTATTTGAAAATAAGGTCTTTGCCCATGTATTCAGGTTAAGATGAGGTCATTACGGTGAGCCCTTAATACAGTATGACTGATACTTTTATAAGAGAAAACAGGGACATACAGACTTAAGGAGAATGCTGTGTGATGACAGAGGCAGAGAATGGAGTGAAGCATCTACAGCCAAGGAATGTCAAAGATAGCTGGCAACACCAGAAACTTACAGAAAGGCATGCAATGGATTCTCTCCTTGGGCCTTGAGAGATATTGTGGGCCTTGAGAGATATTGTGGCCCTACTGACACAGTGATCTTAGACTCCTTGTCTCCACAACTGTGAGAGAGTAAATTTCTATTTGTGAACAGTTTGTGGTAATGTGTTATGGCAGTCCTAGGGAACTAATATACTTATTTTTTACTTTACTCTAGTAACTTGATCTATTTGTTTTTAATGTATTGCATCATAAACATTTTTAAAACTTTTTATTTTGAAATAATTTTAGTCTTACAAAAATTGCAAAAATTATACAAAGTTCCCATATATTCATCACCCAGATTTTGTCAGTGTTCATCTCTTTCATAACAGAATACAATTACCTAAACCAAGAAATTATTTTTTCATAGTATTATTAACTAACTTTCAGACTTTATTCAAATTTTACCAATTGTCCCACTAGCATCCTTTTTCTGGGTCAGGATCCAATTCAGGATCCCTTACTGCATTCAGTTGTCATGTCTCCTTAATGTCCTCAAATCTGGGAAACTTCTGTTTTTGTCTTTTATTACCATGAAATTTTTAAGGAGTTCTGACCTGTTATATTTTTGTTTCTTCATTGTAAAGTTACTACTTTTTCCCCTTTGTAATTAATAAGTATCTGGTGGAGAGATACTTTGAGACTCTGCAAATAACCTATTTTCCATTATACTTTTGCCAACGAATTTCAGCAGTCATTGATAAATCACTGCCTGCAACAATTATTACTGTGATATTTACTAATTGGCAATTTTCTGTTTTCATCATCTCTTCTACATTTATTCATTGTAATTCTACTGTAAGGAAGAACTTGTTCCTACCTTCCTATTTATTTATTTATTCATTCAAGTATTTGTTTACATAAGTGTGGACTCCTGTCTATTTTATTCCATGGGTTATAATCTAATACTATTATTATTTATTTTGGTGCTCAAGTTATCCCAGGTTTGGCCAGTGGGAGACTCTAACACTTCCGGTTTCATTCTAGCTTTCCCTTTCTTTTTCTTTCTCTAATATGAAAAACTAGCTCTCATTAGCCACAATGTATTTACTTATTTGCTGAAGTCTAGTTTACACGTAACTCCTAGAAAAACACATTTTCATATACATTTTTGTAAGCTACCTCAAATCCTTTTGGGATAAAGACAGAGAAAGAATTAAAACACAAGGAGGGAAAGAAGAAATCACTTAACTACTTCTGTAAATATCAATAGTACCAAGAAATTTTACTATGGCTTATACCCAAAAATGTACAATGATAATAACCATTATACCTATATTATATGTTAGCAGCTATTATACCCATATTATATACTTATATCGTAAGAATTAATTTTAGTACCCTTTTCCTTATATAGTTTGGTCAGAATAGGTCTCAAGCCAGCAGTGTTGTTAACCCATTCAATAATCCCACATTCATCATTCAGTGGAATAACTGCATATGTTCTAATATGAAGTTCTCTTCTACGAGACTCGGCGTCTTTTCTTAAGCACTATTAAAAAAAAACACATAAACTTAAAAGTTAAAAATTTCTAAATGTTATGTCAAACCTATCTAAAGATTGTTCATTTCATAGCAAAATAATGTCCATAAAAGCTTATTATGTAGTATAGACGAATAATTCTTCAGAAAGGTAGAGCAGGAAACTACAGGGACAATATCCTTAATTTATTTCCAAATCATTAAAAATGCCTTGGGTAAGTACTTCTTTTAATTATTCAGTATTAATGTGACAACAATACTGGGTTCAAAAATGTTATAGTTATATATTTAACAATGACAAAATACTCTTTAAAAATTGCTTCTAAGATATTACTGAAACGGTAAGTCCTTGGGCGCAGAGAATGCTGTTTAATTTTATCTAAAAAAATGCATGAACAGAAAAGTATGAGTTTTATGATATCCCCAAAACATATATCTTACTCTTACAGTTTAATATTATAGCTTCATTTGAAAAATTATCTCCTAGCAGAAGAAAGCTTTACACATCTCATCTGATTAATCCTGAAATATACTAGGTAAGGATAAACAGTATTTTGTTTAATTCTGGAACTGTATGAAATAAACAAACTAAGCACACATCTATAATTGTAACCTGTCAAATTCTAAAGCACAATCACTGACCAAAAATACATTTTAAACTTTAGGAATAGATAGGCTACATAAATGTCAGCCAAATAGTATGGCATGAGAATCACATGTAAAGATCAGTATATGGCCTCCTAGACCAATGTAATGAGACGAGTTTTTCACAATCAGGCTATTTTATTTGACCATGTTAATGTGGGGGAAAGGTAATGAAACAACTTAATTGGTAACAAGGCTGATTAAGATAAATTTATAAATTAAAGCCAGGCCACTTGATACTCCCAACTAGAAACACACTCAGGGAGCTTTGGGACAAACATACTGATGGTTTAATACCAGTGAATTAAGTAACCAATTTACCAAACAACATTTTAAATAAAAATATTCTTTCCCTTAATACCTATGAAATGGGTTTTTATTGTGGTATTAATTTTTAAATTAGTTTGGTTAAACTAAGCACAAACCATAATTCTCCTTTTTAAAAAATGAACTCATCTGCTGCTATTTCTTTTCTATGTTAAAGGTCCATAACTTTTTCCTGCTAATAAAAGAGGTACCAGTAAAATGCAGGAAGGGGATAGAGAGGAAGAACAAAGAGCTTATAGGAAAACAATAAAGTTTTCACAGTATGGTTTAATTTTTTACCAATGGAAAAACAGATGCTATGCACTTATAAATACCTGGCTAGAGAATAATTCAAAACCCCTAAGACCATACATTTATAATAACCCTTTAGTGAGATTTCTCATATCATCTCTGAGATAGAAATCAAGCACTTACCAACAGAACTGAAAAAAATACTAACGATCACCTCTAAAAAGTGTGTTGGTAAAAACAGAACCTAACATTTTTTTTTCTAGCATCAAAACATAAAACATAAATCTGATAGAAAAAGTATATTATAGATAATTTAAACATTAAATAGAAAATATTTTCCTTTGTTAATATGTCTTATACATTTTTCTCAATATAACAAAAGTATCTTATTTTAAAAAAATTAAGTGAAACCAGCAATTCCACTTCAGGGCACATATCCAAAAGATTGAAAGCAGGAACTTGAACAGTTATCTGTACACTTACCTTCATAGCAGCATTATTCACAATAGCCAAAAAGTGGAAGCAACCCACGTATCCACTGATGGGTGAATGGATAAACAAAATTGGTATACACATGCAATTGTATACTATCCAACCTTATAAAGGAAAGAAATTCTGATGTGCTATAACATGGATGAACCTTGAAGACATAATGCTAAGTGAAGAAAGCCAGTAAAATACAAATACTATATGACTCCACTTATACGAGGTACCTAGAGTAGTCAAATTCATAGAGGCAGAAAGTAGAATGGTGGTTACCAGAGCCTGGGGGGAAGGGGAATAGGGAGTTACTGTTTAACAGATACACAGTTTCAGTTTGAGAAGATGAAAAAGCTCTGGAGAGGGATGGTTGCACAACAATGTGAATGTACTTAATGCCACTGAATTGAACTGAACACTTAAAAATGGTTAAGATGGTAAATTTTATGTTACATATATTTTATCCCAATAAAACAAATTAAGTGAAAATGAAAAAGGCAGTGTACTTCATTTCCTCTTTTTAAGAGATCTATTTGCCCATATCTCATTGATAGTAATTATAATGGCAATTCTAAAATAAAAGCAAACTATATCCAAACCTTATTAATCAAGGAATTGAATTCCATTAGTCTACAATCCTTTCTCAAGTCATCTTTTGGCTTACACATCATAATGTAGAACTTTCCATCAGATCCTTTTAAAGAGATCTTCTTTGGTTTCTGAAGAGAAGCAAGAATTTCTACCTAAAAGATAATGAGTTATATATAAATAAAGGTCAAAATTCTTTGTTTAAACTTCTATGTGTACTATAAATATTGTGTTACCTAACACAATAAAAAGGAAAATATAATAACATATTATGTAGCAAATTTATTATTTTAATAATTTATCTTAATTATGATCTATGAAAAGAATGGTTGGACATAAATAGAGACACATTTTCACCCATTAGAAATGGCTATTGAAGTAAAAGGATTACTCTGTCTGGGGCTTCCCTGGTGGCACAGTGGTTTAGAATCCGCCTGCCAATGCAAGGGACACAGGTTCGATCCCTGGCCTGGGAAGATCCCACATGCCATGGAGCAACCCACACGCCATGGAACAACTAAGCCTGTGCGCCACAACTACTGAGCCTGCGCTCTAGAGCCCATGTGCCACAACTACTGAAGCCCGCATGCCAAGAGCTCGTGCTCTGCAACAAGAGAAGCCACGACAATGAGAAGCCCGCACACCACAACAAAGAGTAGCCCCCGCTCGCCGCAACTAGAGAAGGCCCGCACACAGCAACAAAGACCCAACACAGCCAAAAATAAAAACAAACAAATAAATAAATTTATATTAAAAAAAAAGGATTACTCTGTCAGCAGTGTAAGTAAATACATACACATTCAAATTTAGGCAGCCTCTTAAAGCAGCCACAATGTTTAAAAGATTTTTGAAACATTTTCTTAGGACTTTTCTGCAGAACCTAAGATGGTTTTTAAATTTCTTTAATGGTAAGAAATGTTTATCAATGGAAAGTAATTTGATTTTTGACAAAAGAAACGCCTCCAATATCATGTCCAACTAAAGATGTAAGTAAATAAGTTGAATAATATTAAGTTAAAAACAAAGCATGACTATAAGTAACAAGAATGATTTCATTATGTGGCTTATTAACTGGTCTGCAGCAGTTAAACAAATGTTTTGAGCCACAGAAGTACTGGAATAAATACAGAGTTTTCAAAAGTATTTACTCAGAAGTGCTTTTCTTTAAGATAGTAACAACAACAAAAAAGAATCAAGCTCTTCCTAGCTGAAATTCACTTCCTCCCAAAATACAAATTACAAACAAAAACTGTATTTCGTTCTCTTTTCCCCATTTTTAGGACAAAGATGAATACAGAAATATCAAATTATGGGAAAAAAAAGATTTTAGTCTTACTAAAACAATATGAACATCTGAAAAAATCAAAATACTAGGTTGAACGTAAGATTTTTATCACTTAATCAGTATATAGTTTTACTTTTCTGTATTTCCAATCATTTTTTCTTTGCAAATAAAATCCACTTAGTCTCTGAGAAAAACACTTTTAAACTTAATTTGAAATTTCAACTTAATTTTAAAAGCATAGTTACAGTTATATAAAATTGCAGTTTACCGTATCATCAAAGCCTGCAATATAGGCCCAATGCCCAGGAAATGGCTCATGGTTAGCATGGGCACCCGGAACTGATGGAAGAGTGGGTATCATGACTGATTGTAAAGGAATGAGGATTTCACTAAATGTTGCTTCTTCTACCAGCTTTTTAAGCATTTTAAAATGAGTGCTCATGCTCAGCGTGGAACTACTTCCATCCACCTGGGGGGAAAAAAAGTAGTACATTTTAATTTCTCTGTTTTACCTTGAATTATAGAATGCTTACTTTTACTCACAACAAAAATTTCACTTCTATAATATCTTAATTACAATGGCTCAGCAGTCTGTACTTTTCTAATTTTTAAAAATACATCACCTCATTTAAACCTCTCTGTACTTTTACTCATCAATAAATAGTACCTACATTATAGGATGTTAAATGACTAAGGTAGGTAATAGCGGCCTACAATTTGTTATCACACATTACAAATTCCAAAGAGCTCTGTAAATCAAAATTTTTTGTTTGTACCAAATCTCATTTGGCAGCAAAAAGATATCTGAACTTCTCACTTAGTACAAAGATTAATATGTTTCACTGAAGAAATAGTTATGTATCTGATTACAGGATACTCTACCAGATTCCCCCTAGCGATGCTACTTAATAAAAAGTATATGTACTGCATTACCTTTAAAAATCTAAAAAATCCTGAATTTCTAAATGTAGTTGGCCACAAAGGTTTCACATAGAGAACTGAAAGTTTGTACAAGTAAAGCACTTGGAAAAGTGTCAGTGTTTAATAGATGTTGGCCATTATCATAACACTATCTTTCATAATGTCAAGGGTGTCAGAGGACAAACAGGATTAATGCAGATAACAACAACAGATTATACTTTCAACATGCTTATTGGAAGGGAAGGTGAGAAATAGAGTAGTCTACATTTTCTCACCTGTAAATAGATGATAGAGTGAATATTTGTAAAATGAAGTCTAGTTATTTACCTTATAGAGTCTGTCCCTCCTTATAATTACCCCTACCCCCACTTTTACCTTTCCTACACATTCTTCAGGATTTTTTTCCCTCCAACTCCTTGGGTAGAATACTAGTTCATTCCTATAAGCATGTCCATATTCTAGTCATAAACCTACTGAAAAAAGTAGCTATAAACTATATGATAACCATCTGAGTGGCTTCCTATGAGACTGTGAGCACTTCGAGGCAGGAGAACATGTCTTATTCATCTTTGTTTCCCTTAGGCACGGTGCTTGTTCCCTGGTAGACAATGAAATGTTACTGAAAGGATGAAACCCAAAGTTCCAGTCTTCTTTCCTCTCATGTATGTAGGTTAATGTATATGAGTTTTGAAAGTTCAAAGATATGACAGAAAACAATCAGAGAGAACTTTAACTGAGTATTTTATATACTTATATTTCATATCCTCTATTTAAAGAAACTTCTAATAAATATGGATAATTTACTCTCAGAAGAATTTACATTAAGAAGAACTTTTAGAAATTTAGATGACGTTTGAGAGAGGGACATATGTTAGAAATTTAAAAAACAGCTTTATTAAGGTAAACTGCACATATTTAAAGTATACAATTTGATAACTTTTGATATATATGTATACCAACACATATGAGAATTTAAATTTAATTAATCAAATGAAATAAAACCAGCTGAAATCATATAGAAGTTTCATCTAACTTGGTCTATAAGTAGTAAGATTTATGATAGTACCGATTTATTGCACAATTCTAGAAGCTTATCTGTTAGGCGAGTTGCATCTCCAACAAACTTTTCTAAGGATTTTTTCATATGAATAGCTTTATTTAGGATTTCCTTGCATCTGTTTACACGCATGGGATAAGAAGACTGTCATAAAAAAAAAAAGTTAAATGCAATTGTTAAAAGATTTTTAAAAGATAACAAAACTTCTGATTGACAAAAATCAACTTAAACAGTATGCATGATGAGAGTTTACAGTGACAGAAATTTCCTGGAAATCAATTTGGCAATACTATCAATAGCCATAAAAATGCTGCTATCCTGCGACCTGATGAATTCCCTTCTTAGGATCTATCCTGAAGAAATAATCAGAAATGAGAATAAATATAGATGTGTCTAGATGTTTTGTAACAGCAAAGAAAGTAAACAACCTTAATGATCAACAACAGTTAAATAAATTATAGATGGCTAACCATTAAAGAATTTTATAAAATTAAAAAATTTGGGTCTTCAAAGAATATTTAAGAACATGGGAACATGATTATGGTAACAATTTTAGGTGAAAAATATGAAATTACATATCTATGCAATCCAAATTTAGTGTTAAAATATGCATAGATAATAAGCATACAAAAATACATCAAAATATTAATGATATAAACAGTGAATTTTAATTTTCTTTTTTATATTTCTCTGTATTTTCTAAATTCTCTAAAATATTTATTAATTCAATATATTTACCAATTTGTACATTCCTATTAATAATGCAATAAAAATTTTCTAGTATTAATAGTTCTGATACTTTGGATTAAAAAACTTGGAAAAAAAATAGGTTACTGTTTTATACCAAGCACTAACAGTTTACTATACTTCATAAAGAAAACACATGATAAATCCTTCAATCTTAAACATACTAGTCACTTCATTTGATATAGTAAATATTTCTAAATTTTATAATGAGACATAGTGCTATAATTTCTTTTTAAAAATTCCTAAAATTTATTTTCTTGTTACAAATCTAACATAAGAGAGAAACCCTGGAACTTGTATCTACATATTAGCATTAAAATGGAAAAAGACACTATTGTGATTAATATATCACCTTTGACACAGCTGTCATCATCCACATTGCTTGTTGAGGATAGGCCAGAAACACTTTGGCTATAATTTCCATCAAGACAACAAAAACTTCATCATGAGAATGACAAATTCGGGAGATCAATTGTGAAAAGGCAGTCAAAAATTGATATGGAGCTAAGTGATTTGTGTGCTCTGTGATAACTTTGTTTATCTTAGCTAAATCATTTCTCATTTGTACACGATCAGAGCGGCCAGCTGGAAAAAGAAACCAAAGTTAAAAATACCAGTAAAAAATAAAACAGTATATCAATTTCACAGCAAAAAATTTTTGTCTTAAAAACAGCTTTAAGATATATGTTATTCCCATGTCCAAAGCTAGATCACTTGCCAATTTGTGAAAAGATACTTTTCTCTGTCCAGGTAGGAAAAAATATTTAAGTCCACTGAAAAACTCAAGGCCCGTTTCTTGTTTAAATTTTTTAAACAGACTTTATTTATTTATTTATTTAACATCTTTATTGGAGTATAATTGCTTTACAACAGTGTGTTAGTTTCTGCTGTATAACAAAGTGAATCAGCTATACATATACATATATTTTCACTAGAAGCAAACAGAACAAGCCACAGTCCATTGTAATTTTTAAGGTAAATTATTTGGCTTAAACTAATATTTTTCAAAATGTGTTAGGTTTACCAAGGAATGAACAGATTTACACTTGCAGGCCCTGCAACTCCAACTACTTAAAAAAGTCTATGCTTAGTCTTTCTCCTCTTTTTTAACATTTGATTTCTTGCTCTCACGTAAATTATAATTCTTCTCAGTTCCTTAAAAATTTTACCAAAAAAATTATACCTTTTTCCCATTCATATGCCTTAGCACCAAAATCAAGCCATAGTGATAACATTCGTGGCATTGATTGATATATGAACTGATTTCCATACTGTAAAGACCTGCAATTACATAGAAAATATATTAACATAGTATTCTTTTTTACATTATATGAATTAAATATAAAGACTTAAACTACCACTTGAGAAATATATGGCCTCTGACAAAAATTTTTATAGTATCAGTATTTCTTCCTAGTACACATTATCTTTGACTCCTCTCTCCCCACTTTTTTCTTTCTTCATTCCTCACTAACCTCTATATTATCAATACACTGACCAAAAATAATTCAAGTTTTGACCTGGTCAAACTCCTGTCAGTACTTCTTTTTTTTTTTTTTTTTTTTTTTATTTTTATAGCTACTTTATTTATTTATTTCTTTATTTTTGGCTGTGTTGGGTCTTCAGTTCGTGCGAGGGCTTTCTCTAGTTACGGCAAGTGGGGGCCACTCTTCATCGCGGTGCAGGGACCGCTCTTCATCGCGGTGCGCGGGCCTCTCACTATCGCGGCCCCTCCCGTTGCGGGGCACAGGCTCCAGACGCGCAGGCTCAGTAGTTGTGGCTCACGGGCCCAGCTGCTCCGTGGCATGTGGGATCTTCCCAGACCAGGGCTCGAACCCGTGTCCCCTGCATTAGCAGGCAGATTCTCAACCACTGCGCCACCAGGGAAGCCCCAGTACTTCTTTTAAATTGTCCTTAGGATCTGTGCCTTTATTTGTATTCCATGATCATAAGCCTAGGTCAGGCCCAATCACTCGATTTCTGGGAAATTACATTAACTTGGTCTCCCTAATTCCACATTTCTTCCCTTCAATAAATTCCAGGCTAACATTTCTGAAATTCTAGCTTCACCATACTCCCCCCCGTTCGAAAAACAGCAATCACTTACCTATAGATTAAGACTATATGAATGACTCTGGTTGGGATTCAAATATATACAACCCTTTTTCTTTATAACTTTGCAATCTTAGTCTCTCACTATTCACTGCATACATCTTCCATCAAGTCCAATTTCCTCACCATCCTCTCAACAAACCACTCAACCCCATGTCTCTGCCAAATCTGTGAAAAGTTAGTACAGGCATACCTCGGAGATACTGCAGGTTTGGTACTGGACCACTGCGATAAAGCGAATATCACAATAAAGTGAGTCACACGGATTTTGGGGTTTCCCAATGCATATAAAGTCATGTTTACACTATACTGTAGTCTAGTAAGTGTGCAATAGCATATGTCTAAAAAAAGCAATATACATACCTTAATTATAAAATACTTCATTGCTAAAAAATGCTAATCATCACCTGAGCCTTCAGCGAGTCCTAATCTGTTTGCTGGCGGAGGCTCTTGCCTCGATGTTGGTGGCTGCTGACTGATCAGGGTGGGGGCTGCTGAAGGCTGGGTGGCTGTGGCGATTTCTTAAAATAAGACAACAATGAAGTTTGCTGCGCTGACTGACTCTTCCTTTCATGAACGATTTCTCTGTAGCGTGCAATGCTGTTTCATAGCACTGTACCCATAGGAAAACTTCTTTCAAAACTGCAGTCAATCCTCTCAAACCCTGCCACTGCTTTATCAACTAAGTTTAGGTAAGATTCTAAATCCTTCGTTGTCATTTCAACAATCTTCATAGCATCTTCACCAAGAGTAGATTCCATCTCAAGAAATCACTTTCTTTGCTCATCCATAAGAAGCAGCTCCTCATTCGTTTTATTGTGTTTTTATTGTGAGATTACAGCAATTTAGTCACATCTTCAGATTCCACTCCTAATTCTAGTTCTCTTGGCTACTTTCACCACATCTGCAGTTCCTTCCTCCACAGTGGTCTTGAACCTCTCAAAGTCATTCATGAGGACTGTAATCAACTTCACACAAATTCCTGTTAATGTTGATATTTTCACATCTTCCCATGAATCACAAATATTCTTAATGGCATCTAGAATGGTGAACCCTTTCCAGAAGGTTTTCAATTTACTTTGCTCAGATCCTTCAGAGGAATCACTATTTATGGCAGTTATTACAATACGATACAATATATCATATACAAGAAATACAATATTTCTTTTTTAAAAAATTTACTTTCATTATTTATTTATGTTATTTAGGTTAACATTGGTTTATAACGTTATAAAAGTTTCATGTGTACATTACATTTCTACTTCTATATACCTTATAGCATGCTCACCACCAAAAATTTAGTTCCCATCCATCACCATACGGTTGATCCCCTTTACCCATTTCACTCTCCCCTTCCCCTCTGTAACCACTACTCTGTATCTACCTGTTTGTTTTTATTTGGTTTGTTTTGTTCATTTGTTTTGTTTTTGTGTGTCTTTGTTTTTTTATATTCCACACATGAGTGAAATCATACAGTGTTTGTCTTTCTCTGTTTGACTTATCTCACTTAGCATAATACCCTCAAAGTCCATCCATGTTGTCACAATGGCAAGATTTCATCTTTTTTTAAGGCTGAGTAGTATTCTATTGTATACATGTATACACCACAACTTCTTTGTCCACTCTTCTGTTGATGGGCACTTTGGTTGTTTCCATATCCTGGCTATTTTAATAATGCTGCGATGGACATAGGGGTGCACATACCTTTTCAAATTAGTGTTTTCATATTCTTTGGATAAATACCCAGAAGTGGAATAGCTGGATCATATGCTAGTTCTATTCTTAAATTTTTGAGGAATCTCCATACTGTTTCCACAGTGGCTGCACCAATTTACATTCCCACCAACAGTGTAGGAGGGTTCCCTTTTCTTTACATCCTCTAACACTTGTTATTTCTCTTGCCTTTTTGATAATTGTCATTCTAACAGGAGTGAGATGATATCTCATTGTGGTTTTGTTTTACATTTCCCTAATAATTAATGATGTTGAACATCTTTTCATGGGTCTGTTGGCCATCTGAATGTCTTCTTTGGAAAAATGTCTATTCAGCTCCTCTGCCCACTTTTTAATTGGGTTGGTTTTTGTTGTTGTTGTGTGAATTCTCATTTATTTTGGATATTAACCCCTTATTGGATATACCGTTTGCAAATATCTTCTCCCATTTGGTAGGCTGTCTTTTCATTTTGTTGATGGTTTCCTTTGTTGTGCAGAAATGTTTTAGTTTGATGTAGTCCCATTTGTTTATTTTTGCTTTGGTTTCCCTTGCCTAAGGAGTCATATCTAGAGCGATATTACTGAGGTGGATGTCAAAGACTGTACTGCCTAGGTTTTCTTCTAGGAGGTTTGTGGTTTCAGGTCTTACATTCAAGTCTTTAATCCATTTTGAGTTGATTTTTGTGTATGGTATGAGATAGTGGTCTAGTTTCTTTTTTTTTTTTTGCATGTGGATGTCCAATTTCCTAACATCATTTATTGAAGAGACTATCCTTTCTCCATTGTATATTCTTTGCTGCTTTGTTGAATATTAGTTGTCCATAGAAGCCTGGGTGTTTTGCTGGGCTCTCAATTCTGTTCCACTGATCTATGTATCTATTTTCTGCCAGTACCATGCTATTTTGATTACCACAGCTTTGTAATATAGTTTGAAATCAGGGTGTGTGATACCTCCAGCTTTGTTCTTTTTTCTTAGGTTTGCTTTGCCTATTTGGGGTCCTGTGTGGTTCCATATAAGAATTTTTTGTTGTATTTCTGTGAGAAATGTCCTTGGGATTTTGATAGGAATTGCATTGAATCTGTAGGTTGCTTTAGGTATGGGCATTTTAACTATGTTAATTCTTCCAGTCCATGAGCATGGAATATCTTTCCATTTATTTGTGTCGTTTTCAATTTCTTTCAGCAATTTCTTATAGTTTTCAGTGTACAGGTCTTTCACCTCCTTGGTTAAATTCACTGCTAGGTATTTTATTCTTATTATTGCAATTGTAAATGGGATTGTTTTATTAATTTCTCTTTCTGCTAGCTCACTGCTAGCATGTATAATAGAAATGCAACAGATTTTTGTATACTGATTTTGTATCCTGCAACTTTACTGCATTTGTTTATTATTTCTAATAGTTTTTTAGTGTATTCTTTAGGCTTTTCTATATAAAAAATCATGTCATCCACAAATAGTGACAATTTTACTTCTTCCTTTACAATTTAGATGCCTTTTATTTCTTTTTCTTGCCTATTTGCTCTGACTACGGCTTCCAATACTATGTTGAATAAGAGTGGTGAGAGGGGGCATCCTTGTCTTGTTCCTGATTTTAAAGGGATAGCTTTCAGTTTTTCATGGTTGACTATGATGTTACCTGTGGGTTTGACATACATGGCCTTTACTAATTTGTGGTATGTTTCTACTATACCCACTTTATTGACACTTTTTATCAAAAATGGATATTGAATCTTCTCAAATGCTTTTTCTACATCTACTGAGATGATCATATGGTTTTTATCCTTCATTTTGTTAATGTGGTGTACCATGTTGGTTGCTTTGTGTATGTTGAATCATCCCTACATCCCTGGAATAAATCCCACTGATCGTGGTGTATGATCCTTTTAATGCACTGTAGCAGCTGGTTTGCTAATATTTTATTGAAGATTTTGGTGTCTATGTTCATCAGAGATATTGGCCTATAATTTTCTTTTTTGTGTGTTGTCTTTGTCTGGTTTTGGTATCAGGGTGATGTTGGCCTCATAAAATGAGTTAGGAAGCGTTCCTTCCTCTTCAATTTTTTGGCAGACTTTGAGCCTTAAATCTTCTTTAAATGTTTGGTAGAATGCACTGTGAAGCTGTCTGGTCCTTCTATTTCTTCATGATTCAGTCTTGGAAGGGTGTATGGTTCTAAGAATTTGTCCATTTCTTCTAGGTTGTCCAATTTGTTCATAATATTCTTCATAATATTCTCTTACAATCCTTTGTTTTTCTGTGGTATCCGTTGTTATTTCTCCTCTTTTATTTCTGATTTTATTTATCAGACCCTTCTCTCTTTTTTCTTGGTGAGTCTAGATAAAGGTTTGTCAATTTTGTTTATCTTTTTAGAGATCCAGCTCTTATTTTCACTGATCTTGTCTACTGTCTTTCTAGTCTCTATTTCATTTATTTCCACTCTGATTGTTATTATTTCCTTCCTTCAATGGACTTTGGGCATCATTTGTTCTTCTTTTTCTAGTTCCTTTAGGTGTAAGGTTAGATTGTTTATTTGAGATTTTTCCTGTTTCTTGAGGTAGGCCTGTATTGCTATAAAGTTCCCTCTTAGTACTGCTTTTGCTGCATCCCATAGATTTTTTTGGTATGTCATATTTTCATTTTCATTTGTCTTCAGGTAACTTTTAATTTCTTCTTTGATTTCTTTGTTGACCCAATAGCTCTTCAGTAGCATGCTGTTCAGTCTCCATATGCCTGTCATTTTTCTACCTTTCTTCTTGTAGTTGACTTCTAGTTTCATACCACTGTGATTGGGAAAGATGCTTGATATGATTTCAATCTTTTTAAATTTATTGAGATTTGTTCTGTGGCTAATGGTCTGTCCTTTAGAAAGTTCCATGTGCACTTGAGAAGAATATGTATTCTGCTGCATTTGAATGTAATGTTCTGTATAGGTCTATGAAATCCATCTGGTTCTGCTGTTTCCTTGAATTTCTCTCCAGATGATCTATCCACTGACACAAGTGGGATGTTAAAGTCCCCTACTATTACTGTGTTGCTGTCAATTTCCATTTTCTTGGAAATTCCTTCCCTTTGAGCCTATGTTTGTCTTTAGAGCTGAGCTCCTGGAGGCAGCATATAGTTGGGTCTTGTTTTTTTAACCCATCCAACCACTTTGTGTCTTTTGGTTGGTGAATGCAATCCATTTACATTTTAGGTGACAGATGAGGACTTAGCACTGCCAGTTTAGCTTTTGTTTTCTGGTTGCTCTATATATCCATTGTTGTTTTATTTTTTTCCTTGTGTTTCTGTCTGCCATTTTGGTTTGGAGGTTTTCTGTTTTTCATACTTTCCTCTTTTTTTATGTTTCATGTCTCTACTCTAGATTTATGTTTTGTGGTTACCATGGGGTTTGTATGAACCCTCTCATAGATAAAATAGTCCTTTTTCTGCTCATAGGATCTTATCTTCATTTACCTATGTAGGTTCCATCCTTTTCCTCTTCCCCTTTTATATTTTTGTTGTCTCAAATTATCCCTTTTTATGTTGTGAGTTTGTTACTGAATTGAAGCAGCTATATTTGTTTTTTCAACACTTTCCCCCTTTAACCTTTATGCTATAACAAAGTGTTTAAAAACCTATTGTGATAAAGACTTGCAACTTTTGATTCTGTCTACTTATCACCTTACTCAAAGTTTTGTGTACTTTTTGCCATTTTGTTTCTGGTAGAAAAGCTCATTTCAACATTTCTTGTAAGGCAGGTCTAATGTTGATTAACTCTCTTGGCTTTTGTTTGTCTGGGAAAGTCTTTATTTCTCCTTCATATCTGAATGATAACTTTGCTGGATAGAGTATTCTTGAGTGATGACTTTTACCTTTCAGTATTTTGAGAATGTCACTCCACTTCCTCCTGGTCTGTAGTTTCTGCTGAGAAATCTGATGGCCCAATGAGGTAGCTTTGTGGGTTATCATCCCTTTTTCCTTAGCTGCCCTTAAAATTCTTTCTTTGTCATTGACTTTTGACAATTTTAATACAATCTGTCTTAGAGAAGGTAATTAGGTGTTCTCTTGGCTTCATGAACTTGTATACCCAGTTTCTTCTCCAGGTTTGGGAAGTTCTCAGCTATTATTTCTTTAAATAGATGCTTTGCTCCCTTCTCCCTCTCTTCTCTTCTGGGATACTCATTACCCTAACGTTGCCCTTCCTAAAAGACTTGGATAGCTCTCTAGAATTTCCTCATTTTTAAAATATCTTCTCTTTCCTGTCCTACTTGTACCATTTCAAGCTTGCTAATTCTCTCTTCCATATGGTCTGCTCTATTTCCAAAGCTTTTAAATGCACTCTTCATCTCATTTATTGAGGTCTTCAACTCGAGAATTTCTGTTTGGTTCTTTTTTAGAGTTTCACTCTCTTAGTTAAGTACTCCTTCTGTTCATTAATTTTATTCCTGAGCTCACTGAACTGCCTTTCTAAGTTTTCTTGCAGCTCACTGGGTTTCTTCATGACAGCTATATTGAATTCTCTATCAAATCGCAATATTCTGTATCTTTAAGTTTGGTTTCTGGAAAATCATCATTTGCTTTTTGTGGTACACTGTCACTGTGGTTCTTCATGGTGCTAGATGAGTTGTTCCTCTGTCGGTACATTTGAAGTAGGGACAGGTTAGAGATTAGAGGCCTTTCTTTTGTTTTCCAGTAGGTGGCACTATAGCATAGGTTTTTGGTTTCTTTCACCTGAGGCGCCTCTGGCTCTATTTGAGAGTCTGCCCTTTCCACCTTCCACCTCATCTGTTAGAGGTGCGACTCCCTGCCCTCATTATTGCACCTTGTGCCTCTGGAGTCGTTGGTACCTTCCTTCTCCCACTGTCACTGGTGTTGCTGCTTGCTGCATCTAGATGGTAGGCTCTGCCATCTCATCTGGGCTCCCATGAATTGCAGGCTCCACTGCCATGGGGGGAGGGGAATGAGGAGAGTTGGGAGGGGAGCTGAGGTTGCGTGGGTGCCTCTGCTGTGTCTGGTATTGTAAGGTTCGTGGGGCTCTGCCACAATGGACCTGGAGTTGTTGGCGCCTCAGCAGCTGGAGGGACAGGGTCTCAGGCCCCACTGCCACTGTTTCCCAGTTACCCGTGGCCACAGGAGCTGCTGGGGCCAGGAGGCTGGAATCATGTGTACCTCCCTCCTCTGCTACTATCGGGTTCTCTGGGGCTGCAGACTCAGCTGCTGTGGCTGGAGGGCTGGGTTTTGCAGGCACCACCTCTGCTGTTCTCTTGCTTTCACCTCCTCTATGTGTTTCAGTCCACCCACCTTTAGATGTACCAATATGTGGATTCTCCAGTGTGCTGGTGTGTTGAGCGGAAGTACCTTTGTTGTACTTGGATGTTTTACTGGTTGTAGACTGATGGGGTGAGACAAAGGTAGCTTTTCACTCTGCCATATTGCTGACGTCACTCCAATCACAAAATGTATTTCTTAAACAATAAAACTTGAAAGTTGAAATTGCTCCTTGATTCATGGGCTGCAGAACGGATGCTGTGTTAGCAGGCATGAAAACAACATTAATCTCACTATACATCTCTATCAGAGTTCTTGGGTGACCAAGTGCATTGTCAATGAGCACTGACATTTTGAAAGGAATCTTTGTTTCTGAGCAGTAGGTCTCAACCGTGCGCTTAAAATATGTAGTAAAACATGTTGTAAACAGATGTGGTGTCATACAGGCTTTGTGGTTCCATTTACAGAGCATAGGCAAAATAGACTTAGCATAAATCTTAGGGCTCTAGGATTTTCAGAGTAGTAAGTGAGCACTGGCTTCAACTTAAAGTCACTAGCTGCATTAGCCCCTAGTAAGAGAGTCAGCCTGTCCTTTGAAGCTTTGAAGCCAGGCATTGACTTCTCCTCTAGCCATGAAAGATGGCATCTTCTTCCAATATAAGGCTGTTTTGTCTACATCGAAATTCTGTTGTTTAGTGTAGCCACCATTAATGATCTTAGCTAGATCTTCTGGATATCTTGCTGCAGCTTCTACATCAGCATTTGTTGCTTCACCTTGCACTTTTCTGTTATGGAGATGGTTTCTTTCCCTAAATCTCATGAACCAATGTCTGCTAGCTTCAGGCTTTTCTTCTGCAGCTTTCTCACCTCTTTCAGCCTTCTTAGAATTGAGGCAAGTTTGGGCCTTGCTCTGGATTAGGCTTTGGAAATATGGTGTCCAATTTGATCTCTGTAAACTACTAAAATTTTCTCCATATCAGCAATAAAGCTGTTTCACCTTCTTATTATTCATGTGTTCACTGGAGTAGCACTTTTAATTTCCTTCAAGAACTTTTCCTTTGCATTCACAACTTGGCTAACTCTTTGGCACAAGAGGCCTAGCTTTTGGCCTGTCTCAGCTTTTGACATGGCTTCCTCACTAAGCTTAATCATCTCTAGCTTCTGATTTAAAGTGAGAGATATGTGACTCTTCCTTTCACTTGAACACTTAGAGGCCATTGTAGGGTTATTGATTGGCCGAATTTCAACATTGTTGTCTCAGGAAATAGGGAGGCCCAAGGAGAAGAAAAGAGATGGTGGAATGGCCAGTTGGTGGAGCAGTCAGAACACACACAGCATTTATGGAATAAGTTCGCTGTCTTGTATGGGTGCAGTTCATGGTGCCCCAGAACAATTACAATAGTTAACATCAAAGATCACTGACCACAGATCACCATAACAAACACAATAATAATGAAAAAGTTTGAAATATTGCAAGAATTACCAAAATGTGAGTATACAGAGACCTGAAGTGAATAAATGCTGTTGGAAAAATGGAACTGACAGACTTGCTCAACACAGGGTTGCCACAAAACTTCAATTTGTAAAAAACACAGTATCTGGGGCCTTTCCTGGTGGCACAGTGGTTGAGAATCTGCCTGCCAATTCAGGGGACATGGGTTCGGGCCCTGGCCTGGGAGGATCCCGCGTGCTGCGGAGCGGCTGGGCCCGTGAGCCGCAATTACTGAGCCTGCGTGTCTGGAGCCTGTGCTCCGCAGCAAGAGAGGCCGCGATGGTGGGAGGCCTGTGCACCGTGATGAGGAGTGGCCCCCGCTTGCCACAACTAGAGAAAGCCCTCGCACAGAAACGAAGACCCAACACAGCCAAAAATAAATAAATAATTAAAAAAAAAAAACACACAGTATCTGTGAAGCTCAATAAAATGAGATATGCCTGTAATGTCCTCTCTTTCTTGAATTTAATTACCTTTTAAATCCTACCTTTTTCACAAGGCCTACCAAACTTCTGTAGCAATGCAGTGCAAAGAGATACTTTTGATATCATGAAGCCAGTGGTTTGAGTTTTGACTTCAGATTTGCCCCAAATCCATGACTCCTCCTGGACTTGTTTGGTTCATTTTTGGTACCTTGCTAATATCAAAAAGATATTTCTAATATTTATACCACTTATTTTGATATTTGATCACATTCTACTATGTACCATTATTTGAATATTTTGTCTGCTAAGGTTTCTCTATCCAATTGGACTGTAGCTCCTTGAGGGCAAACACTAATGCTTAATTAGTAATAACACAGTAATTCAATGACTCAGGGGAAAAGTATCGATAACTGAACTTATTTACTCCTTTAAGCATCCACATGTTTTATTTTAACTACTATGGATAAAACATATTCTAAAATAGTCTTACTTTCTTAAACTGTACTTCTAAAAATCTCATACTATACCTAATAGTTTTATGCATATCAAGGACTCCAAATAACTCGTTTTAGAAGAAATATATTAAATAAATTCTGTATACCAATGCATATGATATACGCCAAGACTAAAGAGCAAATGAGAGGTATTACTCATTTTAGAAAAGAAAAATGCATTTAATAACTCTCCTCGGCTTACGCTTCCATTTCAAAATGCCAATATGCCAGGAATTCTTCCTCAATAACAAGTCATTAATAATCAATAATAAATTAAATTAGGTTTGGATTTTATAAAACTTGAATTCCAGGGAGTTCCCTGGTGGCCTACAGGTTAAGATTCCGGGCTTTCACTGCCGTGGCCCAGGTTCAATCCCTGGTTGGGGAATTGAGATCCCACAAGCCACATGGCATGGCCAAAAAACAAACAAACAAATAAGCAAGCAAACAAAAACTGAATTCCATTTTGGGAAGAAAGTCTTGGCCAAATCTTGCAATCCTAACACTGCTGATGAACAAAAATATATTGCTTTGATTCCTGAAAATATTGAACTGAGAAGTCAAAATACCTGATAATAGGCAACTTTAAATAAATTTATTACTATGAAGTAAGTTATTCATCAGTGTAAAGCAATGGTCCATGAGTATGACAAGAAAATGAGTGGAACGTTATTATTACTTCTTAGGAATTAATAATTTGTGATAATATAAACAGTAGGCATGAGACAATATACTATTTGACTATAATACACTAATATATGAAATTAAGTTACATTTTACCTGTTACCTAGTTTAAGTGCTAAGCTCCTTCTACAAGTCTAATGTCAAAACCGTGGGCTGGAAGGAAACATTCCACAGGCAATTAAATACAACCATTAAATGTACTAGATTTAGCGTCTTCTGGAATTCTAGGGAAGGGGACCCAGAGGATGAGGGTCCAGAATGGGAAGGACACTTAATTTTCATTGTATATTCCTGGTACTACTGAATTTTAAAAAACATGCATATATTACTTATTCCATTAAAATAGTTATTATTTAAAGGGAAGGAAAAAATTGTACAAAGAAAAAATTTATATCACATCCAAGGTGATAATCATAAAGCAGAAAAATCCTACATATGCTAAGATCTGTGATAATAGTTCAATATCAACAGAGTCACCTTGATATATTTAATCAGCAAACATGCAGTTCTCACTCTCACCTTCCAAAGTGAAGAACTATATACCGAATGAGATCACCCTGCTTTTCCATTTTGTTGTCTGTGACCATGGGCATCAATTTGTCATAGTACTTGGCAAGGTAGAAATGCCCATCCTCCCACTCTGGCAGGAACAAGGTCACATCCTGTAAAAGATAACAGAGAATACCCACTTAATAAAACCCCCCACTATGTTGGGAAGTAAAGTATGAATAGATAATTAGGGATCAAAAGTATGAGACCGACATCTAGGCAGAGCAAAGTCAAAGGCAGACTGACTCTGGTGTAAATAAGGAATAGCTACTTTCTTACAAAGGTTTTCTCAGGATAGCTGGTGGGTTCTGGTGGGTTGCCCACTGATCAACATGTCATGATAATTCGCTATACGGGGAAAAAAACTCCACTTACATTGCCACTTTATATGATACATCAAAATAATTTTCAGATGGATTAAGGTATTTCATGTATGTGTGTGCAGGTATATGTTTATTGTTTTAAAAAAAAACCTCAGAGAAAGAAGAGTATCAAATCTCTGAAGAGGACAGGACTTTAAAGGCATTCAAATATGGTTTAAGAAAGAAATCACATATCTTATTTTTCTCTAAGATCTATAAGATATTGCCCTCTCTCTCAACTCCTTTATAATCAGGCTTCTGAAAAGAATTCTCCAACTCATAGTCATTCCTCAAACTATTTCTTTTTGGTTCAGTAGACACCACTCCACTAAAGTAGCAACTTAAACAGACATACTTTCCAATTCTGATCTCACGTGAGTGAGCTCTCTTCAGCATGTTTCTGTTGTCCGTGCCATTTCTTCTTTGAATCACTTTCTTCCCTTTGCTTCTGTGAGGCCACAGTCTTCCAAGTTTTCTCCTACCTTTCTGGCCACTCCTACTCAGTCGCCTTTGTCATTTCCTTTCCCTTTCCCTTATATTTGTATATTGTGTGCGGTTTATTAATTTTTAATTATATTATTTGAAATGTGATGGAAAATACATAGAACAGCTGAGTAAAAAAATTTTTTTTAAATAAAGCTCTACTCTTAATTCAAGCAAATTTGAGAACACAGTTTAGACCAGGAACCTTAAAATGAGATCTTAAGTTTCCTCCAAATCTAATCCTAAAACCTTACAGGTACAAACCTGCTTGTGGGTAGAGGACAGAATGACATGATTAGATGTATGGAACAGATGCTAGATTCATGTGCCTAAAACCGGCCACAGGGACGAGGCTCCCAGTGTGCTTTTCCCATCTAGTCACAGGAGAAGCAAAGGGAATGAAGGAAAATACTAATTAAGATTGCTCTAAAAAGATATTTTCAATCTGGTTTCATCATCTATCTCCCTTCCTTTCCTTTCTTCCTCCCTCCCTCCCTCCCTCCCTCCTTCCTTCCTGGTTTAAGTTAAAACTTTATTTTGGAAAATAAAATTTACATACAGAAAGATAAATCTTATACACAAAGCTTGCTCAATTATCACAAAGTGATTACACCTACATAAGAACTCCAGAAACACGAGCCTCCCACTTTGCCCTCCAAAACACTACTCCCTTCGTTTTCCTCCCAAATAACCACTACTACAGATTAAATATTTGTGTGTTGTCCCCCCTCCCCCCTCGCCCAATTCATATGTTGAAGCCTAATCCCCAATGTGATGGTATGTGGAGGTGGGGCCTTTGGGAGGTGATTAGGTCACAAGTGTGGAACCCTCATGAATAAGATTAGTGCCCTTATAAAAGAGGCCCCAGGGACCTCCCTTGCCTCTTCTGCCATGTGAGGTTATAAGGAGAAGATGGCTGTCTATGTAAGCAGGCCCTCACCAGACTGAATCTGCTAGCACCTTAATTCTGGACTTCCCAGCCTCCAGAACTGTGAGAAATAAACGTTGCTTAAGCTACCCAGTATATGGTATGTTTATTATAGCAGTGCAAATGGACTAAAAACAACCACTATCTCCATTTCTGATACAATAATTTTGTTTTGCTCATTTCTGAACTTTATATAAATGGAATCATACTACATGTATGATTTTTTCATATGACTTTTTTTATTCAACATTAAGTTTGGGAGAACCATTCAAGTTGTTGGATGTAACTTTGGTTTGTTGGTTTTCATTGCTATACATACAGTATTCCATTATAGGGATATGTTATAATTCGTTTATCCATTCTATAATTGATTGACATTTCTACTTCCAGTTTAAAATCTACAAATAACGTTGGTATAAACATTTTTGTATATGTTCTATGGAGACGTGTTGAGCATTGGTAAAGTGGCTGTCACAGTATTATCACCTTTAGGAGAAAACACCAAACTGTTTTCCAAAATGATTGTAATAACTTATACTTCCAGCAGCACTGTATGAGCGTCTAAATGCTCTATAGCCTTGCTAACACTTGAAAATATCAATCTTTTAAATTTTAACCATTCTTGTAGGTATATAGTGTTAGCTCATAATACTTTTCTTTAAACTGAATGGCAGTTGATTTATAATATTGTATTAATTTCATCATAATACTTTTTAAATTTGCATCTATTCCTGTCTACTACAGTGAACATATTTTCTTTTTGCTTTTTTTGGGTCATTTATATATATCCTTCTGTTAAGTCTTCTATTCAATTTTAAAATTGAGTTGTCTGTATTTTTCTTATTGACTTTTAAGAGTTCTTATTATATTCTGGATATAAGCCTCATCATTATGTATTGCAAATATCTTGTAATCTATCGCTTACCTTTACATTCTTTTTAAAAGTATTTATTAAAAAATACATTCTTTTAATTTTTTAAGTAAAAAATAAAAGCTGACGTACAATATCATGTTAGTTTCAGGTGTACTACATAATGATTTGACATTTGCATACACTATAAAATGATCACCATGATAAGTCTAGTAACCACCTGTCCCCAGCCATCCATTCTTATTTTATTATTTTGTATCTTCTATATTCTATGTTTTTAATTTTTTTTCAGTTCCTTTTCTAACTCCTTGAGATGGATTCTTAGCTTATTAATTTTGAGCCTTTATTTTCTTCTAACATATGTAAATAATATTTCAAATTCCCTGTAAGAATGGCTTTAGCTGAATCCAAGTTTTGCTACGTCATATTTTTATTATCATTCAGTTCAAAGTAATTTTAATTTCCATTAAGTTTTTTAACTTCCATTTAGTTTTTTAATTTCCATTGCAATTTTTTCTTTGACCCACGGGTTACTGAGAAGTATCTCTTTTCTAACACCATCTATGTAAGGCTTAATACCTAGTAAGGAAGGTATACACTGTGTTTGTTCAAAAATTTTCAGGCCAGGCTGTGGTTAACTTTGGGAAGGAGGATGAAAGGGTGAGTTCTAAAGCATTAATAACATTCTACTTCTTGACATGGGTGGTGGTTTCATGACTATATTTATTTTGTGATAATTCCTCCAACTATATACTTACGTTATATATTCACTAAAAAGTCAAAAAAGCTTCCTGGCTATTTTTATACATGTGCTCTTCCCATATGGACTTTAAAATAATTTTATCTATTTTCAAAAACAACAAAAAAAGTGAATTTCTAACTGAAATTGCATTGTACATTCACTTACCTTATATTTTTTCATAACTGCATTGCTTTCAAAGTTAGCTGTTTCTTCCATAAAACGGCCCACTAGTAGCATAGCTCGACCATGGATTAACATGTTCTTACTTTCGGTTGGGGTTTTATTTTCAGGAAAACATAACTCAACACCCTTCTGAAGAACAATTAGTGCCTGGTGAACATCACCCTGAAAGAAAAAAGGCAACAACAAGCCTTTTAATTTAAGAACATATTTCCATTTTCTGAAAAGCAAATAAAATTGTTAGAATTTAAAGTTCATAAGATATTTTATGTATAAATCTATTTGTAATTTCATGTTCACCTCTCATTTTCCTCCTATGAAAGTAAAATCCTAAAAAGGAATCATTGCTTCATTTCATATAGAACTCCTACATTCATTCATTCACTTGTTTTTTACAGTCAGTCAAAGTGCAGGGAACTGAAGATATATGTAGATGATTAGGGATAAACAAACATAAATATGTCAAAATCTCTGGCTTAAGAAAGTTCACAGTCAAGTGAGGAAATAAACTATAAAACAACAACACAATGTGCTAAGTGTTATTAACAGAAGAATATACATGCCTATTATGTAGGAAAGAGAAGACAGTCTGCTAAATCTACCTGAAGATATAGGAAAATGGAGTTGACCAGTGGTCAGGCAAAGTAATCACATGAGGAAAATCTAAATTAGGTCTTAAAAAATGAGTAGAAATTTTCCTGGCAATGAATTCAGTGAAGGACACTCTTGGTAGAAGGAATAATAACTTTAATTGAGAAAAAGGCAAGTAGTCTGGTTTTAGCTGAAGATTAAAGGGTTTGTGAGATAAAGGGTTTGTGAAGACTAAAGGATTTGTGAAGACTAAAGGGTTTGTGACAACTGAACCTGAAGAGGTAGGCTGAGACTCGATGAGAAAGGGCCTTGTGTACTTTCTAGAGTTCTGACTTAATCCTAAAGCCATGAAGAATACTTTGAAGGATTTTAACTGGGGGAGTGACATGATTCAGTGTGCATTTTAGGAAGATGACAGACTGCAGTAATGAACACCAAGACATGGTGAGACCTCAAAAAAAACTGTTAATATTGCCAGAGGGTGTAAATGCTAAGGGCATGAAGGAAAGCAGCAAAGATAAATAAGAGGGAGAGGATTCAAAAGATATTTCTACGGTCAATTTAGTCTCCAACTTGATATGGAAAGTGAGGGAGAGGAAGAAGTTCAAGATGATGCCCAGATTACTGTCATAAATGAGAGGATGTGATAGAGTCCTACTCAGAAAAATAAGGAATATGGGAGGAGAAACAGACAGTGAATTTCACTGATGAATTGCATTTTGAGCATACTGAATTTAAGGTATTACAATACATACATGTTCTAGCACTAGCTCTGAAAATGACCTGACTAATGCAGGCTGAATTATTACCTTCATCTCCCATCCAGGAAACATCTCCTCCCCTGTCTTTTCTTAGCCACCATAAAAGTTGGTTTAATCACAGATGGCACCAACTCTAGTTGCTAACTGTCAATTTCAGAACATGCTATGCCTACTACTAATTCTAGACGGGTGGCAAGCATGAGGAGATATGAAAGTAAGAGTCCTTTAAATCTGTGGCATGAGTTTTTCAAGGAGTTTGTATATTTTAAAAGCCCCCTTCTTATAACTGTAGCTTTAATCTGAGGATTGCTGAGGACGTTTGTTCTGAAGCTAAGCCCTTTCTGACAGGCTAGATTAGAAGTGGATCTTTACAGCAACAGTGGCAAGTCTACACAAAACTAATTATCTGCCAAGAATGTAATAAGGACAGTGTTATGTTCACCTAAACATTTCTTGAGTGCACTCATGTATGTATATATATAGAGAGAAGGTAAAAACAAAGTAAAAATTGGTCATTTCCCTCAAGAAAAAAATGGAAGACAGATGAAAACAGAAAGAACTGCACTTTCAGTCTTGAAACGGGAAAATATTTGGGGACTTCAGGATAGAAGGAAGTTTCTTCCAGATGATGGTAGGTAAATGATGCAGAAAGGTGACAGAAAAAGAAGGTTCTGAATTTAGATTAGGGATCTAATCTCTGTCATGCCTCTGTAGGAAGTACCTATGATGGAAGTACATACGATGACGTCCCCTTGGCCATTACCTTGGACCACAGCCACTTTGCCCTTTCCACATACAGTTCAGCAAGTCGTGATTCTCCAGCATTAAGGAGAGCATTGTAGGCTGTCTGGTGGTGACCAGCCTTTCGAGCTACTCTGGCACTCTGTAGCCAGCATTCTCCAACCATTTCCTTGTAATCTGGTCTAAAGGAATGTGACAAAATGGTGGGGAAAGAGCATTTTTAAGTATATTCAACAGCTTAATTAAAATATCTCTTCCCAACATGGAACCTTCTCAATATATCTTTTCAAAGGAATCAAAGAATATTTATTTGTTAAAAAACTAATTTTAATTTTCTTAGAGTTCTCCATTGTTATCAGTTACAAGCCTATGAAGACCTTACAATTGACTTATATCTGTACCTCCCCCAGAT
Organism: Balaenoptera acutorostrata; assembly: GCF_949987535.1. NCBI lineage: Eukaryota > Metazoa > Chordata > Mammalia > Artiodactyla > Balaenopteridae > Balaenoptera > Balaenoptera acutorostrata. Next base: position 28,220,627 of record NC_080067.1, read on the forward strand.
ACGTTTTCAACATTAAAAAAATGATATATTGCACATAAAAGTAATTTTTAAGTTCTAGGCTCATTTCAACTATATAGTGTAGACTTGACAATTGACAATAGAAAAATACAGATTCAGAGAGAAAATTAGGAAAGATAAATATTCCCAAGTAATATGCAAATATAATACTAAATTCACAATAACTGACATGCAAAAAAAAGTGTGTAAAACCTTTTGTTGAGGCTTAATAAAGCTCTCCGGAGAGCCAGTATGGGCTCCTTTGCTCTGTAGGAATTCTGGGTCATTTCCAGTCGAGCTACCCAATTTAGTGAATCTTCTTGAGCACTTTCACCTGGAGACTGGTGAAAAAGTGGTTTGACGCTATGCTCCAACTCACACAACATGTGCAATCTGAAGACAGATAGAGCCTATGTTAATATGTTATCATATTCAACCATATTAATCTGATATATAAAGCATGTACTTTAAATTAACCATGAAGAATATGAAATGTGCAGTTTTCTTTGGAAGAACTTTAACGAATATATATTCTTGGTATATAAACAGTAACATTTATAACTTTTCAAATTGGGTATAAACACTAATTTATGTTGATTTGAATAGTTAGCGCTTTGCTATGATCCCTAGACCCCTCTAATTAAATTGGAGAAGGGTATATAAAACTAAATTCAAATGTGTGAAAGCCAGACTTTACCACCTGTATAAAGATGAAAGAAAATATAAATCAATGTAAATATTTGTATATATTGCTGGTGCTATTGTAAGAGGACCTGGCATAGTAGATGCCAGTAAAAAATTGTGAAATGAATGCAATTTTAATTGGTTTTTTTTTTCCTAAGGCTGATGGAAACATTTGTGATACATTCAAATTAGCTTTTTCCCATGTCTATAACCCAGTGTTCAAGCATGCAGTTGAGTAGCTACAGAACTGAATTAATCCCAGTGGTCCAATCTCTGGTTTCATTAAGCTGTTACCAAAGGGGCTGATACAAAATATAATTTAAAAAATAGCATATTTTTCTTTTTAATTTACTGTTGTTCAATTACAACATATATTTTATTCTTTTCTTCAGGTAAATTAACAGACCTAAAACGTTTTCCATCATTTTCTTCCTTCTCTCTAAAAATTAATATTACTTGTAATATTAATATTACTTGTGAGTAATGTAATACCTACATTTGAGGGGGAGTGGAAAATGTCAAATGCATTTCTCAAAGAGAAACAGGAAAGGGAACCAACAAGTACTGAGCACCAATGTGCCAGGCAGAGTAGACGTCTAGTTATTTAGGTTATATAGAAAATAAACTATGACATTACAATAAGACAAATGTAAGATATTTTTGCTATTTTTTAGAAGTCTCATAATTGCCTTTCTAATTAAAAGGATGTATGTTAGAACATTTTTAAAAAACTATAGATAGGGTGATTGTGAGGTAAAAAAATGAAAAGAGCCATTTTGTGAGCTCTGCGTAACACCAAACACACTATCACTTATTTAGCAAGCACAAAATTCCAAGCCTGTCATATGACACCTACAGACCAGGAATATAAAAATGGAAACCTCAAAATACCTCACAATATATTCATATCCGCGTTGGTAAGAGCCTCTTTCAAAGCTTGCAGCTGAAAGAGGTACAATTTGTTCTGCTCTCACTAGTTTCAATGTGTCATAAAAAGCTGTGATATCTTTTTTTTTAGCTGATAATAATAACTGTCCCAGTCTGACACTCCATGTTGTAGATTTCCCATCTGAAAAACAAATGAAGAGTCAAGGCATGCCATGATAGCTGGATCCCAGAACAAGCTTTATTTCATTTGATAAAATGGTCAACAGAAATCTGGAACAGATGGTTTCATTCCACTTTGAACTTAAACAAGGCAATCATAAAACAAGCTGAGAGAATAATTACCAATGTTGCTTAGCTACTTAAGTCTAAATATTTATGGCATATTAAAACTGCTTATATTTTAAGAAGTAATTTTACCTGCTGCCAAATAGTTTTCTACCAAATCCCACTGTGACAATTTCCAAGCTGCTTCCACTCTGTATGTGTTTAATTCATCTGTCCATTCAGACCTGTTAAAAGAAACCCGTACCACTTAAACATTTATTTAAAGTGGCATTTAGAGATTTTTTCATTGGTTTAGATACTCTATTTATTGTAGTTATTTATTGCTCTATTCATTGTATTTGTATTGTATTGTATTTTGTATGTAGGTACAAAATAATTCTCTCTATCCAAAACAATCCCCCAAATTTTAATGTTTCCAGTCCCCCAAAACATTTTTTTCAATAATTACTTCTGATACAGCCATTTAAAAATGCCATTTTTTTGGACAAATTTGCCATACATTAGAGCAGAATTAATGCCTGGATAATTACAAAGAGCAGTTGTAAAATGAGCTGCACGCTTAACTTGAACAAAGAGCAGGGAGAAAAAAGAGCCAACTGAACTTACACGCGTTCAGAGGTAAGCAATTCTAATAACTTGGTATTTTGAATTAAATTTAAGACAAAAAACATAGAAGCTGGTGGGGTAGGTTGAGCACTGGGGTACATAGGACACTCAATAATAAAGGCATAACAATGTTACAAATTATGTTTCAATAGTATGACAAATGATACAAAATTAGCTACATAAAATACATAACTATTCTTAAATTATTTTCAGTTACTTTAAAATTGGGGTTTTTAAAAGCAGCATTATATAGGTAATTATTTTTTCTAAGTATCCTACTTATGTGACACTAAGATGGCTAGTGATGTTTAGATCATGACTGTATAGAAGAAGCTATACTTCCCCATGTTTCTTCTTTATTAAATCATATCATTTGAATACCTGCTATATGCTAGACCCTCAGCTAGGCACATTTTTCTATTTAATTACCTAATAATACCAAAGGTACACATACTATAAATAAGGTAACAGACTCAGGGAGGCTGGGATCAATGCCCTTAAAAGCCCTCCTTGTTCTTTCTGTAGTAAAAACACATAAAACATAACAAATGAGTCAATTAAAAAAAACTAAAGTAGTAGCATGAATATCGAATATTCTCTAATGTCTAAATACCACCAAGAACAATTTAGAACAAAGCTAAAAGAAATACAATAGAAATATAATTTTCAAAAGTCCAACTCTGAATAACTTCACTAGCTTATCACTCGATGCCAAAGTATCAAAATTTTAGGATACAAATCTGAGTAGAATTAGCAGAAGTTGCTCTCCAGAGGGGATATATCACACCAAGAAGTACCAAATGGCAATGAGGATCAGGCTGTGAGAACTTACTTCCATAAATGTATTAAAAAAATGATTGTGTAGGTTAAGCACAGTCAATAATTTTGGAGAAATATTTGTTTAAATGCAAATATTCTCCCCAAGGAAAACTCATCCCCTCAATGACCATTTGCTTCAATGATACAGTATCCTTCATTGAATATTGAAACTTGCCTTTTCACAATCCAACGATCAGGAGGCTCTATGTATCCCAGATCCAAAGAGAAGACTGTGCAGTGTGCATCATAAGGAAACATGACACCTTGGCTTGAGCCAAAACAAACTTTCCCAAATTTCTGCAACCCCTTTATTCATAAGGTCTCTCAATTAATCTGGAGAAACATATCTAAAACATATAACGAATCTTTCCTTGCTTCTGTAAAGCTTCTTTCATCGTTTCGTAAATCCACTAACCATTCTCTACTCCCAGACACTGTAGAACAGTGGTCTTTAAAATCACAGTTTGGAATTTATAGAAACTGTACTTAGAAGAGCTGTTTTCAGCGCGAACTAACTAAAAACAGTGGCCTGTGCTCTTTGGCAAACTAAGATCCCATCCCTTTTGATCAGATCTCTCTGTCCAGAAAAGTCAATTGGGGTCTGGTAAATACATTAAGGAGTAAGGCTTTTAGCTTGCAGAGCAAGGCAGCTTCAAGAGCACAACCAACCTCCCTAGTAATTCTCTAAACTAGAAGAACCATGCATGTCTTAATCTCTGCCACATGTAAGTACTTTTTGGGGGGGTATCATTTGGTTTGCTACAAGAAACCCATTTTCTTTAGGAAAGGAAGGCTGCTTTCATTTTTATTAGTCTTTTAGGAGAAAATCAACCCACACATTCTAGAGTGGTATTCCTTAGTTCAGTCACAAAGTTCCCCTCTCCCCAGCACAGAAAATAACTGGTGCTGATAATGTAGGCAGAGCTTAGATATCTTCTGGAAATACTAATATGAGCTTCACCAATAGTAGGTGAAGTCTTGCAGGTTCCTGTCATAAAGCAAATTTAATTCAAGGATGACTCTTTGCATAGAAGATAAGCTGTTAAGTGCTAGATTGACTTAAGAGACAGTAGGAAAAATTATTTTTTGGTGTTTATCTCCAACACCATGAAAACAAAAAAGATTTCATTACTTTAGTAAACATTACTTCAACCCAATTAATTAAAAATTTCCCATTCCAAACCAACAACAAAAGAAAATCATTTTTTAAAAAACATTACCTGTTAGCATGCACTCCATTCACCTGAGTGATTACAGTAGACAGCTGACCAAGACCTAACATGGACTTCACTACGCCATGATAGTGAATGATCTGGAAATTTAAAAGTATTTAAAATAGCAACTGTTACTTCAAATACATCTTCGGAACCAAAAAGTGTTTAACTGATATTCATTAAAAAATGCTATTTACCTCACTGAGCCTACCTTTCTTAGTTTAACAACTGACTTGCTTGGCTATATGGCAGAGCCCTCTACCGATGTCCTAAACACATCTGAATTTTTTTTTTTTTAATGGAGACAACCTACAAAAAACCTCAGATTGCATTTATTATCTTTTCCAGATATGGTCTGATTTTTGGTTCAGATCAAATATAAAAGTAACAAGTACTCCTTAATACTTTGTTTAAAGATTATTTGTCATATAATTTCTCATGTAAAAATTAAAACTCAAACGTCACAATATTATTAATATCGATTTTGGGCTTTAGTAACTGAAAAGTTAGATAGGATTGTGAAATATTCTTTAAAATTGAAAACAAGCCTGTGAAAAATAAAGGCCCTATACACTGAACTTCTGAGAAAATGAACGTCAATTATGACAAAAAGGAATACCCTGAGATGAGAGAGGATCTAAGCCAAGATTATAAATCAGTGATTCTAAACCCCTTTCCTGTTCCAACATACATGAGATATGCAACGTCCCCCCGTTAGCAACTGTAGCTCAGTGATTCTAAGGGACCATTTCAGAGATTCCCAGATGGTGATAGGGGCATGTGTAATCTGAAAAAGTTTCTTAGGCTGCAAAGAATCACTATTATTATTAAAAATTGATGCAAGTCTTATACTTTTAATAGCAAACTAAAATTATATCAATTTTAGAGTAATGGAACATAGAGTTTAATGTAAGTATACTTCACAGTAAATCTCATTTATTTGGGAGATTAGTAAGGTCACAGAAATTTGGTATTGGAAGGGATCTCTGAGATCCTCTAGCATGTCTCTATTTTTATCAATCAGGAAACTCAAGTTCAGAGATGGTTAAATATTTTCCAGACACACTGTGACACTGGTAGAGACAGTATTGAAATTAAGGTTTCCAAAGTTCCTAGTTCAGAGTTCTTTTTGTTACATTGCCTTTCATTTATCTCTTACCTGGTCTGGTTCTAACTGAATAGCCCTGTCATAACAAGCAGTGGCATCCCTCAGTAAGCCGATGCTTTCATGTTCAAGGATCTGTTCTTTTAGAGATGGTTCTGCCTTTCGAATTGCGCTTACTCCAGCCACTCCATCTGGTTCATGCATAGCAGCATACAATTTCTTTGTTCAATCATTAAAAAACAATCAAGGGAGGAAAAAAACACAACTGGAAATAAAACTATAAAGCCACCAGTTTATGTAAAAAAAAAATAAGAATTATTTTCTCAAAGCAACAATATGTATTTGTTTCAAGATAGATTCACAGTGAAACTGCAAACTTATTTCCAGGCATTCTGTTCCACTTAAATATGCTCATATTCCACTTAAATACAAATCTATACTAGTAACTGTTATTGATAATGAGAGCTGTAAAGAACCTCAAAGTCCTGAACTCTTTTAAAAATCCAATATATAATAAATTCTGTTGAGTATAGTTTATAAGTATTTTATTGCATTTTAAAACTTAAAAACATTTTAAACAAGCATTTTAATATATTCATATTGAGATGCTTTCAAGAAACACAAGACACTAAATCTGGGTTCAAAGGAAATATTCAGGCTGAAGATAAAAATCTGGGAGCAATTAGCACAAAGATGGCAGGGGAAAGGATGAAATGATTTAGGAAATGAATAGAGGGAGAGAAGAAAAGAGGACTGGGGAAGGACATCAGAGTACTTGTATATTTATAGACAAGGAAGAACTAACAAATGAAACTGAGAGGAGAAACCAGAGTAGTTTGAAGAAACCTGGAGAATGTGGTATCCCAGAAGTTGTGAGAGAAAAGAAAATACCTTAATAAAGAAGTGGTCAAATGATGCCATGAGGTTAAGAAAATGAGGACCGGGAAGCATTTATTGGATTTGGTAACATGGAGGCCACCAATTTTCTTAGCAAGAGTAGAGTCAGTGTAATGGAGAAAGAACTCTTGTTGGAATGGGCAAAGAGTAAATGGGAAGTAAAGAAGGAATACAGAGAAGATGGGCAATTCTTTTAAAAACCGACTGTGAAAGGAAACAGAAAGATGGGAAGTATCTGAAGAAGATACTGTAAGATCAAGGGAATCATAAAAACTTAAGATAGGCAACACCAGAGCATGTCTATATGCTCTATGTACTCTGGTTGAGAAAGAAAAATTAATGATATTGGAGAAAGCAGGAATATCTGAAGGATTGAAATCAAGAACAAAAGTAGAAGAACTGAATTTTGGCAGGAAGGGATCCTTCCTTAGGAACAAGAGAAGCTAAGAAAGAGAATATGGTACAGAAGCCAATGTATTTTCGGATTTGGTAGACATCTGGCTTCTACTTTCCTAATGAACAATGAAGCAAGATCATCTGTTGAGAGTAAGTAAGGTGGAAGCAGAGAAATGAAGAGAAGGTAAAAAATAGTCATCCTGAAGAGTGAGAAAGTAGTCTTTACTAGAGAAACAGAATGACTGAAGGCAGTGTTAAAGAGTCCCACTGATGTTTGAGATTATGAATTGAAAGGAAAACCAGTTAGAAATCCATTGTGTGATTTTTCTCCAGTGATGTTCAGCTGCTTACATGCAGACACTGGGAAAGCAGATGGGTGAGTTTATCCAGGACTGGAGTCTTACAAAGTGAATACAACACAGAGGGAGAAAGATGAGAGAGCTGAACATCCTTGTAAAGGAATGACTTTAACAATGAACAAGAGACTCAGAGCTAGACAAGGAAGAAAAAGACAGGAGAGGGCTAATCACCCAAAGACTACAAGCTACTCATTTTCCAGTTCTCTCACCACACTCTGCTTTTTGACCTGAAAAGAAGCCCAACAATCTTGATCTCTTATTTAATCCAGCGTATTAGGCCCACTGGCCCTTACTTTCTTTTCTTCCCTACACAGTCATAGGATTATCGTCTAAACCAATAAAATGAACAATCTAAACACAAAAGACTGGCAATATTAAATGTCATTATTAAGTTCACTATATGAATATCAAACCTGTAAAAATCCAAGATGCTCTTGAATATTTTGCTTCTTTTCTGTAATAAATGATTCAAAGTGCATTACAGCTCGTGTGTATGCTTTGGAGCGAAAGGACGCTACTGCCAGAGTATCCTGAGGTATGAGGTCTAGAAAACGAGTTACACTCTGATAGTCTTCATAATCCACAGTAGGTACTAGATTATAAAAAGATAATTGAGTAATTAAAGACTGAGAAGATGAAATTTTAAAAGTATCCATTTAAATTTCAATTTATATATTTTTAATTTATTTCATGAAATAAATTAATCTAAATGTATTAGGGTATCTTATTTAGAATGTAACTACCAACAAGAAGATTGCTCAGAAGACTCCTGCTCCAACAGCACCATTATGACTTATCTTGCCTTGAACAGTCATTTAACTTATTTGAGCTTCTGTTTCCTCATCTATAAAAGGGAAATATTAGTATCTGTCTTGCCTTACTTACAATGTTGTTGTGACAATTAAATGTAAATTTATATTAAATGTTGAGGAGATATAAAGATGATACAAAAGATACAAAAATGAGTTATTTATTATTAATAACTATAAAAACACTGATAAAGTATAGCTATTAGTAGGGAAAAAGCAGAATTATAGAAATATCTTTCTTTTTAATTTTAAAGTTTAGAATTCTTTGATAACAATCTATTTTTTTCCTGTGTTGCTATATATACAATATTAACTAATACAATGGAAATAAAAAGTAAAAGTACCTTTCAAGTAAAATCACAAATACTTTAAAATGGTAATTTTTTTAAAGAGTCTAAGAAAAGACCTAACTGAGAAACTTCTGGACTATCCAGTTTAAGAATTCTTATTTAAAACTTATAAATTTTAATAATGACTCATAACAGCATGTAGAAAACAGGAAACAAATAAATTTCATAATCAAGATAGTAAATTTAAAAGAAATTATATTTAAAATAAATTCTTTACTTCCATCAAAATTTGTAAATCATTTCAAATTATGAGAAATGTTAAAGTATTGTACTTTTGAAACATTACAAATGTTACTCTTAAAAGCTAGAATTTTCATTACTATGTTAGTAAGAAACAGTAATAACGGAGTTCGCGTTTGGTTTTTTGGTTATCATTTTCACATGCAGAAACAGAAACAAACATTTAATTGTTGAAATAATGTAAAATATATCAATAATTAGTCTTATTGCAGAGAAAAACATTCCCCTAAACATAATTATTTGCAAGTCCAAAAAATCTTAGAAAAATAACAAACTGTTGTGCTTAACAACAGGAATGTATGTGCTTCCACAGACACAGGAACAAGAGGGAGATGCTCACAAACTGAGAACTTGGTGTAAGTGAAGGCCTCTTTAAGGGTCTTAGTCAGTTTTTCCAATTAGCCTCGAAGCTTTGGGGGAAAATCATGTGATCCCACTAAAATGGCTAAAGTATACAAGAAGCAGAAGTATCATATACTTTACCCACTTGCTGCAAGAATGAAACACACAAAAGTTCAAAGACATTAAGAGTATCTATTAATGTCTGATGAATATAATTCTTCTCACGAAGTGCTTGTATCATAGGGGCAAGTGTCATTTTAAACTCTAATGAGATTCCTCTTTTAGTCACCTTTGTGGGAGTTGTAATATCACAGGGAAAAAAATAGCACAATAGTAGGTGTAGCAGGGTATAGTATAGTAACATATATTAAGCATATCTGAAGAGACTGCTGGATACCAAACACCACCAGAGAAAGGGAAAAGAAGAATAAGAAGAATAAGATGAATTAAAAAAAGAAAAAAAAATAGGCCATGAAATGAATGAAAGTAAACTCTTGGAAATTTAAAACTTAAGTGTGAAAAAGACTGCAAAGAGTATCTTATAAGTGAAAAAGTATAAAGAACACTTCACTATTCATATATATACACATTTAATGATTTATATCATCACCATCCCAATTAATCCTCAATCTTCTAAGGGAGATAAAATCAACCCTATTTTATGCAAAGAAAAATTAGGTATGTGTTTTGCTTAAGGAAGTGACAGTAAGAATTTAAAGAGAGGTTTTCTAACTATAAATTCACTGCTCTTTCTCAGTAAAAGGGCCATCTTAAGGGGGGAAAAAAAAGGGATGCAAGAAAACATAGGTCTTTTAAAAGCTAATGCTTAAATTACAGAACTGATACAGAAAGGAGCTAACTGGTTAATAATTAAGAGAAGGAAGTATACAGAAGTTATGACTTACTCATGGAGTCCACCTTATCTCTGTTTGATTTGCCTTGCGGAAATTTTTCAGCTTTCAGTGCCTGAAATTTGTGCCTTGCCCACTGTGTGAGATGGTCAAGCATGGAGAACACAGTCTGTGTACTGAGCTGACACAGATCAGATGCACTGTCTTGGGTACTTATGGTATGCTGATCGTCATGCTTTAGAACTGCCATAATTTCTGCATAAACCTAAGAAGGACCATTTTATGGTAAATAATATGTCTGCATAATATCATTTTACTATTACCTGACATATGACTAACCATTTTAAGGTAATAATTTTCAAAAGAAAAAAATCCATCATAGATTAATAATAAATCATTTTTCTCATCTATAATTAAGCCAATAAAATGTTTCCCTGAAAAGAAAATATACTGTAAAAGAGTCACGAGAGTAAATATAAAAATATTTAAAAATTCTTCTAGATTATTCAATAAATGATCACGAAACTACTTGTTAACTAGTAGAAAATAAAACTTTAAACAATACCTCACAGTATCTGTAAAAATCAATTTCAGAGTAATTGAAGGGCATGTAAAAACAAAAGGATCAAAAAAAATGTAGGAAAATATGTTCATGACATTGGCTAAGAGAAGGCATCACATAAAAGGTTTAAATTAAAAAGTTATAAAAGATTTATAAATTTGGAATTTATATTTAAAATTTCTGCATGGCAAAAGATATAAACAATGTTTAAAAAGAAAACCACTAACTGGAAAAATTTCTGTGAGATATGACTGGCACAAACTGGTATCCAGAATACATATCAAACTCCCACCAATTATTTAAAAAGGACACACACATACACAACCACAAATAGGTAAAGGATATGAACTAAGCATTATACAACTCTTTGATAAATAAAAGTATAAAAAAAGGATTTTGTAAGCGTTTTCATATGTACTTACATATTATAGCATACCTTGATCTACATTTCCTACTAATATGTAGCCTTTTTAATACTAATTACATTGCATAAATGTTTAGACAAACAGAAACCAAATAAAATGATATTTCTTACCTCCTGCTGATCTTCTTGATTACAACCCAACAAAACATACACTAGAATATGTGGAAGAAGATAGATGGTCACCTTGAAATCATGCTTCATCATAATGCTACAGCAGGTGAAGATTTTACTGGCAAGATCATGCCGCACCTATAAACTCCAATGGTTTAGAGAGAGTAAGTAGTTTTATTCATTTTATTCTTTTGATTAATGCCAAAAAACAACATGTGAGCTAATTTAACATTGCAGAGTGGGTATTCTATGGAGAAAGGCACTCAAAGCGGGGAGGATTTCAGATCACCATCCCTCTGGTCAAGTGCCTGAACTGCTGAGACCCCTACAGGCAATGTAGCTACCTGGGCTGCCAACTATCTCAGCAAAAATGGTCTTTTCCCCTTACAGTTCATTTTAAAATGAATCACGTTTTGTTACAGATTAACTTCCCTAAATACAGTATATTTTACTTAGCTAACATTAAATTTAGTATATTTATTCCTTGAGCATATAGATGAGGAAAGTAACCAGAAGGTATTCTCTGGGCCAGCACATTAAGTACAAGATCACATTTTTCTTAAGTAATAAACAGTGATTAACTATAGGAAAGAAAATGAAAGAAATAAAAAAATTAAATTACTTGGCGTTAGAGTCAAATTTTATTGGTATAATCTAACCTTCAATTTACCAACATTACTGTTCTCTTATAAAAGTTTAAAGGTTTTTTCTTCTTCAAATACAAATCCTTCACTTAAAAAAAAAAACAAACTAAACTACAACTAAATAAAATATTCCATAGCTGAAAGTAATTAAAGAGTATTAATTTAATATTTCACATATTATATTTTCAGTATGTTCATTAAAAAATGAGAGACACTTTCTTGAAATTACCAGGTACAAATTATTATAATAATATTTTAAAACACTAATAGAAATATGAATTAAAAACAAAAGTTGTGAAATTTAAATATGCCTTAAACATTCTGGGTGAACACAGGGTATCTTTTTGTCTGTCAGGTATGTAAAAATTTCATATTAGGAGAACGTCAGAAATATACCTCTATTTTTCCATGAAATTTCATTTTTAAAAAACCTCTACTTTGGGAGATTAACCAAGATGGCGGAGTAGAAGGAGGTGCTCTCACTCCCTCTTGCGAAAGCACCAGAATCACAACTGGCTGCTGGACAATCATCGACAGGAAGACACTGGACTTCACCAAGGAGGATACCCCACATCCAAGGACAGAGGAGAAGCCACAGTGAGACGGTAGGAGGGGCGCAATCAGAGTAAAATCAAATCCCATAACTGCTGGGTGGGTAACTCACAGACTGGCAAACACTTATACCACAGAAGTCCACCCACTGGAGTGAAGGTTCTGAGCCCCACGTCAGGCTTCCCAACCTGGGGGTCTGGCAACGGGAGGAGGAATTCATAGAATCAGACTTTGAAGCCTAGTGGGAATTGATTGCAGGACTTCGACAGGAGTCGGGGAAACAGAGACCCCACTTTTGGAGGGCGCACACGGAATAGTGTGCGCATCGGGACCCGGGGGAAGGAGCAGTGACCCTGGGGGAGACCGAACCAGACCGATCTGCTAGTGCTGGAGGGTCTACTGCAGAGGCTGGGGCTGGCTCTGTTTCACCGTGGGGACAAGGACACTAGCAGTGGAGGTTCTGGGAAGTACTCCTTGGCGTGAGCCCTCCCAGAGTCTGCCATTAGCCCCACCAAAGAGCCCAGGTAGGCTCCAGTGTTGGGTTGCCTCAGGCCAAACAACCAACAGGGAGGGAACCCAGCCCCACCCATCAACAGTCAAGTGGATTAAAGTTTTACGGAGCTCTGACCGCCACAGCAACAGTCAGCTCTACCCACCACCAGAGCCTCTTAGATAGCCTCAACCACCAGAGAGCAGACAGCAGAAGCAAGAAAAACTACAATCCTGCAGCCTGTGGAACAAAAACCACATTTACAGAAAGACAGACAAGATGAAAAGGCAGAGGGCTATATACCAGATGAAGGAACAAGAAAAAACCCCAGAAAAACAACTAAATGAAGTGGAGATAGGCAACCTTCCAGAAAAAGAATTCAGAATAATGATAGTGAAGATGATCCAGGACCTCGGAATAAGAATGGAGGCAAAGATTGAGAAGATGCAAGAAATGATTAACAAAGACCTAGAAGAATTAAAGAACAAACAGAGATGACCAATACAATAACTGAAATGAAAACTACACTAGAAGGAATCAATAGCACAATAACTGAGGCAGAAGAACGGATAAGTGACTTGGAAGACAGAATGGTGGAATTCACTGCTGCGGAACAGACTAAAGAAAAAAGAATGAAAAGAAATGAAGACACCCTAAGAGACCTCTGGGACAACATTAAACTCAACAACATTCGCATTATAGGGGTCCCAAAAGGAGAAGAGAGAGAGAAAGGACCCGAGAAAATATTTGAAGAGATTATAGTCGAAAACTTCCCTAACATGGGAAAGGAAATAGCCACCCAAGTCCAGGAAGCGCAGAGAGTCCCATACAGGATAAACCCAAGGAGAAACACGCCGAGACACATAGTAATCAAAGTGGCAAAAATTAAAGACAAAGAAAAATTATTGAAAGCAGCAAGGGAAAAACAACAAATAACATACAAGGGAACTCCCATAAGGTTAACAGCTGATTTCTCAGCAGAAACTCTGCAAGCCAGAAGGGAGTGGCATGATATACTTAAAGTGATGAAAGGGAAGAACCTACAACCAAGATTACTCTACCCGGCAAGGATCTCATTTAGATTTGATGGAGAAATCAAAAGCTTTACAGACAAGCAAAAGCTAAGAGAATTCAGCACCACCAAACCAGCTCTACAACAAATGCTAAAGGAACTTCTCTAAGTGGGAAACACAAGAGAAGAAAAGGACCTACAAAAACAAACCCAAAACAATTAAGAAAATGGTCATAGGAACATACATATCGATAATTACCTTAAACATAAATGGATTAAATGCTCCAACCAAAAGACACAGGCTTGCTGAATGGATACAAAAACAAGACCCATATATATGCTGTCTACAAGAGAACCACTTTAGACCTAGGGACACATACAGACTGAAAGTGAGGGATGGAAAAAGATATTCCATGCAAATGGAAATCAAAAGAAAGCTGGAGTAGCTATACTCATATCAGATAAAATAGACTTTAAAATAAAGAATGTTACAAGAGACAAGGAAGGACACTACATAATGATCAAGGGATCAATCCAAGAAGAAGATATAACAATTATAAATATATATGCACCCAACATAGGAGCACTTCAATACATAAGGCAACTGCTAACAGCTATTAAAAGTGGAAATTGACAGTAACACAGTAATAGTGGGGGACTTTAACACCTCACTTACACCAATGGACAGATCATCCAAAATGAAATAAATAAGGAAACACAAGCTTTAAATGACACAATAGACCAGATAGATTTAATTGATATTTATAGGACATTCCATCCAAAAACAGCAGATTACACGTTCTTCTCAAGTGTGCACGGAACATTCTCCAGGATAGATCACATCTTGGGTCACAAATCAAGCCTCAGTAAATTTAAGAAAATTGAAATCATATCAAGCATCTTTTCTGACCACAACGCTATGAGATTAGAAATGAATTACAGGGAAAAAAATGTAAAAAACACAAACACATGGAGGCTAAACAATATGTTACTAAATAACCAAGAGATCACTGAAGACATCAAAGAGGAAATCAAAACATACCTAGAGACAAATGACAATGAAAACACGATGACCCAAAACCTATGGGATGCAGCAAAAGCAGTTCTAAGAGGGAAGTTTATAGCAATACAATCCTACCTAAAGAAACAAGAAAAATCTCAAGTAAACAATCTAACCTTACACCTAAAGAAACTAGAGAAAGAAGAACAAACAAAACCCAAAGTTAGCAGAAGGAAAAAAATCATAACGATCAGAGCAGAAATAAATGAAATAGAAACAAAGAAAACAATAGCAAAGATCAATAAAACTAAAAGCTGGTTCTTTGAGAAGATAAACAAAATTGATAAGCCATTAGCCAGACTTATCAAGAAAAAGAGGGAGTGGACTCAATAAAATTAGAAATGAAAAAGGAGAAGTTACAACAGACACTGCAGAAGTACAAAGCATCCTAAGAGACTACTACAAGCAACTTTATGCCAATAAAATGGACAACCTGGAAGAAATGGACAAATTCTTTGAAAGGTATAACCTTCCAAGACTGAACCAGGAAGAAACAGAAAATATGAACAGACCAATCACAAGTAATGAAATTGAAACTGTGATTAAAAATCTTCCAACAAACAAAAGTCCAGGACCAGATGGCTTCACAGGTGAATTCTATCAAACATTTAGAGAAGAGCTAACACTTATCCTTCTCAAACTCTTCCAAAAAATTGCAGAGGAAGGAACACTCCCAAACTCATTCTATGAGGTCACCATCACCCTGATACCAAAACCAGACAAAGACACTATAAAAAAAGAAAATTACAGACCAATATCACTCATGAATATACATGAAAAAATCCTCAACAAAATACTGGCAAACAGAATCCAACAACACATTAAAAGGATCATACACCATGATCAAGTGGGATTTATCCCAGGGATGCAAGGATTCTTCAATATACGCAAATCAATCAATGTGATACACCATGTTAACAAATTGAAGAATAAAAACCATATGATCATCTCAATAGATGCAGAGACAGCTTTTGACAAAATTCAACACCCATTTATGGTAAAAACTCTCCAGAAAGTGGGCATAGAGGGAACCTACCTCAACATAATAAAGGCCATATATGACAAACCCACAGCAAACATCATTCTCAATGGTGAAAAACTGAAAGCATTTCCTCTAAGATCAGGAACGAGACAAGGATGTCCACTCTCACCACTATTATTCAACATAGTTCTGGAAGTCCTAGCCACAGCAATCAGAGAAGAAAAAGAAATAAAAGGAATACAAATTGGAAAAGAAGAAGTAAAACTGTCACTGTTTGCAGATGACATGATACTATACATAGAGAATCCTAAAACTGCCACCAGAAAACTGCTAGAGCTAATTAATGAATATGGTAAAGGTCCAGGATACAAAATTAATGCACAGAAATCTCTTGCGTTCCTATACACTAATGATGAAAAATCTGAAAGAGAAATTATGGAAACACTTCCATTTACCATTGCAACAAAAAGAATAAAATACCTAGGAATAAACCTACCTAGGGAGACAAAAGACCTGTATGCAGAAAACTATAAGACACTGATGAAAGAAATTAAAGATGATACCAACAACTGGAGAGATATACCATGTTCTTGGATTGGAAGAATCAACATTGTGAAAATGACTATACTACCCAAAGCAATCTACAGATTCAATGCAATCCCTATCAAATTACCAATGGCATTTTTTACGGAGCTAGAACAAATCATCTTAAAATTTGTATGGAGACACAAAAGACCCTGAATAGCCAAAGCAGTCTTGAGGGAAAAAAACGGAGCTGGAGGAATCAGACTCCCTGACTTCAGGCTATACTACAAAGCTACAGTAATCAAGACAATATGGTACTGGCACAAAAACAGAAACATAGATCAATGGAACAAGATAGAAAGCCCAGAGATTAACCCACGCACCTATGGTCAACTAATCTATGACAAAGGAGGCAAAGATATACAATGGAGAAAAGACAGTCTCTTCAATAAGTGGTGCTGGGAAAACTGGACAGCTACATGTAAAAGAATGAAATTAGAACACTCCTTAACACCATATACAAAAATAAACTCAAAATGGATTAGAGAACTAAATGTAATACTAGACACTATAAAACTCTTAGAGGAAAATATAGGAAGAACACTCTTTGACATAAATCACAGCAAGATCTTTTTTGATCCCCCTCCTAGAGTAATGGAAATAAAAACAAAAATAAACAAATGGGACCTAATGAAACTTCAAAGCTTTTGCACAGCAAAGGAAACCATAAACAAGACGAAAAGACAACCCTCAGAATGGGAGAAAATATTTGCAAATGAATCAACGGACAAAGGATTAATCTCCAAAATATATAAACAGCTCATTCAGCTCAATATTAAAGAAACAAACACCCCAATCCAAAAATGGGCAGAAGACCTAAATAGACATTTCTCCAAAGAAGACATACAGACGGCCACGAAGCACATGAAAAGATGCTCAACATCACTAATTATTAGAGAAATGCAAATCAAAACTACAATGAGGTATCACCTCACACCAGTTAGAATGGGCATCCTCAGAAAATCTACAAACAACAAATGCTGGAGAGGGTGTGGAGAAAAGGGAAACCTCTTGCACTGTTGGTGGGAATGTAAATTGATACAGTCACTATGGAGAACAATATGGAGGTTCCTTAAAAAACTAAAAATAGAATTACCATATGACCCAGCAATCCCACTACTGGGCAAATACCCAGAGAAAACTGTAATTCAAAAAGACACATGCACCCGAATGTTCATTGCAGCACTATTTACAATAGCCAGGTCATGGAAGCAACGTAAATGCCCATCAACAGACGAATGGATAAAGAAGTTGTGGTACATATATACAATGGAATATTACTCAGCCATAAAAAGGAACGAAAGTGAGTCATTTGTTGAGATGTGGATGGATCTAGAGACTGTCATACAGAGTGAAGTAAGTCAGAAAGAGAAAAACAAATATCGTATAGTAACGCATGTATGTGGAACTTAGAAAAAGGGTACAGATGAGCCGGTTTGCAGGGCAGAAGTTGAGACACAGATGTAGAGAACAGACATATGGACACCAAGGGGGGAAAACTGCGGTGGGGTGGGGATGGTGGTGTGCTGAATTGGGCGATTGGGATTGACATGTATACACTGATGTGTATAAAATTGATGACTAATAAGAACCTGCAGTATAAAAAAACAAACAAACAAAACAACTAATACTAAACTTTCATTGGGTTATTTGTATGGAAATATGTTAATATAAATGTTTCAGACATTACATGAAATTTCTAAAAATCTTATATGTTCTGGTATAATGTTATAAGTCATAATCCTAGTTATTACTTTAAAATGTATATCTCAGAAATAACTAATTTTCTTGTCAACTGCATTATTATGAACTTTCATCAAATCTTTAACCGTGGTCATTTTTAAGTCTTTTGTCATTTACAGACAGTTCTGGGTGTACTCTGATGCTTTTGCAAATATGTTCCTATAAAAGGGTTTCATCTTCAAGAAATTCATGGAAAAGACTCTGACAAGTACAGGTTTCTGGTAACTGACTGTACTGCTGAACTGAATGAATAAGCATTTTCAGAACTCTAATGAAAAACTGATGAACTCATAAAAGTGCTAACAAAAGATCAAGATGAAAAAAAAATTAATTACATGGGACTGAGTGAACTGATGAGGATGAGTATAATTTTTGTGACTTTCTGTTTGAATTTAAAAAAAAAAAATCCCACAAGGACTCAGAGGCAAAGAATATACAAATCAATTTTCACTGCAAAGTAAAGGAGCTGCTACAGTGGAGGACTACTGGACTGAATGTCAATATTATGACATAGTATGAGTGTGTTTCATGTTTGGTAATTGCAATCATTGTTGCTTTTGTTGTGGTCATCCATGTACAATGCTTGATGTCAGTCTATTTATCTCTTGTAAAAATAAAATACAGTGTGTGTGTGTGAAAAAAAAAACAAAAAGAAAAACCTCTACTTTTATTTTGGAGGAAGTTCAGATAATGTATCCTCTTTCAGAAGTAGCCACTAAGGGATAATATTATCTTTTTATTACCTAAGAAATCTTTTTATTATGTAAAAAAGTCTGATAAAGCATTTATATCCTTTTAAACAGTATTATTTTACAACCTAAAATGAACAGACATAATATAATAGACATTTTACAAACACATGAAGAACATAGTAATTTGCTTGATAAAACAACTACCTTGTTACTCAGAAACTGTTACTAGTAACAACAGAGAAATTGTTACTCTCTAGTAGTAAACATTTTCTACGAAAACTTCTATATCAGCACAAATATTATAATTCCTACTGTGTGTACTATGCATTCAGATAGATGCTCTCGTTTCCTTTACAATTTCTGTTCAGTCAAATTCTGAACAGAGTTCTTACCTTTGTTATAAGATAACCTGCCCAAGATGCTGACCATTCTGCAAAGTTATTACCTAATTTACTTAAGTAAATTGGCTTCTTTACTCCAGACCAATCTGTTGACTTCTGAGAACTCTTATATCTGTAATTTAAAAAATTGTTTATTAAAAAAAAAAAAAAATATATATATATATATATATCCATCTGTTTAGAACTTTAGTAAAGAAAGCATAAGAAACTACATCAACTCTTTCACTGACTACCCCACTACTGCCTTGCCTTTACTGAAATCTGGCTAAAGACACTACTTTCCCTAAAGCCTTCTTAATGGCAGGGCGGTAGGTCATTCATGCACACCCCAAGTACTTCAAAGGATTTAAGTCTGCTTCCTCCCTTCCTCAATGCTCCTTTCAGATCCTTCCAACCCCATCATTGTACAAGAAAGATCTGTTCCTTTGAGGTTCAAGCCACCCAGGTATATATACTATTCTCTACTCCTCATTATGGGCATCTACCAAACCCACTGATTACCAAACTCACTGATAAATTTAGTAAATTGCTCTGCATTTTCTTTCTTCACCAAGTCTTATCATCCTGAGTGACTTCAATGTCTGGCTGAACCATCTAGTCAAACTGAAAACTTCTCAATGACTTTCCCCTCTATTTCTTTATCGGGACTCCCTTGCCAATACAGAGAAACTTCTTCACTTCCAAAATGTACTATTTAGACCGCACTTTATGGCCAGTTTCCCAAAGTTCCAGTTCTTTTGCTCAGTTACTCTGACACATCTGTTCTCTCACTGAGATCTTCTGTCCCTTGACTCTGCTAAACTCTCCTGATCTATAATACCCTCCTTTCATTACCTCTCTCCCTAGCCAGCTTGGTCTCCATGGTACTTCACTTCAAGTACTCTCTTGGTAATATCCTGTACGCACCCCACTGCCACATTTTCTTTACCAGCAGTACCCATCCACCAAGCTCCCAACCTTGGATCAGTCTAAATGCCTGCCTTCACTGAAATACCTAGGCCACTGCATTGATAGAGGAAAAATCACTAAATTGCTTATGAGATTAGTACTACTACATATCTTAGTCTTCAACCTCAATGGACCTCTACGCTGCCCAGAAATCCTTTTAAGTTTTCCTTATCAGCTCTCTCTTCTCTTTTCCACAGTGGTTATTTCAAATCATCACCACTCTCCTTACATCACCTATAACAACTCCATTGCCACTTTCAGCCAATAATCTCATCTCCTATACTTCTTACTTCATGGAAAAAAAAAAAAGAAGAAACCATTAACACAATCCCACAACTAAATCTGTAAAATCTGCTAAGTTCCATCCATTATTTTATCTTCCCCTATTACAGAGAAAGAGATTTCACTTCCTCTAATCTAATCTTCCATTAGATATATGGCTACCATTTTGGATGCCCCTCGGGGTCCTTATTATATCAATTACCACTTCTCTCTTCCATAATTTCAACATGATCCTTTCTATTTGCTCCTCAGTGTTAACACTTAAACATGCTCAAACAGGTCTCATCTTACACGTGTACAGCAATATTTTGAGGTGAGTGGGTTCCTTTTTAATCACCAATGCAAGGTTAGGAAATGACAAATATAATTAATGCCCTATACTCAAGGTTCTCAGCAAACATTATGTATTTTACTGTATCACAAATTGCTAAAAACTGAAAAATCCAATAATCTCTCAGTTAACCATCACTATTTTGAATCTTCATGAATTCTCTAGATGATTTTACCAAGTTTTATGGTGAACTTAGTTAGAAAACTACTGATATTGGGGTACAAGTCAGGTTCTATCAAGACACATCCTGATATTTTCTCCTAAAATTATTTCTGTGGCAATTTTGAACTGTAGTTGATCTAACTAGTTCTAAAAATCAAATCTCCCAAACATAGCCATCCCTTTGATCTAGGTTTAGTGACTGCATATAAACAGCCCAAGTGAAAGAAGAAAAATTAAAGGAGAGTATAGGAATATAACATTAAAGCAGCAAAAACAAGGATATGGTAGGAAGTCTTTTATTTCTCCTAGGCCCTGTGGAGAAAATATCAAGCAGTCCAAGCTATAAAACTGCCCTACTGGCTAACCTGGTATCTTGGTGTTTCATACAAAAGTGAGTCAATTCCATTAATATTGCTCTCTATTGACTTCTTACATTTATGAGGTGGTGATTTCAATGAGCAGATTCCAGCTAGATAAATCTAACTTCTACCATTGAGGGACCATCTGAGAGGTTCCTTCAAACTCCCAGATATAAAAGTAGAAGGATCATAAGAATTCTCATTGCTTTGCTAAGATCACTCTTATAAATGACCACTTAAATATTCTTCTTATGAAAGAACAAGAAGTTGGCAGAAAATGTTCGCTTCTTACGAAATACTACATTGAATAACAAGTGGGCAGAAATGCTGGCTTCTACTTCACATGAAGTAGGGAATAGCCACACTACCCCTTCCAAAAAAAGCAAAATTCAACAAGCTGACATTGAATAAGCATTTATTATTGAGTCTAAGTCAAATGTCAGGCACTCTGCTAGGTACTTTTTAACATTATCTTCTCTATTCCTAACAATCATATAACGTAAGTAAAGCTATCCACATTTTCAAGATGAAAAAAACTGAGACTTGGAAATATTAAGTAAATTGCCCAAGATTTTAGAGTGAGCAAATGCAGTCAAGATTCAAATTTGGGTCTACATGACTCTAAAAGCCATAAACTTTCCACAAGATCACAGAAACTCTTAAGCATCTATATGTGCTATAAAATATAGATAAAGAAATGGAGAAGTATGGAGTCCTCAAAAAAGAAAAAACAAGCATTTATTTTATATCTTTAAACAATGCTCTTCATAAGAAATAAAATGATGTTTAAAAGGTTTCTAAACATTAAAGGGTATCTAGCAAATAAGTATGCATACTTAAGGGCTTTTATAAAGAATTTTACTACATGTCTACTAAGGTTCAAAAACTAAATTTATGCAAGGTCACATACCCAATAAGCTTGTGACTTAGACTACCTAAAATTAAAGTTTCTAACTAAAAATTATTTATGGCCTTCAATCAGTCCTAACAAAGTTATTAAAATGGGGAGGCAAAAAGGTAGAAAATACTTTTTTTAAAAGTAGAAGGAGAAAATATTTTCATGAGGAGAAATTGGTAGGGCTAAAAATCTCTAATCTCTAATTGGGATTACTAAAGGCTTTGGGACTAACTTTAAATTCTTAAATTTCTGTGTTAATTAGACCTATCAAAAGTTTCAACTCATATTCAATTTAAAGTAGATTTTTCAAAGTACTACTGACAGTTGAATTAAAAAAAAAAATCAATCCTTTCAGCTTCAATGAATTTGTCTCAATACTTAAAGTTACAGAATTTAAACAATGAGCAGACTATACTTCTCATTTTGACAATATTATAAGCATAAATCTTAGTGCAAAATACATATTAGAACATACTAAAAATACTTTTAATGCTAAAAAGTTATATCAAAAATAACATTTAGTTTATAAAGTTAAAAACAATTTTATGAAAATAGTTTTAATGAGTCTACAGACCTAGTATTTAGATGAGGTTCCAGTATTTCCCGAACATGCTCGGGAAATCTCCTCCACAATTGGTGACCTGGGCCATCAGTCTGCATCTCTCTACAGTCATAAATAGAAAGTAACTCCTACAAATACATATTTTACAGTTGTAAATCGTCAATGAAACAGATAAACCTTTACATCCATCAACATTCTACACATTACAGCCATAAAAATACATAGAAAAATACATACAATGATAAAATTTTGGAGTTGTCTCAATGCTTCAAACCATTTAGGTGACTTACTCAAGGTCACAAAGCTGTGGTAATATTTGAACATGCAATTTGTGTGCTGTACATAACATGTATTGAAACAAATGACTAAGCTATTTGGAGGAAAAAAATTGGAATTTTCTATATTTGCAGAACTTTTAGAATTTGACCTTTTCTGAATTTTAATGAACGTAACTACAAATCCAAAATAGTTCAAAAATTCAAGATATCTCAAATTCTATATATAAAGTACTGATCTTAAAATTCTGAAAATAAGATGCAAATGTTAAAGACCAATTTACTATTCAAGTCCATCAATGAAATGGTTATATTTTACTTTCCTGAAAATAAAACAAGTGGGATTTTATAAAGAAAAAAAAAAATCTTTGTCTCCCAATATCAATCTTTAAAACAAGACAAATATGTTAGGGTATTATATCTTCCATCATCTACTATTCTTTCTTTCTAATTTCACTGAAAAGGACCACATGCAATAGATGTATTCCTAATAATTGTAAAGTATAAATACTGTCTAATAGAATATGTACTTTATACTTAGCATTTTTTAATAAAAGTAAGGAAGTTTATGAAAGTTCAAATACAGAAGTATTCAAAACATTTTCATTTAACTTTAAAATGTTATTAAAATTTTGTTTGAAGCCAGCTTTTTCTGATGTTTGCAAAGTCACTCTGGCTACAGAAGTCCTCATAATCAACCTCCAATAACAGACTTAGTAAATCAGCAATCCTCTAACTTTTTGGTCTTGGGACCATTTATACTTTTAATGTTAGGGGAGGGGAATTAGATAAAGGCAGTAAAAGGTACAAACTTCCACTTATAAATAAATACTAGGGATGTATTGCAGAACATGATAAATATAATTAACACTGCTATATGTTATATATGAAAGTTGTTAAGAGAATAAATCACAAGAGTTCTAATCACAAGGAAAAATATCTTTTTTAAAATTTAATTTTGTATCCATATGAGATAATGGATGTTCACTAAACTTATTGCAATAATCATTTCACGATGTATGTAAGTCAAATCATTATGCTGCACATCTTAAACTTATACAGCGCTGTATGTCAATTATATCTCAATAAAATTGTAAGAAAAAACAAAACACACTAATATACTTACAGTTGTAGATCTTGCTTCATATTTCACTGAGAAAACAAGCAATCACAAGAGATCTCCACAACTTCCATGCTAATATCTCCCCAGCCTGGCAATATCAGTATCAGTGCTTATATGCTCTGCTTTCTTTTTTGTTACTACAGATGAATTGGTTTTTTCCTTTTTAATTTACTCTAATTTAATGAGTCACAATTGTATGTTTTATTTTTTAATTAATTAATTAATTAGTTAATTTATGGCCGCATTGGGTCTTCGTTGCTGTGCGTGGGCTTTCTCTAGTTGTGGCGAGCTGGGGTTACTCTTCGTTGCAGTGCGTGAGCTTCTTCCTCTTTTTTTTTTTTTTTTAACATCTTTATTGGAGTATAATTGCTTTACACTGGTGTGTTAGTTTCTGCTTTATAACAAAGTGAATCAGCTATACATATACATATATCCCCATATCTCCTCTCTCTTGCGTCTCCCTCCCACTCTCCCTATCCCACCCCTCTAGGTGGTCACAAGGCACCAAGCTGATTTCCCTGTGCTATGCGGCTGGAGGGGGAAGGGTAAGCTGGGACGAAGTGAGAGAGTGGCATGGACATATATACACTACCAAAAGTACACGGGCTTCTCATTGCGGAGGCTTCTCTTGTTGCAGAGCACTGGCTCTAGGCACGTGGGCTTCAGTAGTTGTGGCACCTGGGCTCGGTAGTTGTGGCTTGTGGGCTCTAGAGCACAGGCTCAGTAGCTGTGGCACACAGGCTTAGTTGCTCTGCGGCATGTGGGATCTTCCCGGACCAGGGCTCAAACCCGTGTCCCCTGCACTGGCAGGCGGATTCTTAACCACTGTGCCACGAGGGAAGTCCCTTGTTTGTTTCTTTTTCTTTTTAAATATTTATTTTTTTATTTGGCTGTGCCAGGTCTTAGTTGCAGCATGCGGGCTCTAGTTCCCTGGCCAGGGATCAAACCCAGGCACCCTGCATTGGGAGTGTGGAGTCTTAACCACTGGACCACCAGGGAAGTCCCAAATTGTGTTTGTTTTTAATTAAGGCTACTCTTTCCACTGGTACACTATATTCCACATCTCTTTACCTATTTAAAATAGTATTATACCAATTCTCTTATACAGCATCGCTATTCTCCTCCCGCTGAACTGTTCCCAAACAACGGATAAACATGTTTTTTTTCCCCATCTTTACGCCTTTTCCTCCCCAGCTACTATCTCATTCTTCCGCTCTCCTTAATAGCAACACTCCTCGAAAGAGTTTCTGTAATTTCTCTAATTCCTCTCTTCCCACATGTTCTTAAAAATATTCTAACGAGCCTTTCTAAACTACACTGAAACTGCTTTTGTCAAGGTCACCAATGACCTTTATGTTAATACAGCCAATGGTCAATTCTCAACCCTGAAATTATTAAACCTATGATCAGAATTTGGATCACTCCATACTTCCTGAAACACTTTCTTGTCTTCCAGAACACCATATTCTCCTACCTTATTGGTAGCTCCTTCTCAGTTTTCTTACTTTTTCCCTCTTCTCACTGAGCTCTCATTATCCAGGTCTCAATTATTAGAACCTTTTTATCTATACATACTCCCTCTCTTGATCGTCTCATCCAGAATCACAGTTGTAAATGCCATCTCTACTATGAACTATGAAAACTTCCAAATATGTTTAACTCATACCTCTAACCATGAATTTCAGACCTGAATATCTAACAAAATAAAAAATCTTTTAATTAAAAAAAAATCATGAAAAGGGGCCAAAAAAGTCAAACTGGAAAAATATTTATTACACATATGGTAGACACAGGGTTAATTTCCACTACATCCAAATAGGTTTTAAAACATCAATTAAAAAAAAGACCAATACCAAGGGAAAAATGGGAAAAGATCATGTAGAGAAAATTCACAAAAAAGCCATAAATATATAAAAGATGTTACACCTCTCTCATAATTAAATGCAAATTAAAATGAAACAATATCATTTTTTATTTGTCACATCGGCAAAGACTTAAAATTTTAATTAAGGGCAGGTTTGTCAAGGGAATATTATCTGGTGAAACTTTTTTGATAAAATCTATCAAATGTAAACTCTGTATCTGCTCTGAGACATTTTAATTTCTGGATATTTATTGTTGATATATTCACTCAAGTACTTAGAAATTATGTATGTTTTCAAAATCATTTTTTTGTAAAAACAAAACACTGAACACAACCTAAATGTGTTAAATAAATTTCTTAAATTATGGCATGTTCATATTGAATATTAAGTCATTGAAAAGAATGAATTAGAGATATATGTACTGACATGGAAAATTACACAAGATAAGACTATTAAGCACAGAAGAAAATCAAGTACTATGATCTGCTTGTTTGGTGGAGAAAACATATGTATTTGTATACACATAGAAAAAACTTCCAAGTACATATAATAATCTGTTAGGAGGGTACATTTCTGTACTCTTTGAAATTTTTGTTAAGAACGTGTATTACTTTGATAATAAAAATGACAGTCAAAAAAAAATAAGAGTTTCTAAAGCATAGAATTTACAACTTTCTTACTAGAATTTAATAACATAAAGCCAGTAATGTCTATATACACTCTTACCTGAATGGCATAAGCTGCTGAATCTTGAGCTCGGCTGTTATCTGCATATGCGAGGTAAGCTCTTGTTAGTTCCATCAATAATCCATAGGCAAAGTTTGCATCTTCTACTCCAGTCTCAATAAGAACAAGAAAAAATTACAGGATAATTTGTATAAATTTTCTTAAACTGTACCTCATTCCATGGTGAATTTAACTTAGTCGCCTAAGTGAATTTAACTTCGAAAAGGAAAGCTCAGTAAGGTGTAAACAAAGTTTGGTACCACGACTAAAATATAATCTGTAGCTAAGAAGCCAAATCTAAGGCTTTTCAGACTATTTATAAAGTGTTAGACTCATTCACCTTTTACATAAATCCAGCAATTTGCATTTTTTGTTTTTTAACTCTTAGAAAGAAAATTGTATGTATAGAATTTCCTAACTTGCATTCTGTAGAACCTTGGCCAACTGAAAAGCTCCAAAAAATAATTTTCACACACTCTTCTCTAGGAGATTCATAACGTTCCCCAATATATTAAAAGTTCTGTTTAATTTTGTTTTATAAGACTTCCCACACTCATTTGACTATGGAAACATTTTTATATACACACTATTAAAACACCCTGGGAATCAGTTTCCCATGGAGACACTTAGCAATTGTGTTTAAATAGTAAAATTTAAATAATTAATTAGATTTTAAGTATCTGTCATGATTAGGTTAGAAAGCTTATTTATTTATTTTTTTGTTTTTGTTTTTTATTTATTTTTGGCTGTGTTGGGTCTTCGTTGCAGCGCGTGGGCTTCTCATTGCGGTGGCTTCTCTTGTTGCGGATCACGGGCTCTAGGTGCATGGGCTTCAGTAGTTGTGGCACACAGGCTCAGTAGTTGTGGCGCACGGGCTTATTTGCTCCACAGCATGTGGTATCTTCCCGGACCAGGGATCGAACCTGTGCCCCCTGCATTGGCAGGCAGATTCTTAACCACTGTGCCACCAGGGAAGTCCCTAGAAAGCTTATTTAAAAGAACATAGCACACTAGACTGGACTCCAACTTTATAGTTTTTGGCTAAAGGTCTCTGCAATAGTATTAAGGAATAAACTCAGAAATTACCTAAATTGTCTAGTTTAGATCAAGCTGCCACTAAGGATAACCTGAATAGTTTCTTGTAAATGGAATATAGAAACCCCATTAGGACAGAGAACTCTTCTGGTCATTCCAAATTACCAAAACTTACCACAAATGTAAAATCTTTTCCTTGGGTTTCAGTGGTTGAGAAATCTAGCCGACCTGGATCTATTGCTCCCAATTCCCCTAAGCACTCCCCACAGAGCAACCGAGCTTGAGAGTTTGCATCTTGGCAACCTTTCAAAAGCACTGTCACCAACTGTGAAATAACAGGTTCCACTGTTTCACTATCTGTTGCATATCTGATCAGTTTTTCCTAAAATAAAAGTAGAAAGTTTATACATAACTTCTACAAACTAGTATATTGTCCTAACCAGAAAGCTTAAAAAAATTAAGGAATATCTGACAAATATTGACAAAATTAAATTCTTCAAAAATTAAATATCTTCAGTCTTTTCACCTAGTTTTTGCTGAGTTCACATAATATAGTCCACAATATGTTGTGGGATTAGAATCATTAAGTGTGCTTAAAAGTTTTAATCACTAATCCATTAAATAAACAGTTACTGAGTATTATTACATCAGTATACAGAAATAAGACAGTCTTATCCCAATGAGTTTACAATCTAAAGGGAAAATAAACATGCAAACAGATAAAATATCATACAATATGTACAATAACAAATATGTGTACAAAGTAAAGAAGAAATGAAGATGAAAAAGAGCTCAGAGTATCTTTTCAAGGATAATAGATATTTTAGTAAATAAGTCAATAAGGAAGAGCTATTAATTAAAATAAGAAAACTGGGCTTCCCTGGTGGCGCAGTGGTTGAGAATCTGCCTGCTAATGCAGGGGACACGGGTTCGGGCCCTGGTCTGGGAGGATCCCACATGCCGCGGAGCGGCTGGGCCCGTGAGCCACAATTGCTGAGCCTGCGCGTCTGGAGCCTGTGCCCCGCAACGGGAGGGGCCGCGATGGAGAAAGGCCCGCGCACCGCGATGAAGAGCGGTCCCCGCACCGCGATGAAGAGTGGCCCCCGCTTGCCGCAACTGGAGAAAGCCCTCGCACGAACCGAAGACCCAATACAGACAAAAATAAATTAATTAATTAATTAAAAAGAAAATCCTTAAAAAAAAAAAAAAATAAGAAAACTGAAGAGTGTATAAAAAGCTATTACAGGAGAAAAAGATACGGGAAAAGAGTCCTGTGGG
Organism: Balaenoptera acutorostrata; assembly: GCF_949987535.1. NCBI lineage: Eukaryota > Metazoa > Chordata > Mammalia > Artiodactyla > Balaenopteridae > Balaenoptera > Balaenoptera acutorostrata. The sequence goes on from NC_080067.1 coordinate 28,249,571, forward strand.
GATGATTTAAAACAAAAGACGTAGGAAGAAAGAGGTAGGCTTTATGAAAAAATATGTTGGTTCAAGTAATCTTTTTTCATCTATCTACCGAGGATGCTGTAATGAAAAACTGTTAGGCGTAAGAAATGACTATTCTCAAGCCAGTTAGATTTAGATATTGCACCTGTGTGACCACTTTAGAACTACTTTGTTTACATAATTTTCCTTCTAGCAAAAGTAAAGCATATATGAGCATCTCAAATTCCATGTTAAAACTGTGATTCAAATTAGAATAATACATTTCAAAAGAAAAATAAAGACATTTTATGCCATCCAGAAACTTCAACATTAACTCATTTAAATAACATTACAGGTTAATTCAGGCATAAATACTTAAAATAGATGAACTAGTAACCAATAAACAGCAAAACTAATATAATTATAGACATATATTACCTTGTTAAAAGTAGAAAACAATAAGGAAAAGAACATTTTAGTTGGCAAAGATAAATGCAGTTCATACTCAAGACAATAAATACATGAACACTAAATGAAAGGTAACTTTAAAATATACTTCTCTCCTAAGTGCTTAAAAATGTTTTTACTTCACTTCTAGGTTAGATAAACTGGGTTTCATTTTTCAGCAAAAAATATTCAATTCCAAAAGAATTTATAAAATGAGTAGGTGTTCAATAAAGAAAGAAAGAAAGAAAAGAAAAAAAAATCCATGTTTTTATCATGTCCTAAATGTCCATATATACTTGGGTCTATTTCTAGACTTTCTATTTTTTTTCCCAGTGGTCTGTCTACTCATGTACCAGTATCACACTGTTATAATTATAGAGGCTGTAGAGTATATTAATGTCTGGGAGGGCTACTGAACTCCCATAGTTGCTTTTTTTTCAGATTTTTCCTAGCTATTTTTTACATGTTTGTTTTTCCATCTTAACATTAGTATGAACTTCTCTAGTTAAAAAAACAAACAACTTGGCATTTCTTTGGGACGGCATTAAATTTATAAATTATCCTAGGGAGAATTAAAATCTTTGTAATATTGAGTCAACCTACCCAATAAATAAGGGGTGTTTCCGTTTGTTTAAATCAATTACATTTTTGTGTCGTTCAGGAGTGTTTCAAAGTTTTCCTCTTACTGGTTTATACATTTCTTGTTATGCTTACTCCTAAGTATATTATCTTTTTCTGTTACTACTGTAAATAGGGTTTTCCAACAAGTCTTCTACCTGGTTATTGTTGCTATATGAAGATTATGATTTTTATATTCTCCTATCTTACTGAATTTGTTTGTTGTCTGAGCTAGTTTATTGATATTTTCTAGAGTTTTCCAAGTATATTAGCATGCCATCTGCAAATAGAGATAGTTTCATGTCTTTTCCAAATCTTATGCCTCTGAGTTTTCTCTTATCTAAATTCACTGGCCAATATTTCCAACTGAATGTTAAATTGTAGTGGAGATAATGAGCAAGCTTGCTTTCAGTGGGAATGCATCTTATTTCCCCATCAAGCGTGCATGCGTGCATGTGTGTATGTGTGTGCATGTGTGTATGCAGTATACATAAACACACATATGCATATGTATACATTTATAATATATTAGTACTATCCATTGATTCCTATTTTCTTTAGTGTTTTTATCTGAAATGGATGGTACAGTATGTCAAAGGCCATTTCAGCATTTATGAAAATAACAGTATGATTTTTTTCATTAATTCTATTATTAGTTCACTCACCATTTCCTCCCAACCTCCCAGCCCCAGGCAACCACTAATCTATCTTCTGTCTCTGTGGGTTTGCTCGCTCAGGAGTATATATATTCATAATGTATCGTCTTTGTAAGTTCCATATCTTCTATTGTATTTTTGTGAATTACGGCTTTTAGTATTATAAAGTACCCTTTTTTGTCACATTTAATACTTTTTGGTTTCTATTCTACTTTGTCTAGGGGCAGAATCAGAATTCCTGCTTTCTTATTTCAACTTAAAAAATTTGCTCACTCCTTTATTTTTAGCCTTTCTAAATAATTTATTTTATACGTGTGTATTACAAACAGCACAGAGTTGTTTCCTGCTTTGTAAGTCAATTTGTAATATTTTTTCTTTTAAGGTCTTTCACATTTATTAATATGACTGATATGCCGGGCCTCAATTCTATCAGTTTTTTAAAATTACAATTAGCTCCTAAAAATTAATTTCTTTTGGTATAGAAGAAAATTTATACTTTTGTTCTAGAGGTACCCTTTACACAAATACCTTTTATAATGTCTCTGGTCTCTTTATTTAACCTTCTTTAACTGTTTACCAGTTTTAAATAGTATATTTTGATTCCTAGTTGTTGCCTATGCAATAGTGACTAAGCTCATTTTATTTATATCTTAGTCTCTTCTTCTCCCATTTAAAAAATTGCATAATTTCTATTTTATTAAAATATATAGCATTTACATAGAATTCTCCCAAATTTGTCCCCACTGTTGTTTTAGTTAAATATATAACTAGTAACCATAAGTTCTTTTGCCAAAGTCTCCCCAGTCATCTCTTGATTGAGTGAAGCCATTCTCTAGCATACCTCTTAGGAAGAGCTTGCTTGTGAAACTCATATTTCTTCAATTCTTGTACGTTAAAACTATGTTTCTTATCTGTGATATTCTAAGGACAGCTTGGCTTATTCTTCGTGTCCCTTACATTTTTGAAAATGCTGCTATCCTCTAGGCTCACTCTGTATACTGCTGTTGAGAATTCTGATACTAACTTACTTTTCTTGCCCTTTTAAGTGATTTTTTAAAAATATTTTTTTACCTGTAGGTCCTGAAGATTTCTTATTATTAAAGTCTAAGATATGTCTCAGGGTTGACTATTCTGGGGTCAATGTTTGCAGGTACACAATGGATCCTTTCAATATGCAGACTTATTAGGTCTTTTATTTCCAGAAAATTTTCTTGGATTATAGTTTTAAATATTAATTATGTTCTATTGTTTTATTTTTCTTTTTTAGAAACTCTATTTGTATGTGAAATCTTTGCCAAGCTTCCATTTCACCTACTTCTTTGATCCTTTGTACTCCTTTCTCTAATCTCATTTTTGTTCTCTTGATTATTCTTCTGCCTTTCGTCAGTGCTCCTTACTAAAGTTTTAGTCATATATATTCTTCCCCCACGGTCCTTATAATTTAACCTTCATTTCTTCAACTTCTTCAGTTCAGTCACCTCTTGTTCCATATCTTGTTTTTTTATCCATTTCTCTTTTTAAATTTCTCACTTAACTTTTTTTTTTGGCTACGCCACACAGCTTGCAGGATCTTAGTTCCCAGACCGGGGGTTGAACCTGGGCCCTCAGCAGTGAAAATGTGGAGTCCTACCCACTGGACTGCCAGGAAATTCCCTTAATTCTTTTTTTATATCTGCAAATGCTCGCTTGAAATATTTAAATCAGGGTATAGTGCTAAGTCTAGTTTACTTATGCTTTATGATTGGTTTTGGGGGAGAAATTGTCATCAACCAAAGATTTAATTTTCATTTTCTGTTTTTGTCTTATAGTAACCTTGTGTATGTATAGAACATATATTTTTTTCTATTTATATTGTGGGCCCTTCATAATAGCTGTATGCAGTTAACAGTAAGGATTTTGTAGTAGCTTACAAGATTCTGATTTCGTAAGTACTCTTTTCTGTCAGCATAGTTCAGTGTAGTTTTTTTCATAAGTAGCTTTTATTGGCAGGAGAGTAGTATGGGGAGGTATATCTTTGATTTTGTGGATTTCTTTTTGTTTCTGCAGGACTCTTAAAATTCTCTCTCTTACTTTCTTCCTTCTGTTTACTACTCTCTCCAAAAAGTGCCTCCCCCTTCCTATTCTTTTACTTCTCCCCAGAGATAATGACTTCCAAAGACTGCAGCCTTAGGATCTACACACTTTCAGGTACCTTCCCTATAACCAATTCTCTGATGTACCACATCTTAGACCAACTTTCAGTATCGTTGCACCTAGAGTGGGATCGTCTCAGTTGGTGATTTTGTCTTTGCTTTATCATCATCCATAGTTCCTTCACTCCACTTTTTTTTCATAGGGTCTCCTCAGAATCTAACTGTTCTCAACACAAGCTTGTGGCAAGAGCTCCAGAGGTAGCTCTGCTGATTACAGGTAATTTGAAGTTCATAGTATTCTCAGTCTCACAGTTATGTGGAAGGTGTGACTTATGTGTGGTTTTATTTCCTCTCCTTTTTGCTATTTATGGCGTTTTGCAGGGTATACAGAGATTCACATTTAGACATCCACCATTATCCTAGGATAACTTGGAAGTCCCTAGCAGCTTTATTTTCAATGGGCTCATTCTCAGATTTGTAATTATTAGTAAATATATGTTCTTATTATTTATTCTGCATTGTCATCCAAGTTTATTTTGGTCTCAACACAAACAACTTGTCCTTCTGGGATTTCACCATAGGGATTCACTTCAACCTGAGCAGCATCAATTTTCAGAAAGTGGTTATATGGTTGCTTAGTTTGATCTATAGCCTGATTTTTTTGACATAGAAGTTAAATTTTTCTGCTATCCACTGAGCTTAGCTGTCCTATATTCCTTCAAATATGTATATTCCTCCTTAAAAGTAAGGAGTAGAAACTGTCATTTCTTTAATGTCAATGATCCTCTGGTGACTACCCTAGAGTACAGCACTTTTGCAAGGTCAGTCCATCAAAATAGTTACGTATCCAAGGCTACATTAGCCATCACCTTATTAACTGTCACACCATCTTTAAGTGTGCTTTATTACTACATTATACCAAATTATTTGTTTATACAGTTATACAACTTTAGATCTATTTTTAGATAAATACTGTCTTTCAATGCACTCCTAAAGTATCTTTTCCTCTCTCTGTGGCTAAGACTTGAACTTTTTAAAGAATATCTTTTGCATTTGTTCTTTCATGGACTCTCACAGCATCGCTACAAAGACTCTCTTGATCTCTAACCCTGTTATCTTACATCAGTTTCATACTCTGGTTATTGCTGTAGGTTCTTCTAGAGCTGCACTAAGATAGTCCAATAAGATAGCCACTATCCACATGCAGCTGTTTAAATTTAAATTAAGCAAAATTAAATCAAAAATTCAGTTCTTCAATCATACATTTCAAGTCCTCCAGAGAGTCACATGTGGCTAGTGGCTGCAATGCTTATACAGTGTAGGTGCAGAACATTTCCATCCTCACAGAAAATTCTTTTGGATAGCACTATTCAAGAACTTAACTGAACTGCTTTCAACTTTGATGTTACCTTCTTGCCATAGTTGGAAAAGAAACCATTTCCTTCTCTCTTTTTTCCTAGGTGTTTTGGGCCAGTATACTGACTGTATTATCTACTGATAATCTAGATCTAGTTAGGAGGGCGTGAAACCTACACTGAAGGAGATTCAAGGCTCCTCACATGTGGTAGGATCATCTCCATGTTGGCTGTTTCCCACACTGGTTACACAAGTGCACTGACTCTGAAGGACGTACTTGTTACCATCATGTATATCTTTTGTCCTAAGTAAACGCTTCCTTCTATCATGAAAACAAATACAACACAGTTTTGCAATTCACTAACTCCCGAGGGTCTTAGGCTCTCACATCTTATCATACGGGTTTTTTTTTTTTTAAGATTCTTTTGATGTAGACCATTTTTAAAGTCTTTATTGAACTTGTTACAATATTGCTTCTGTTTTATGTTTTCGTTTTTTGGCCGCGAGGCACGTGGGATCTTAGCTCCCCAACCAGGGATGGAACCCGCACCCCCTGCATTGGAAGGCGAAGTCTCAACCAATGGCCCACCAGGGAAGACCCATCATATGGGTTCTTGATATGCAAAAATGAATACTTCATTTAAAATTTTTCCCCTTTATAGATTTATAGTGATCTGGTATTTTAAATACCAATTCTCACTCTTACCAAGGTTAGGGATAATCTACATTATGTTGACAAGGAAAAGAATAAAGTTCACTGGTCCCATAAAAAAGGAAATTTAAAAATTTAGCTTCATTAAAACACAGTTAATTCCATCAAAATGTAAAATGGCATAATTACGGAAATTGTATATGGAAGATAGCTACAGGAAATTATATGAGAAAACTCACAGAAACTGCTGCTGTACAAACACATACAACCCTTCCTCAGGAAGATGCAGTAAACCTAAAATATAACTGCCAAATCATGACCCTTCAAAAACAACAAAAAAATATGCAAACCTCTTCAGCCTCAAAGGGTATCTCATGAATTACTGATTCTAAGTCATATCTGATAATCTTGGTAAAATAAAAATCACTTCTTTCATTGAACCTACTGAATCTCAAGCAAATACAGCAATCGGTCATCTTTTCTTTAAACTTCCAACCTTTCTTTTCTATAGCTCTTTAATTATATCTTAGTATACCTGATTTTTATACAAGGTTTCCTTCAAGCTTGTAAGAGCGTGAATACGAACATCTACATTTTCATGTTGAATTGCTTTCATGGATAGCTGAAGAGTTGTCTGAAGATCAGTACTCTCAGAGGTCTCCTATATAAAGAGCACAGAGAGATACACCTTATCAATTAACCACTTCAGGAACCATTTCAGAAGGCCTGTATTTCCTACATAGTTACCATTAAAGTAGTTAAACTGTACCCCAATTGAAAGCAGTTTTAAAAAATAATTTCTATCTCTTCCTTTGTATAGCATATGAACTTCTAGTAATTCTCAGGGAAAGGGATTTCATTCTAAAATCTTTAGATCTGGAGAAAAATTTTATTTCAACTAAAGAATTTACTTATCCAAAATAAATCCTTCTTGGTAAGAAAGGCAAGTTTCCCTTAATTTACGAAGGGCTACACAATAGCCTTGAACGAGGTCTACAGATTAAGCAGATAATTCACCCCTTATTTTGACTACTTACTTTCTTATGACTGATGATTTACCCAGTACAAAAGCATATAAAGTCTTCAGAATCAATCTTGCGATCTGTAGTAAATACATCTGCTACTCTGACCCAAGGTCAGGTATCCCACTTCCTGCCCTAAAATTCTATGGAATCACCACTAATATTTTTATAATTTCAGAGAGTTCACTGAACTTCAGGATGTTGGAACTACAGATGATTCCCCTTCTAAAGCTCAGAATCAGATCTGACACTTCCATAACATGGTTTGTAGCACAAAAAAATTGGAATCCTCCCACAGCTTTTTTTCTTTACTCAGAGTATGCAGCTACAGTCACTTCTTTTAGGGACTGTAAGTAAGAACATAGTGATCTGGGTAGTAAAGGCATAAGAACTGTATCCTTTGCTCTCAGTTCTATCTAATCCTATTAAATCTTTGATCTAGATGCTAAAACTTCCTTTTAAAAATCATGGACTCAAGATAGGATTATCTAGTCATCAGAAATTAGCCATCAGAATATGACTATAATATCCTTAGATATGATTCTAAAGAATCTCTACTCAGTGCTCTGGAACTTAGGCATAATTTTGTATCAATGATCTCCTAAACCATACATAAAAAATTAAATACCTTTCTGTATTCCTGTAGAACTGCTTTTATCTTTTTTAATTCTGGATGATCAGGTAAAAAATATATTTCATGAAGAAAATCTTGCACAGCATCCCTAATAGTTAGTTGGAAGAAAAAGAATTATTTGCCGAATATGAAATAAAAAAAAAATACAAAGCAGACGTTGAAACTAAGGCCAACTTAATTCACACTTGAAAGTGCTAGTTGACTGTTGACATGCAAAGTATTTTTCCTAACCATGTCTAGGATGTTCAGGTAATAGTGGCAAATAATCACATCTAACAAAATCACCCTGTGGCAGTCTGCTACATTGGTGGGCCTGAATAATCTCTATGTCTTGGTATATACTCCTATGTATAGTCACTTCATCTTCAATTTGGGCTAGGTGTGTGACTTGCTTTAAAAAACAGAATGTGGCAGAAGAGATGTTGGGCCTATTTGGGGCCAAAGTGTTAAAAAGGTCTGGAAGCTTCTGGTTTTGTCCTCATGAGAGTCCTGAGTCACCACGTAAGAAGTCTGGCTACCATCAGAGACAGGTTACATGGAGAGAGAGAGAGAAGCTCTGAGACTAAATGAAAGAGGGAGAAGCCCAGCCAAGTCTACCTGCTGGCTGACTGCAATGACCATTGGTAAGAACAGCCAAGGAACTGACCAGCTGAACCCAGCCCAGACTGCAAAATCATGAGTAAATAAAGATGCTTGTTGTTTTAAGACATTAGGTTTTGGAGTGGTGTATAACGCGGCAATACAAACCCAACCCCAAAACACAAATTCTCACAAAGATATACTAGAGAAAAATACGTAAGTAATTCTTACTGAGGCTACAATTTTTAACTTGCTTCAAATATAAAGCCCTAATATTTCTGGGTCCAAATAAAAGTGTTTCTAAATTCTAGTCTTCATTAACTCATGCAACAAACAGGTATTAAGTAACTACTATGTGCTACTATTTGCTAGAAACTGGGGATGTAACAATAAAGAAAGCTGCAGTAACTCCTTCACTCAGAGAGCTTAAGGTCTTCTATCTGGCAGAGTGAAAGAGAATTTTTTTATTATATGAAAAGGCAGAGAAATGATTCCTCTAAAATAAACAGCAAAGATATACTATTTGCATAATAATCCAAAAGGTATTTGAAAAGTGATCTAGATCAGTAATTATATTGTTCCATTATGTACAAAATACCAAAAATAAAAGTATTTTAATTGGGAAAAAACTCCATTAACCTTTTCTTCTATATTTTCTCCCTGATTGAACAGTTACTGAAAATAATTAATGGAACTGCAATAGCATAAGGATAAGTAAGTAAATAAATAGTACTTAAATCCTAATTTTTCAGAAGTAACTATGACATACAACAGTATGTGCAAAAATGGACAAAAAAAATTTAAGTGTATAGAAAGACATTCCAGGCTAAAAAGCAGCCTGAGTGAAAAATAAAAATGGGAAGGAGTAATGTATATTCTTGCATTAGCAGTCTGGATTGGCTACAGCCTTATATCTGCTTTGAAAAATCTTGGGAAATGATTTTAAGAAATAAGATGTGGCCAGATTTTAGAAAGCCTTGAATATCAAAATAAACACTTTGGAATTTATCAGCTAGGAAATGGAGAAAAACAGAATGTCTCTGTGCGCTGAAATGATACAGATAAAGAGATGTTTTAAAATATGAACAATATGAAGAAACATAATAAAATCTTAAAGGAAGGGAGGCTGGTTAAAAGGTTAATGTAATGAAGTAATAAGGGTTTCAACTAAGGTAAGCTGTAGAAAAAAAGTTATTAGCTCTCCTAATCTTTCTCATGCATTCAACTGTCTGCCTTTTAACTGTGAGAAGAAAGGTAATATTAGTCTCACCCCTTTCAAAATTGATGAAAAATAATTTTGAGTTATTGACCTACTAACTACTAAGCTTAAAATATAATAATAATAAAAGCCATGTCACAACTGAAAGAGCATCAGTTTGGTATGTATTGACTTAAAGCATGTCAATTACTTCTGTTTATTAACGGACTCTAAATTAAAAAGAATGTGAACAGTGCCACACTACCAACAGTAACCCTAATACCCTGAGACATAAAAATGCAGTAATAAAAAGCTGTTATCTTTATTAATTTCATTTACAATACCTGTTTTCAATTATGAGGTAGTGAAATATAGCTGCAGTTTCTTTAGGCTGGATGTGTATGAGAGGTAACAAAGCTACTATTACATGACTGAGAAGGGAGCCTAGATAAGCGTGATCCAGGCAACGAACAAAGCAGTCCCAAGCCCTACATGAAAAAACAAAAGTTAAAAGTCACATCATTTTTATTATTTGCAAAGCTTCATCAGTTAATTATTAGATGAACAAACAATGATACATACAAGCAAAAAGATTACAAGGCAGCTGTAAAAATGGAATAAAGATGAGTACTGTACACTCAAATAGAGTGATCTCTATAATACACTAAGTCAAAAAAGCAAGGTGAAAAACAATGCTTATAATATGCTATCTTTTGGCGCAGGGTTAACATGAAAAAAAAAAGTATCTGTGAGTAAGTGTGCATTTGCTTATACTTTTAGGAAGGGGGGATTATACAAAAATTAATAAAAATAGACACATCTATTTTTAGCAATTCAGGAATGAAGGCTAGATTCTCTGAGTGTAACTTGTTACACAAATTTGAATTTGGGACAAAGTAAATGTTTTATATGATTTTTAAATTATATAAAATAGAAGGAAAAAGCAACCTCTAAAAATTTTAAGCAAACTTAAACTGAACCTAATAATACCAAGTAGATGGCACAGCTATACAGGAAAGAATTATTTCACATGACTTTAAAACATATTCTTTTTAAAAATTCTTTTTAATATTCTTTTCCATTATGGTTTATCACAGGATTTTGAATATAGTAAAACATATTATTCTGACTGTACATCTCCAATCAAATATAGCCAAGAACAAAAAGAAACTTTCAGAAGCTTAAACTGCATTCAGTAGTTTTATTGTTAGCAGTATTACTGAAATTAAGTTAAATTAGCAATCAGCTAAATCCTACATGCCAAAATCTCAGTGGCCTAAAAGAAATGTGGAGAGGAGACTTAAGGGATGCATCTATTTGTAAGAGTTACTTAGGGGGTCAAACAACCAAATGTGTGACATGTGTATCTTATGTGGTTTCTAATTCAAGCAAACGAACATCTTTGGGAAAAAACATCTTTGAGACAATTGGGGAAAGCTGAATTTTAGATGATATTAAGGAATTCCTATTAGTTCTGCTAAGTATAATAATTTATGATGGTTATATATATATTTTTTTTTAATTTTTATTTATTTATTTATGGCTGTGTTGGGTCTTCGTTTCTGTACGAGGGCTTTCTCTAGTTGCGGCAAGTGGGGACCCCTCTTCATCGCGGTGCGCGGGCCTCTCACTATCGCGGCCTCTCCCGTTGCGGAGCACAGGCTCCAGACGCGCAGGCTCAGTAGTTGTGGCTCACGGGCCTAGTCGCTCCGTGGCATGTGGGATCTTCCCAGACCAGGGCTCGAACCCGTGTCCCCTGCATTGGCAGGCAGATTCTCAACCACTGCGCCACCAGGGAAGCCCCTATATATTTTTTAAAATGTCCTTATCCTCTAGATACATCTGCGGTATATTTAGAAGTACAATGATATGATACTGGGTTTTCTTTAAAACATTCCAAGTAACAATAAAAAAGGTAGAGGTGGAAAGATTAAATAAGATTAACAATATTGATAACTACTGAGGCTGGGAAACGGGTATATAGGGGTTCATTATATTATTCTATTTCCTAGTATATTAAAATACTTCACAGAAAAATGTTTTTAAAGAAGGAAACACATTCCCTTTTCAATACAAATAGCCTTTCTGTCTTAACTATTTCTTATTTCTGGTTTGAACCCAAATTCCCTCAAAGAGATAAGAAATCAAGTTAGTGCTATTGGGAAATGCAAAAAATCTAACGAACTCAGGCAGTCATTTACCTGCAACACAATTCAGGAAAATCATCCTTGAAACGAAGGCCAGTTCTCAGCGTGGTCATCATCTTCACCCTCACAGAACTGACATGTTTGTGTCCCATTAATTTCATCAAAGACATCAAACTGTTCAAGGCCTATAAAGTAAGCAGGGCTTCAAAATAAAGCCATTAAGAAGCTGGCAGGAGCAGATGAGCCCTAAGGACAAGTGCTTCCCACACTAATCTCAGAGTACCTATTCTCTGGCAACACAAGGTCTAATAAATGTTGGCAGTTTATTTTGTCCAAGTGCTTATGTAAGAGTTATGAATTTGAAAAACACAAGTTGAGTTCTTTTTTTTTCCCTCTTTGAAGGTGATTTGTTATTTTGGTTCTGGTGGTCCTCTTAAGCAGTAATTTTCAAATTTATTAAGAACATAATACCTACTGTTTAATCTTCTTCATATCCATCCCGAACTGCTATGCAGCACATGCATTTTTGTCCTAATGGTACTAAATTCAACATGCTCTAATTTAGTAATAGAACAAATAGGTAACTAATGACATACTCAGAAAATAATACACACATTTTTATTGGTGTGGAATACAGAATCAGACTTGTATGAATAGCTCCAGATTCTAATGAAGGGGTAAAGAAACTCTCCAGTCAACCTTAGCTATGTGCCAAAATATGCAAACTCTTTATGATTTAAAACAAACTTTAGTTTTCTTAGTTTTGAGGTTATTCTCTCACTTGGGATAACAGTAAGAAAGATTTCACATAGATAGAAGTTATTTGGGGGATTAAATTTACCAGTTGACACCAAAAGGACAAGTATTGGTTGCTGAAATTTTTAGAGGTTAATTAATTAAGAGAAAGGGAGTACAGACTGAAATAAAATCTTCCCTTCATGGGCTTTTATTATAATTTTACTGACTGAAGAGTGGAGACCAATAAAAAGGGAAATTTAATCAGTATCTAAAATTCTATCCCAATCTACAGACAAAAATTTCCAGGGGTGACCAATTGTGACAGCAATCATAAGGAAATTTCACTGTGCCAAATGCATTTAAACATACACTGACAAATACTGAAGTTACTTTACTTTCTGTAACTTAACATTTTTGGTATTCAAAAGCACCATGGGCCATGACTCACATGAGACCAATTTGGGCCAATGCATTCAATAATGCAACTTCTGTTTGAGCTATCAGGGAGTGCTGGTCTCTTTTCTTCCCACTGAGCTAGATGTTGTGACAACGTGAGCCTGAAGCTGTTGGGGCCATCACCTAGCACTTAAGTTAGAGCCAATCCAAAGGAATATGAGCTAAGTGGTTAATTCTGATAACACCATGTCCAAAATCAAGCTATGCTCGAAGCTATATTATCCTTACACTTTTAGTTACAGAGCCAACAAATTCCTCTAAGCCAGTTTGGGTGAGTTTTCTGTCCCTTATAAACAAAAGAACAGTAAATGATATAATTTTTCTTTTTAGATTCCCCGAAAGCTTATGTGAGTTGTTCAGGAACACAGAATATCATGTGTTTGATTATTTTTCATCTTTGAATGTTTGCAGCTAGAAGGAGAAGTCATGTCTCCTGCATATTCTATATGAATTCTGTTCTGGCACTTTGCAACTCAACTATCACCACCTACCATTTTCTTATCTTCAATGCCAACACTGGAGCTCAGTAACTGCATGTTAAAAAAGGCCAAGATGCCCAACAACTTGGGTTGCAAATAATCAGCCTGGGGGGGGAAAAAAAAAACCCACATAAAAAAGGTACTACATAAGTTTTATACAGATCAAATTTCATAAACCAACAATTTATTTAGATTATTTCTATTTTATCTAACTACATAGAATATTGGAAATAAACAGTTGGTGAATTAAATTTTTCCCAAAGCATATATTTTCACATGTAATACTTTAAAAATTAGTGAAACTGATTTACAATCAAAATATGATTAAATAGTACTGTACAGTGAGAAAATCATAAGCTTTTGAATTACAGTTGAGCTACGGTGGGATTCTCAGGATCTGACTCATGTCAGCATCCAGAGTGGAGAGGATATTTATCTTAAGGAGAAGAAGAATAGAGAAAGACAAGTGAATGTCCTTATCTAGAGCATTTAGAGCTAAGGTGGACAAAAAAAAAAGTACTTGATTAAGGAACAGGTACCCTGCCAGAATGAAGGTCTGACATAGAGGTCAATATCCCCTGATGTAATAGTAATAAAGGGGTACAAGCCTTGGGTATCAACAATTACAGGTTAGGTATCACTGTCCATGGCACTTTGGGTCTCCTGAAGTGGACAGGGTTAATTCTTTCTTGAAAAAGGGTCCTAGAGGAGAGGGTATGCACTTTAAATCAGCCAAACCTGGGTTTGAATCCCAGTTTTGACCCTTCCTAGTATTTGATGCTGGATAAGTTACTTAGCTCCTCTGGGTCTATAAGATGGGACAATGAAAGCACCAACTGCATAGAGTTGTCGTAGAGATTAAATAAAATAACACGTGTTAAGCACTTAGAATATAGTAAAGTGTTAAATAAACTTAAGTTAGTATTATTAAAAACTGGGAATGTGAGTACTCTGCAAAGAAGAATTTTCCCCCCTTTAAAAATCTTTATGTATAGGCAAGAAAAGGGACCAAAAAAAAAAGGCGGGGGTGCTGGGGAGAAGTAGCAATTAGAATATTTTCCAACTCCAGGAGAAAGTTGCATTGTTTGGCATTGAGGCACCTAATTTAAGTATCTCTAGGTTACACACACTGCCAGGCTGGGGTCAGGGGGCAGTAAGAAGGGTGTGCACTACCTCACAGTAGAGAGGAAATTAGGTGTCCAACACGTTCTCCAGGTTAGATGTTGGGATAAACATTTTTTCTCTTCCAAAGCACAGAGAATCACCTGTTCTACCAAAGCTTAAAATTACATTTAATTTACAAACTTCTGATTTGGATTAAGACTCAACTTAGGTTTAATAAGCCATAATTCACTAATCGCATGGTTCCAGCCCATTCTTAAATGAAAAGCAGATATAGATGATACTCACATAGTCTGTGTCAACATTCTAATTTTAAAGCTCTTACATTTAGACAAATAGTTCGTTCATCTGCCACTCACCAAATATTTATTATGTATGCCTAGAATACTGTGCCAGGTGCAGGTGTATGAGATAAGCTCTCCCTACTAGCTTACATGGGACACTGATATGAGAAGAAGACATTAAACAAGTAAATACGTGCATAAGGTTGCGACAAGTGCTATAAAGAAATAAACATGATAACATGAGAGAGAACTGGGATGAGGTGATCAGGAACTTAGATAGGGTGATCAGGAAACTCTGAGATCTAAAGAATGAAAAAGATCCAGGATAATATTCCAAGTAAAGAAACTACGTACTGCAAAGGCTGTGAAGCAGGAAAAAACTTGACATGTTTAAGAAACACAAACAAAACAATGCTGAAATACAGGGAGAAAGGAAGATAAAAGTTGCACAATATGAGGGTGGAAAGATATACAGACCACGTACAGCCTTATAAGAGCAATGAAAACAATAGAAGGAATTTAGACAGGGGATAATGTGAGTATAAGTTGTAAGAAGAGTACTTCAAATGCTGTGTAAATAACTGATTAAAGATGCAGGAAAGGAAGAGCAAAAGGAGAGAACTGTTAGGATGTTTTTACAGCATTCCTGGAGAAAGATGATGGTCACCTGTATAAGGGTGGTGGCGGCAGAGATGGAAAGATATATTTTGGGGCTAGACTTGAAAGAACTTGTTGAAACTTAATTTTAAAGGATATAAGAAATGAAGGGCTCATGAATACCTTCCAGGTTTTGAAGCAACTGAGCTTCTAGGTAGACACTGGTACCATTTCCTGAGAAGGGAAGATTGTGAGAGAAACAGGTTAAAGGGAAAATAAAGATTTTTTAATGGACATGTAATGTTTGGACTTGTTTGAGATGCTTAAAAGACGGACAAATAGAGATTACAAAGAGGAAGCTGGACAGTCTCTATCTGCCATCTTCCCTCATCCTCAGATCCATTCTCTGCTCTTTTCTGCCTTGCTATGTGCCTAGGAGGCTAACCAGATTTCATCACTCACGATATCTTTCCCTCTGGCTTCCCACTAAATTCAGTCAACAGGAGGCACCAACAAGGGAACAAAGGGCAGGAGGAGAGAGTGTGGTATTTATACTTCCTGCTCTCTCTGCGTTGTGAGGTGGTTCTGGCAGTGGTTATATACAATGAGAGCCCTTCCCCCGCACCATGGTTCTAGCTCTCAACCAGGCTCTGGTAACTCCATTTCTTCCTGCCCAGGACTAAGGGGAGCATATGTTTTCTGCCGTTTCTAGTCCCTGGGTTCCTTAACATTCCCTGCTGGTTCTCTTAACCTTGCCCATATCAATGAAAATAGTCCCTTCATTAAATTCTTTTCAGTGAAACATTTTTGTGTATGCCATCTGTTTCCTCCCAGGACCTAACTTGCATAAGCCCAAAAGTCCAAAGCTC
The DNA here is from genome assembly GCF_949987535.1 of Balaenoptera acutorostrata. NCBI lineage: Eukaryota > Metazoa > Chordata > Mammalia > Artiodactyla > Balaenopteridae > Balaenoptera > Balaenoptera acutorostrata. The sequence continues at coordinate 28,265,554 of NC_080067.1, forward strand.
AAGAGAGGTCTGGACTAGAATTTCCACTATGAAATCAACAAAACGTAAATCTTATTACAGGAACAGATGAATTCAGATTCTCTCTCATTTAAAGAGTGAATATTTATAGAGAAAAAGACCCAATTACACAGCACTGAATCAATCTAACATTTAGAGGATAAAGTAGATAAAGTAAAGATTAAGAATGAGTGGACAAAAAAAAGAAAAAGAAAAGAATGAGTGGACAATCAACAGATGAATGGATAAAGAAGATGTGGTACATATATACAATGGAATCCTACTCAGCCATAAAAAAGAATGAAATAATGCCATTTGCAGCAACATGGATGAACCAAGGGATTATCATACTATGTGAATACTATGTGAAATAAGTCAGAAAGAGAAAGACAAATACCATATGCTATCACTTATATGTGGAATCTAAAATATGACACAAATGAACTTTATCGACCAAACAGAAACAGACTCACAGACATAGAGAACAGACCTGTGGTTGCCAAGGGGGAGGGGTGGGGGAGGGATAGATTGGGAGTTTGGGATTAGCAGATGCAAACTATTATATATAGAATGGATAAACAACAAGGTCCTACTGTATAGCACAGGGAACTATATTCAGTATCCTGTAATAAACCATAATGGAAAGGACTATGAAAAAGAATATATATATGTTAACTGAATCACTTTGCTATACAGCAGAAATTAACACAACATTGTAAATCAACTATACTTCAATAAAATAAATTTTTAAAAAAAGAATGAGTAGACAGTGAAGCAAAAAGAAAATCAAGAAAATGCAGTGTCACAGATGCCACATAAGAAAGGATGGTCAGTTGTACTGAATGCTACTGGAAGCTGAATAAGATAGGAAAAGAGAAGTGACCATTAGATTTTATAGCAGGAAGACTGTTTTTGACCTTGACAAGATGAGAATTTCAGTAGAATATTTAGAACAGAGTCAGGCTAGAATAAGCTAAAGAATGAATGGGAAATGAGAAAGCAGAGATAGAAATCTCTCAAGATATTTCGCTGATAGTCAAAATATCAGCAAAATATCAGCAAAATTTGAGTCTCTTGAAAGAATGAAAGCAATCAAAAGAAGAAATAGTAAGCCTCAGGATTTATGTTTTTTCAGGTGAAGAAATAAAATAGTAAGATGATTTCAGATACAAATTTAAGACAAGGAAAGACAAAAAGGAATAACATATTTTCTAACTTATCTTAAATCCAACAATGGATTTAAATATAGTTAGAAGTGATAAAGTTAGCATGTCATGCCATGGAAGGGGTAGTGGGGGGAGCTACAAACGCACTCCAATCTACAGTGAAAAAGCGGTGAAGAAAAATGAACATTTTTACCCAATGAAAAAATAAAATCTAAGATCATTTGAAAATGCATATTTTTCAATGCTAATATGTATGCTGTGACCATGCAATTTAAATCATCACCCTTTTCAAAATAAAAATCCCAATTGAAAATTCAAATAAATCTCTAGCATTTGGAAAATATATAAAACACCTGTTTCTCCAATTTCATAATTAAGCTACAAAAAGGAGAAAAACCAAGCAAAAAACCCATACAACATATTCCTTACCATTAGTTCGGGTGACGTGATATCTCTTGGGCCCTGATATGGATCATCACTAGATGCAAATGAGGCAAGTATCGACAAACCATTGAAAACCTGTTGATAGTGTTCTCCAATACGTAGCAATAATTCATTATGCAGTCCTTGGAAATCTTGTCTCAACAGACTCCCGAGTTCAATTTCTGTTTCATTCTAACCCAAAGACATATTTCAAAAATTTTTTTAAAAAGGGTTTTTTTTCTCCATACTAATATCTTGGAAATAAGTATACTGATTTTAATACACTATTAGTTAATCAGGAGCTCTAGATCAGGTGACAAGAATTACTAATGATATAAAAGAGTCATTGGAAAAGGATTCTGACCTTGATTTCTCCTGGTAGGTCTGCCATGGGTTACAGGTAATGAAAACAAGTGATCAGACTTTATTTTGAAATAAAAATTTAAAAAGGGAGTCTAGTTTTCTATAAAGGTTCAAGATGTCATCCACTCATTATTCATGGAAATGTAACCCTGACAGGAAAATCAGTGGCTCAGAGCACAGTCTTTCTGCTCAGACTGCTGATATTTAAATTCCAGCTTTATCATTTATTAGTTGTGCTGTGACTTAGATAAGTAACCTAATCTGACCTTTCTCTGCCTTAGTTTTCTCATCTATCAAATGGAAAAATATTACTTTTATCTCACTGGGTAACTGAGGAGTTAGCCAAGTGAAATGATCCATAAAAATTGTTTAGCAAAGTTTCTGACATGTAGTAAGAAGCACTGAAATGTTATCATCATTCCACCTTTACAATAAAGATTTTCTTTCTCAAATTGAATAAATACACTCAATATTCAAAAAGTCTCATGTGGAAAGAGATCCATAGCTGGCATATCATGAAATATGTGAAATAAATTAACATCAGAGAAAAACAGTAGAGTTACATATGCATATCTGACAGGTTATCTTGTTCCCATGTAGCCTCTTATTCCTCAGATATTGTTGCTACTATAACACCAAAAAAAGAAGCACAAGCTATAATTTTAAATTTGAAAACTAGCAAGAAACTGGGCCAAACTGTAATCAGAGCACTAAGTAACTAAACTCAGAGCTGACATTGTACTACAGTTGAAGGATACTGCCTCTTCCAATAGATGTAATTACTTGCATATCATTAGTCATTTTACAGCTCCAATCAATTAATAAATTCTAAAATGAAATTAGCTGGGACTTCCCTGGTGGTCTAGTGGGAAGGACTCCGTGCTCCCAAATGCAGGGGGCCCAGGTTTGATCCCTGGTCGGGGAACTAGATCCCACATGCATGCCACAACTAAGAGTTCATGTGCTGTAAATAAGAAGCCCACATGCCGCAACTAAGAAGTCTGCACGCTGCAACTAGGAAGTCTGCATGCCACAGTGAAGATCCCGCATGCCCCAACTAAGACCCGGCACAGCCAAAATAAAAATAAATAAATAAATAAAATTTAAAAAAAGTAAAATGAAATTAGCTGAGAATCTGATCCACGAATGGATGACTACCTATCATATACCATTATGGTAAAACAATCAAAGAATATAACAAAAGAATAATTCTATTTAATACTCTCCTTTGGCCCAGGGCAAAGCTTATTTACGTACCATTTGAACTTATAGTACCCTAGGATAGACTATAAACTACAGATAGACTATAAACTACTCACTCTATTTCCTACAAGAATGTCACAACAGCTTTCCTATAATGCTAATTTAAACAAAAGAGTAAAATACAAACAAATATTCAATTACCTTTAGATAATGAAGGGCACGTTCTAATTCATCCTTGGAACAGGAACAGACCAAATGTGAAAAAATATACTTGAAATTATTTATTAAAATCTCTCTACGATTGACATTTAATTGTTTTCCTAAAGTTCGAATGAGAGCAGAAGCTGCAGGGCTGGCTTTGGCAGCAAGGTCAGGTAGCAGAACTTGTAATGTTCTCTGAAAAAGAAACACTACAATTACTAAAAAGTACATTTGTCCAGGTGATAAAATATTCATATAAGCTATGTTCAAAAATAATTAAAAATGCCACACAAATTTGGAGTCCACATATAACATATCTGAATTCAGATATACCATTTATTCATTCAACACATATTTAACGAGCATCTACTATGATTCAGGCACTTCAGATACAGCAGTGAAAAAATAGACAAGGTCCCTGATGGCACAGAGTTTACACTGCAGAGGGGGAGAGACAGACAATAAATAAGCTAATGTACAAGTAGCAAAGAAAATAATTTCTCATGAATATGTGTTAAAATGTACTCATGCGTTTAAGGCAGTGGTTCCAAGCCTGATTTATTATTTGACCTAACTATAGTATTTAGACAATAAGCAAGAGTAGCCATAAATACAATATTTTTAATTTTTTAAATTAAAACGTTGATGCTGCAATATTAAAGAAAACCTTTTTAACACACCCACCATTCCAACATGGCAACAAATCTACTTTGATTTTGGTCTGTTTCCTTTAAGATCTCATTCATAAAATAATACACAAAATTCCAAACATAAAATGGTTGGTCTTTCATTTATTATGTATCTAATGAACAACTACTACATGTCAGCCACTATCCTAGGCACTGAAGATGTGACAGCAAATAACACTCAGGCCCTGCCCTCAGAGACACTTAAACCTTATTTGTGTTATGCCTTTCAACTTAATATTAATCCTGTAAGACTGTTATGACATTATAAGGTAGTTTCTCTAAAGTATTTATAATTATTATGTTAAGGTACATAATATTCTAGGACCTAAATATTAGACACTTAGTTTCTTGTCTGGGTTTTGTCTATTTGCTACTTGGAAAATGTTGCAATAAACATCTGTGCTTTGGGGTTCCCAGATGGAACTACTGAGGGAAAAGGTAAAAATATCTTTGTGGTCCTCAGTGTATAGTATCATATTTCCTTCTAGGATTTGTCCAATTTACATGCAATTTAAGTTTGTTAAAATATGATAATACTGTAGAGGAAAATTCTGCATGGATCACTATTATAATATTAACTAAGAATAATAAACTTTGCCTTCGGGAAAACGTAAGAAGATAATCTACACCATCCATCTTTCAAACCTCAGCCGCACTAATGACTTTTCAAAGGCTTCCCAAACTACTCCATACTACAAACTCTATCATCTGAATTCACAGGTCATCTATAGCACTAGTTTGTACTATATTACTTCAACTCCTTAGGGGTAGGTAAGATCATATTAGACTTTCCATTATCAATGGAACCAATCATAGCACTAAAGACATAAGGGCTCAGTAAACTGAATTAATTAGCATTAATTAAATAGTATGAACCTTTCAAGATAGCTAACTTTATAGAGCAATGACTCAAATCACGTATTTCACTTTTATAACATAAGTAATATTATCATATCAAAGTCAAAGGAAAACATGCAAATTTGAAAATCTATGGTCTACATTATACTTGCCAGATTTTCTTTAAAAAAATCTAGAATGGAATAAACACAAAATATTAAATTGAAAACCTCAATTAAGTCAACCATACTTTGCAACTTACAGTAAGGAAACGATTAAGATCAGGAAAGTCAAAAACATTGGCAATTTCAGACAAGGTATTTAAAGCCATTTCTCTCTGGTGAGCCACATCTTGTTTCCTCATCTCAGCATTCTGGCATGGAGTACTAGGAAGCACTGTCATCTGACTGGAGTGGAGGGATTCTACCAAAAACTAAAGCAAAATGATTTATTAGTTTTCACACAAGGAAGAACATTTAACTAATATGTTTTAAGTTAACATAAAGGACGGTATCAGACAGTGTTCTAAACATATTACCTAAATTAGTTCATTTAATTTTTGTAACAACCTTAATGAGGTAGATTATGTACATACGCCCTTTTACAGATGAAGTAACCAGGCTTAGTTAAGAAACTTGAATATCTTGCTAAGGATTACACCACTAACACAGTGCAAAGCCTGTATTTTAACATATCCTTACTTTTCAGCCTTGAATCAATCTTTTTTAAAACAAAGTGCCTTATCCATAATATCAAGGCATAAAAAAGTTTATTATCACTAAAAGAAAGGCTAATACAGAAAGGTTTCTCTTAACAGATTAACAATAGAGCGTAATAATTATTATAAGATGATTTTTCCCCTCTCCCATTTATAAACAATATCTTCAGACCAAGATACGAAAATATAAAAATGATGAGATTTAGGTTCTTTTAAATAAACCATTTTTAAAAATACCTCTTTTTTAAAGCAAGAAAAGTAAAACATATATGTGTTCTTTTTTTAACTTTTGCAAAGTAATGCTATTTCCTATAGTCAAGGTCAATGCTGACTCTCACCTGACAGATGGGTTTCTTATACTGGCTGAAAAAGTTTTGCAGTTTAACACTTTTAGCTGCAACCAGAGCTCTTATTTCTGTGTATGCTGCTCCAGAGACAGATGCTGACTTGGATAATAAACAATGCAATAAGTGCAAGAGTGCAAAAGGTACCAAATCCCCTTTTGCTGCCCTAAAATTATTAAAAAAAAAAAAGTTATCATCAATGTTTTGAAAATAAATGGAAATCCACAAATAAATGCATACTGATATCACACTTCTTCCTATAACATCACATCTCTCATATCACCATTTCTAACAGCAGGCAAACAAAAAAGGAAAATGGCCAAAATAAATAAGGAAGTATACAATAGCTGCCAAACATACCTTCCAATATCTCCTGTTGTAAGAATCAAGGTATCCTTCAACTCATTATTTCTTGAGATCTGAGCATGTGTATATGCTTCTTTCATTCTTAAGACAAAAAGCTAGACCAATAAAATTAACTAGTTAAAGAAATTTTTAAAGCCAGGTTTATGAAAACACAGAAAAATAAAATTTAAATAAAATAAAATTTAAATAAAATAAAATAAATAAAATACAAATAAAAATAAAGTAAAATAAAATAAAATTTAAATTTAAAATAAAAATCACCAACCTCTTTTATAAATCCATCTTCAGCATCCAAGGATTCCAATATATGCTTGATATTTCCACTAAAAGCCACTCTAACATCCTTGTCTGGATCTTCCATTAAATTTAATAAAGTTCCAAGAACCATTTTTACATTTGTTTCATCTTCTCTAAAATCAAGGTGCTTACAAAGATGATACAGATTATCTATGAAAGCTAAAGGGCAAAAGCATATAATACTTAATTTAACACAGTAAACAGAAAAGTTTTACTATAAAAATACTGTCAATAAATAATATACTACAAAGAATGCTAAGTTGTCTTATAAAGTCAATATTTAGTGTTTAAATTTGTAAAGCACACAGAATTGTGGAGGATTAAAACGAATAAATACTGAGTACTTATAAAACTGAATACTTATAAATTTAAATTTACTTTTACTTAGTAAAAGTTATACATAATTTAAATCTAAAATAAATTCTAGAATTTTTTAAAGTTTTATAATGACTAGTCACTTAGATTTTGTAGATCATTATATTACTGGGAGAGATTTAAAAGCACATTTCACTAATCTAAAGAACTGAATTAAGGGCAAGCTTAGCCTTACTGTTAATCTTATTTTGTTTTTAAAGATTTATTTATTATTTATTTATTTTGTTTATTTTTTGGCTGCGTCAGGTCTTAGTTGCGGCACGCGGGATCTTTCATTGCAGTGCTCGGGCTCTTCGCTGTGGTGCACAGGCTTCTCTCTAGTTGTGGCGTACGGGTTTTCTCTCTCTAGTTGTTGTGTGCAGGCTCCAGGGCGCGCGAGCTCAGTAGCTGTGGCGCAGGGGCTTAGTTGCCCCGCGGGTGTGGGATCTTAGTTCCCTGACTAGGGATCGAACCTGCGTGCCCTACACTGTAAGGCGGGTTCTTTACCACTGGACCACCAGGGCAGTCCCTGTTAATCTTATATTACATTACATTACATTACTAGATTTAGGGAGTCCTAGAAATCACCTATCATACGTTGTTTTGAAAACTTGAGGACAAGTTGTAATTTATTACCCAAACAAAGCAATCTTCCAAGTATGTGTATAAATCTCATGCTCCCAACAAATTCATACACCATTACCATCAGAAAGCGGCAAAGATACAATCCATACTCCTCAGCTGGGCAAAGTATCTAACTATTTGAAGTTCTGAAGGTCCAAAGTAGTGGCAAGGGACACATTAAGAAGGTCCCTGGGATCACTGAAGAGGATACAGAGTACTGAACCTCACAATATTGAACCAAACATCAGGTACGCCCCATTACACTGTCAAATCACAAAAGTATTTAGAAAATCTAAAAATTACTTCCATTGTTAGTTCTCTGATACAGTCTAATACCAGACATCCCTTTTAAGAATGATCATTACATAAGCATTGACTCTATCAAGCAAGTCTAACTTTTTAAGGCTTTAGCCTAATTCCACCACTGATTTTAAAAACAGAGCTTAAATAGGCTTTAAAATATTAAATAAATCATAACAAACCACTCACCAAGTTTCACAGGACTAGGTAATTTTTTTTTCAGTAGGAAAAGGAATGGCTTGCAAACAGACGCTTTTAGTCGAGAAGATGAACATTCATGTTGAGAAGTGACTTTTAGGCTCTTACATAAAAGGTCAATACGTTTATGTTCAGAGAAAGGTTCTGATAAAGAACTTGTCAAATAAAACATGCCATGAAGTGTACAGACAAGCTGACCAAGTATAGATGCAAATTCTTTCTTGACAATGTCAGAATCATCTTTGACTTTATCTCTATGGGGAAAAAAACAAAAAGTACTAAACCTTCTTGCTTAATTTTGTGGTCTAAATAGTCTTGTTTAATTTGAGGCAAAAGTACTGGTAAAACAAAGGGTAGAAGGAAAAAATATTTAATTCTAAAACTAAAGGCAATGTTAGCTCTATATACCCAGCAATAAACATAAATTTGCATATATGATATCTGTCCAATCAAGTTGTATATTCAAATTAAAATATTAATACATACATAAGAATCTTGGGAACTCTGTTACAAGAATTCTGCTGCTGTAATAAGATAAAAAATCCATTAATACAACTTGTCCGGATTACTTCATGGGAGCTCTGCAGGGCCCAGCTGTAAACTGCTGTTCTCCACTCAAGGTATATTCTTCTTGGAAAAAGAGTTAGAAGAAATACGCATCGTGACTGTGCCTGCGGTGCTGAAAAAATTAAGTCTATTAATCAAGATTTCTAAGTGTTAATTTTATATATATATACATATATATTTATTCTTTGCTGTAAAGTCAAATAACATTTAAAATACATATAGTATTTAATTAAAAGCTCCTTTTCCAAAAATAAAGCATGTGCACTAAAAAAGGTCTATGCCCAATCTTACTAGATAATCAGGGAAATCCAAATTGAAACACCCATCAGATAGCAAAAAACATGCATTTGTTTAGGTAGTTATGTCTCTGACATTCCTTCTTCTTTTTTTTTTTAGCCGCACTGCGTGGCTTGTGGGATTTTAGCTCCCTGACCAGGGATCAAACCTGGGCCTTCTGCAGTGAGAGCACGGAGTCCTAACCACTGGACCGCAAGGGAATTCCCTCTTTTTTTTTTTTAAGATAACAAAAATTTTAAAATTTGACAATGCCAAGTGCTGGTGAGGATATGAAACAACAGGAACTCACATATTCTGCTAACAGAAATATAAACTGGAATGACATCTTTGGAGAACAATGTTGGCAGAATAGAGTTGAGGATGTACAAATCCTACAATTTATTCCTTTCTACATGTCTAACTCCTTCTTTTTAAGTTATTAAAAAAATGTACCTTCTCTTGTAATTATTGAAAAAATAGAAATAAGTGTTAGAAGTCCGATATAGAGATAAATGAAAAGAAAACAAATCACACATATAGAATTTTGTGACCACTTACAGTAGCTATCTGAAATCCTCTGGCTTACTGTTAGAAGACTGGTGGCAAATGTGGTCAACTTTAAAGAGCCATCATCAGAATGGGAACAAATCCATGGAAGCGAGAGCATTCCACATAAGTCTTCCAGGATATGATCTTCAAATGAAGTTTTTACTACAGAAATACACAATAGGTGATTAATTATACCTTTTCTTTAATCATATTTACCTGTGTCTTCTTTCAATTAAAAAAAGACATTCTAAACATCTTTTACAAGTGGAATTACAGCAAACATTCAATAAACAGGGGTTCTTAACACAGAGATGATGTTCTGAGGTCTGTGAATCCAAAGGAATTAAATGTGACTTTATAAAAATATGCATTTATATGTTTTTTAGGAGAAGAATCATAGCATTCTTCAGATTCTCAAATCAAAACTTTTAAAGTTATATATAGTTTCTATTGACTGAAAAAGAATAAATCAAAATGTTAGACAAATAAATTTAGAACTTACAAATTACTGATAAGCTTAATAGAACTGAAATCAAGGAAAAATTTTGGGTATTCCCAACAATTGCATATTTAAGCCTTAGGCAAAAGAGAAAACCTATTTCTATACTGATTACCTTTTAAGGTTATTTTGATCTATTGGTTTTTTGTGCTCACCTTGAATATACATCAAAGCATCATATATTTTTACCACTTTGTCAATAATTGTCTCCAGGTCAGGTTTCTGAACAGATTCTAACAAAGTCCTGCAGCTCTTAAGCACTTTTGTGTAAAAATCCAAAGACATCCAAGTTATCACTACTGAAGATTTCTTCTTACATTTCTGTTGACAGTCCTTGAAATCACAGCAGCTGCAGTTAAAACATTTTTTAGGACATAGAATTAAAATGAATTTTGTTATAGTCAAAACTAGTATCATAGTAAGCCAAAAGAAACTTTGAGTATGGGACTTCCCTGGTGGTGCAGCGATTAAGAATCTGCCTGCCAATGCAGGGGACATGGGTTTGAGCCCTGGTCCGGGAAGATCCCAAATGGTGCAGAGCAACTAAGCCCGTGTGCCACAACTACTGAGCCCATTCTTTTAAGTTTAATCCCTTTATGCCTAAATCACTCAGGATTTGGTAAAGCTAATCTATGATACTTAAATGTGACACCACCAGGCTTTAAAATAACAGAAGATATGCCTGTGTAAACCGTTTCTTAATTATACGAGAAAGGCAGACTTCAACCTAATTAGCTATTACTTCAAGTTATCTCAAATTCCAAATTTAATGCAATCTGAATTAATATAGTTTCTTTAAAATCTCCTTCATAACTTTGTATTAGCTAGTTAAGAGTCAGAAAATACAGAATAAATGATTATGTAAAAAATTAACAAGGAGTGTTGGTCTATAATGTGGCAGTAAAAATAAGAATACATCTTCAGGGAGGGTTCACACTTTGTTTCTTCTGATAATTAGCCTATATTAAGAATACTAAACTGAAAATATACCTCTAATGAGTTTTAAATTCCTACTTTTATGATCAAAGGGCAAAGTTCTCTTGACGAAACGTTTGGCTAGAAGAGCATTGGCTTCTGAGTTGTATAAAAATGTGTTCTACTTTTCTGCCCATGAAAGTTAGTTTAGGCTTCAGACAAAAACGAGCCTCAATTTCTCTGAGCCTCAATTTCTAGTGTGTAAAGTGGACATAATAGCATTTACTTCACAGAACTCTTGTAAAGATTAAATAAGGTATGTATAGTACCTAACACAGTATCTGGCATTTAGCAGGTGCTCAAATAAAAAATTTCTATTTCACTGAAATGTTTGTGTTCTAAGGTCACAAAAATCAAGTGAATAAAGAGGTCTTCCAAAACAATAAATTCAAATTTATTACACAAAACCCACCCAGAAAATACAAGTTGTTTTACCAGTCCATGTTTTGATGAGAACAATGAACAGTACACAGAGCAGTCAGTTGTAGGATAACAGCGATTCCTTCTAAAGTCTCAATAACAGGATTCTTCAGGTTATTGAATTCAAGGAAAACCTGAAGGGACTCAGCCTTCTGTATCAGTGCACTCCATAATATGCTCTTTTTGTTCATATCCACATGTTTAATTCTGTAATTAATTATAACAGGAGTATAAAGATATTCATATTCATATGAATTTATATAATTTTGCTCACATACAAAAAATATTTAAAACAAAAGACAGCATGTAATGGCAACTACTGAAATTTTTTTTTTTTTGGCCACACTGTGCGGCTTCTGGGATCTTAGTTCCCCAACCAGGGATTGAACCTGGGCCACGTCAGTGAAAGCGCTGAGTCCTAACCACTGGACTGCCAGGGGCCCTACAACTATTGAAATTTAAAACAACTTTTATAGTTGGCTGAAGCATGGGAATTCTTTGGCTACATTACAAAAAGATAGTTTGTTAACATTTTCTAAATTGCTGATAGATGTAAAGTCTCAGAGATTTTTCATGTATTAAAAAGTTAAATTAGGCAAGTAAAGACTTAAAAAAGTCTTTTAAGTAACCATATTTAGCCATGAAATCTTTTATATAGAATAGACTACAAGCACTATTAAGATATTTTAAGCATTCCTTTGACTACTTATAGAAAGAACAAATGTTCTTTGTGTATTTAAGTCAAAGCACTTACGTAAAGATGATTTTTAAGTGACTAAAGTTTTATTAAGTGGCTAAATACAAACTGAATGAGGGTCATACTCCTCTGTCTGTTTTGGTGCTCTTTTGGAAGAGTTAAGAGATGAGCTGAGTCGACGCCTTTTGGGTGATACTCCATCGCTATTACTGCTGAGGTTTTCCTGTTGAATTTGGCACTGAACCTCCTCAATGATTTCCATACTTTCCATTTTTAAGGCTGCATAAAGTGGGCCCAACAAATACTGAGAAAGCAAAAATAAAAAACTAATTCTTAGAAAATAAGTTTATATTATTCATAGACAGACAGCAAAAATGCATTAGGTATTAAGATGTCAAATAAGGTAAATTATTTTCAGAGTCTCATCAGACAAAACAAAGACAAAACAAAAACCTAAGTTAATCTATATATTAGTTCACAGTCTATACATCGACATATGTATAGTTCTATATCTAGAACTATGGTCTATAGTCTTAGAAGGCCTAAGACAAATCCTTCTCTCTATAACCTGTTTTTCCCTAGACCAAAATGCCACAAAGAAAAATTCTACAAGGGAATTACTAACTTCTTTCATACTACAAATCTAGCAAGACTTACAGATAAAATAAACTAAAATATTTAATCAATTTATTGTATATCTATTTTATTGTACTGACTGTCTCCCACAGTTCAAATAGAAAAAAAAGGCACAATTTGGCATGACTAGTACTATATACCTATAGGTTTTCTAGAAGTGATTGATTATAACCTGTCAAAGAAAAATCTATGTGAGTGCTCAAAGTTTTTGCAATGAAGGTGATAACTGGCCCCTTTTTAATTAATAATGCAACAAACATGTTTACACTTCACAAACTCTACTTTAAAACTCCATTGGCAGTTCATTACCAATGTAGTGCACAAATGTTTCTAAAATCAAATTAAAAATCCATAATAGGAAGCCAAAGTAGATTATAAAAATCATCCCATTCTGAATGTACATTATTAAAGATATTTTATTTTCTCATTATTAATCTTGTATATATGCATACACTTAAATTAAGAACAAATTACATGCTTAACAAGTAACCTTAAAAATGACTTACCTCTGTATCTACCTGAACTCCAAGCACATCCACAAGAGCTCTACAAATATTTCTCACATAAACCTTCCTGACTTGTAAAGCAGATTCATACCCAGCTGGCACATATCTAAGGAAATACTGCAGTAAATGGCACAAAGCTGCTTTTAGCAAATCAGACTTAAGCTGCAAAAGCACACCATCTTCAAACATGACACAGAGCTTTTCTAGCAGCATATTTAAATAGACAGGCTCAACATTTCTATAAGCTTCTGCTTCAAAGGGGAATAGTGTCTTTATCAGCTTTGATAATGGCTCTTCATAGAGTTTCAATTGGTCAGCATCCATTTCTACAAGGTGTTTTAATAATTCCAAAAATGAGCTGAAAAAAGTGCTGGCCGGTTGTGCTGGTAGTCCTCCAAGCTCAAAGAGTTCAGTTAAAAGGCTAATTGCTAAGGATTTAACTTTTGGACTACCATACTCTAGCAGAACACAAACTATCCGCCAAAGTAAGAGTTCTTGCCTTCTAAAAAACACAATTGCAATAATACGAAGAAGAACCGTTAATAAAGTGACTTCGATAAACTCTAAATTTTGCATGTTCATGAACTGCAAAGGAGCTGGTTGTAAATAGCCTACATGTTCATCTACTTGACTTAAAAATCGGCTAACTACCACTGGCCATTCCACAAAGTGTCCCGTTGCATCTCTTTCGTGGAGGTAAATCAAATCTTCAAAAAGATGTAATAATTCCTTCGTCAGTACTCCAAAAATGGCAGGACTCTTGCTTTTAAAAAGAAATAATAATGAGCAGATGACTTCACAGATTTTTTTGTGTAACATGTGACAGGATGGAGTTGCTGCAATCCGCAGAAGTCTTGTTATGATCCAGTTACTGAATTCTTTGAAATAAACAAACAAAAAAGATAATAAATAAATAAATACATCAGAGTGCCAATCAATTTGCTAAATGCTTGATGATTTATTTTTAAAGTGTAAACTTCACTAACAAAATAGTCTAAAACATCGCCTACACAATGGAAACATATTATAATAATTTAGAATACCAAATTTGGCGTCAGACAAGTTCCTAGCTCTCCACTTATCAGTCGTGTGAACTTTTCATTTCTCTAAGCTTCTGTAACTTCATCTATGAAAGGGGAATAATGACACCTACTTTATATGCTACCCTGATCAAGTAAGATAATATATTTGAAATTCTCAGCATAGTGCTTCAAGTTAAATAAAGGCTCAGTAAATAGTAATTATCACTCCTTCAACAAATATTATTGAGTAGTGACTCTGTCTCAGATGCATAAGAACAAATCAGTCATAGTCCTGTCCTCCTGAATCCTATAATATAGATTCTCGAACTTCTTAACTGCAACTAAGAGATATATTTTATATCACAACCCAGTATACATATGCATATTTTTAAAATTTAAATATATGAAACAAGTTTCATGAAACAGTACTTATAACATGCAGTATACTATAATATTTTCTAGTCAATTATATTTCATCTTCAATACCCACTAAATGGGTTATAACCTGTTTTTTAAAAATCAGTGTAGCAAAGAATATAGACAGACAGGTATTTATAATATAGTTTAAAAACTACTATGATAGAAGAAATATAGAACACTCTGTACTAACAGCATAAAGAAAGAGCAACTAAGCCAGTCCTAGAGTAGGCAGTCAGTAATGGTCAGAAAAGACTTTTTAAAGTACATACTATCAAAGTTGAATCTTAAATTCAAGCAAAAAAATTTTTAAATACTCTATGCATTGTACAGAAAAAAAAAAGCTATGTGCTTTACACCTCTTTATGAGGAAGCCAATAAAGAGACAAAAGTAGTATTTTAGGCTTGAGGGCCATATGATATCCATGTCCACTACTCAGTGTTGGCTTTGAAGTAGTGCAGACAATAAGTAAATGAATGATCATGGCTGTGTTCCAATAAAACTTTGTTCACAGAAACAGGCGGCCAGCCTGTGGGCCATGGTTTGCTAACGCCTGATCTACAAGAAAGAGATTACCAAAAACAGAAAAAAGAAAACTTCTAAAGTTTTCAATGGCATATGAACATATTCAATTACTTCTGCTCCATTCTGGGTACCTAGTTCATAAGAACACAATAAGGATGCATGAAATAAAACTAACCATTACCATTTTGCTCCCTCAGTTTATACCAAATTTGACCAAAATATGTGTAACAATGTGTACATTATATTTCAGAAGAGCAGAAGAGGGTAGAATTCATAGAAGAAATTGAAAATGAATGCACAAACAGCAGGACTTACCAATACAACTGCCTTTGGCCTCATTTTGCCCATGGCTTCCATTCACATTTACAAACATAAGTGGGGAGGACTTCATGATATGCTGGATGAAATCAAGTAACATCACAGAGGTTGGCTGAGAGTCAGTCTTCTTTACAAGTTCCAGAGCAACTAAAACAAAAGAGTCATGACAAATTAAATGGCAGTCCTTTTAAGAAACTAGACTTTGGTGACAAGAATTATGTCCAACACAGTGCTCATGATAAACTGATGGGGCTAAAAACACACTACAATCCTATCTTTCTAATTTTAAATGTTTAATAATCACATGTATTCATCTGTTATATATCCATTCACCAAACATGTGCTATAGGCCTACAATACGCCTGGCACTGTGTGAAAATCTGAGGATTAAAAAAACCCTCACAATCAGGTGAAGGAGTCAGACAAATAAACTAGTAATTATATGTTAACTGCACTAATCTACAATAGAGGAAACAAGTGTCTGGGAAGATGCTTGAAGGAGTTGATTCCTAGATGATGAGTTGGTAAAACAGACAGGGTAAGGACAAGTGGTCTAAACAGATGGAGTACCATATGAAAACACATCCTGCAAGGATTCAGTAGTCGTTTGTTATTTTTCAGGAACTCATAATTTTACTAATCGAAAAAGAAAGGCTAAATGACTATTGTTAAGTCATGAAATCTGTGTCAAATTTGGAATTAAATTTATAAACCATGAGCCAAATGCCACTCTGTATTATCCCTTCCAAGTAATTTTACCAGACATGACACATATGACACCATCTTGCCAAGTTGGTAATATTTGTCTTTTAGATTGTCACAAACAGGAAATAGTTGATTCAACAACTCACAGAATCTTATTACCTCCCATAGACAAAGGTGCCAACGCTTATTTAAAGAGTTTTTTTTTAATGGCATTTGCTGTTTCTCAATCACTGACACAAGACCTAGCTAAAGCAGAACTGGCCAAATATTTTTATCTATAATAATATCATATATCAAAGAAGAACTCATAGCAAGCAGCAGAAAATCTAGACAACAAAGAGGAAAACAGAATTACTTTAAAAGCCTAAATCACATTAAGCCTAAATCACATTATGTAACAAGTAATATTGTAAAGAACTTGCTTGAAAATAGTAACTAACATAAACACTAACTATATATCTAAAATTATATGGAGAAAAATGCTAGTATAATGTGTATACATGGAAAAGAACACAATTTAATTTATAAAATTTATATCAGAAATAATTGTTTCTTACCAACATTTACATCTGTAAGTATTCGGTCAATGAACTGACAAAGAATTTGTCTTGGCTTCTGTACAACGGTATTATATTCCTCTGGACTGGAACTAAAATAGAAATAAAATGTTTTTAACCTTTAAAGGGACTCACAGTGTCATTTGTAAAAAATTCTCTAAAGTTGAACTTATCAAAGTGCTTAGTTTTAATGTTGACACTGATAGTATTCTTCTGCAAAGTATCCAATCTGCAAAATCTAGACCTGCCCTGCGCAATATGGTAGCCCTTATCACATGCTAGTGAGAACCTGATATGTAGTTAGTCCAAACTGGGATGTGCTACAAGTATAAAATACACATTGGATTTTGAATATTCATTACCAAAAATGTGTAATACCGCATTAATAATTTTATATTAATTACATGTTGAAATGATAATATCTGGATATACTGAGTTAAATAATATACATTGGGGTTTTTGTGAGGTTTTAAAGTTTTTCTTGTTTTTTACTGAAGTATTGTCGATTTACAATGTTGTGTTAGTTTCTCATGTACAGCAAAGTGATTCATATTCTTTTCCATTATGGTTTATTACAGGATATTGAATATAGTTCCCTGTGCTATACAATAGGACCTTGTTGTTTATCCATTCTATATATAATAGTTTGCACCTGCTATTCTCAAACTCCCAATCGAATCTTCCCCTCCCCAACCTTTGGCAACCACAAGTCTGTTCTCTATGTCTGAGTCTGTTTCTGTTTCATAAATAAATTCATTTGTGTCATATTTTAGATTCCACATATAAGTGATATAATACGGTAATAATATATATTGTTAAAATTAATTTCACTTACTTCCTTTTCGTAATGTAGCCACTAGAAAATTTCAATTACATACGTGGCTTGCTTTATATTTCTATTGAACAGATCTAGACTTCTAGAAAATCAAGAGAAAACAGTTTCTTCAACAAAGAAATTCCAAAGGGAAAAAAGAGAGGAGGAGAAACCCATAATGAACTTAAGGGCCATGTCAACCAATTATAATATATGACCCTACATTGGATTCTGAATCAAAAATAAAAATAGCAAACTATATATGACAATTGGGAATATTTGAACACAGACTAGATATCTGATGCTATTAAGAAATTATATTTTTAGGTGTGATAACAGTATTGTGGTATGTCAAAAAAGTCTTTATCCTTTAGAGATAAATACTGGTATTTATTGGTAAAATGATGCCTGGAATTTGCTGCAAAGTACTCTGAGGAGAGGAAGAGAGCCATGAATTGATCATTATTAGGTGAAATGGGAAATCAGTTATACCATTTTCTCTTTTATTGTAAGTTTGAAACTTTCCACAATAAAAAGTCAATAAAATGTTAGGGAAAAATACACATATTGAGTCTTAAGAACAATCAAGAAAAAATAATATTAAAAGAAGATAGAATAATTAAGCAGAGGAAGAGTATCCTAGAATCCTGAATGAATTCAACTTGAGTTCCATGATTTGTGTAAATAACCAAGGAATAGAACATAGTAATAGAAAGCCTGTGTTCCACTACATAATGAGGAATCATACAGTTATTCGTGTAATCAACAAACATTTACTGAGTACCTATAATGCGCCATACAACACATCAGAAGCTACTGTTGGGAAGGTGAAAGACAGTTTAATGGAGGAGACTGATAAATCAATCTAGCCCTCTATCCAGGCTGGATTATGAGGCCATTCACCCAAACAGTTAACACAGGTGGAAGCACACGTATGGGAAGAAAAAAAATTCAGTTTTAGAAATACTGAGTTTAAGGTCTCAAGGGAACAACTAAGTGGAATGTCCAAAAGATTTTTGGAATTACAGTTCTAGACCTCAAGTTCTAGCCTAGAGATATAGATTAACTTATCGATATATAATAGTACATATCAAGCAAGGCTAAACACACTGTATTATTTCATATTTCACAAGAAATAAGATAGGGATATTAGACTCTAATTTGCATATGTGGAGACTGGTGCTTAGAGAGATTATATAATCTACCCTATTAGAGCTAGTAGTAGTGGAAGCCTTGGATATGAACGCAAATGTAATAAGTAATAAGAAAGCCAAAGAGAGAACCCAAAGTTAAGGTTAGTAGAGGCATGAGGAGAAAAGGAAAGGGCCAGAGAAACAGAAAGAAAAACAATGAGATGTGTTCTAGAATCCAAGGAGGTTAGAATTTTAAGGAGGAAGCTGTCAACACAATCAAATAAAATTAGTTTGTTAACATGTCCTTTGGATATATTTTTTTATTATGGTAAAATACACAACATAAAATTTACCATTTTAACCATTTTTAAGTGTACAGTTCTGTGGCATTAAGTACATTCACATTATCCTACACCATCACCACCATCCCTCTCCAGAACTTTTTCATCTTCCCAAAGTGAAACTGTACTCACTAAACAGTATCTCCCCATTCCCACCGCCGACAATTCTGTCTCTATGAATTTGACTACTTACATCTACACGTTAAATCCTATATTTGTCCTCTTGTGACTGACTTATTTCACTTAGCATACATCTTCACAGTTCATCCATGTTGTAATGTGTCAGGATTTCCTTCCTCTTTAAGGCTAGATAATATTCTACTGTGTTTATACCACATTTTATTTATCTATCCATGTTTCCATAGACACTTGGATTGCTTCCACCTTTTGGCTACTGTAAATAATGCCTCTATGAACATGGGTGTACAAGTATCTGTTTCAGTCCCTTTCAATTATTTTGGGTATATACCTAGAAGTGGAAATGCAAGATCATATGGTACTTCCATGTTTAATTTTTTGAGAAAGTGCCATACTGCTTCCACAATAGCTGCACCATTTTATATCGCTACCAACAACTTACAAAGTTCCAATTTTTCCTTATCCTCACCAACACTTGTTATTTTTGTTGTTGTTGTTGTTGTTTTGAAATAGCAGCCATCCTCATGGGTCTGCAGTGGTATCTCATTGTACTTTTGATTCACAATCCCCTAATAATTAGGGATGTTGAACATTTTTTCATGTGCTTTTTGCCCATTTGTCTTTCTTCTTTGGAGAAAGTCTATTTAAGTCCTTTCCTCATTTTTGAGAGTCTCATACTCTACTGACCCTTTCCTCATTTTTAAATCAGGTTGCTTTTTGTTGTTGATACTGAGCTGTAGTTCTTAATATTTTGGGGATATTAACTCCTTATCAGATATATGACTTGCAAACATTTTCTTTCATTCCATAGGTTGTCTTTTCACTCTGTTGATACTGTCCTTTGCTGCACAAAAGTTTTAAATTTTGATAATTTGTAATTTTAAATTTGATCTTTTTTTTTCATATGCTGTCATGCTTTTGGTGTCATATCCAAGAAATCACTGCCAAATCCAATGTCAGGAAGCTTTTCGCCTAAGAGTTCTCTTCTAAGAGTCTTATAGTTTTAGTCTTACATTTAGGTCTTTGATTCATTTTGAGTTAATTTTTTTATGTCCTTTGGATTTTAAAGTTTTAGTGGTAAAGGCAGAAGTCAGATTGCAAAGGGTGAAAAACAAATGAAATGTGAATATTGAGAATAGCATGCTCTCTCTAAAGCTTGACCATGAAATGAAGAACTGGGAGTTAGTGGTAACTCAAGGAATATATGAGGTCAAGAGGGTTTTGTTTTGTTTCCCTTAAGATGGAAACACTTGAACAATTGATTCTTGAAATTTGGCTTTCCTTCCTGGGACCATGTATAAGTAAAGAGATAATCCTTGGACAGGATGATTATCATTCATCCTAATGATAATCATTAATACATATTTATTAATACAGGAGGAAAGGATGAGTACAGACATTAATAATACAATAAATTCAAAACACAAATAAAACCAGATGCCCTGCTTCAAGGAAGTCACTGGGGAGAGGGTAAGAAAGCACATAAATAATTTTAATCAAGTGTCATATACACCCAAAGCAGGAAATAACTAGCTCTGCATAGAGGATTCATGGAAAGTTGTGTATAAATGATTAGCTCACTCCATCACTTCTACTGACAAAACAGCTGAGGATATAGTAGGTAAGCTGGTTATTTACAAAAAATAAAATTATGTATTTCATATAAATAACAACTTATAACATCCATATAGTACTATAAATGTACATATGTTTTCCCACTTAAACAATGCTAAAAGAAAAAATGAGAAGGTTATTTTCTTGATTATTCAATCACAAAGTCCAATCCTAATTGATTACGTACAGGATCCAAGGCATCTACAGCTAATAACTGCCATGATGGAAATGGTCCTGGTACATGGTAAACACTCCAAAAAACTTTGCTGAATGAATGAACGGTTCATAAGAATCTTTCTGCATCTTGTGCCTCCTTCATCCTTAATGTATAAACTTTTTCGGACCTGTGGAATATCTATCTACCTGTTCTCTGCCACTAGACCATAGGCTCCTAGAGGTGGAGACTATGTTTTATTTCTCTATGAATTCCTGCAGCACTACTAGACCATAAGCTCCTTCAGGAGAGAAAATGTGTTTCACTTCCCTTTGCATCCCCTATACCCCACCTAGAACTGTGTCTTGCTTGATAGAAAACAACTAAGTTACTGAAGTTAATAAATATTTACAAGTAATATAAACTCTAGGTGTACAGAATCAAAGAACAAGTAGTTGTATTTATATGTGAAATCGAAAAAATTTTGTGTTTTTTATCTTATTTAAACCAGCACTGGCCAATAGAAATACAATGCAAGCCACATTTGTAGCTTTAAATTTTCTGGTAGTCACATTAAGAATGTAAAAAGAAACAGGCAATTTTAATCCCAATAATATATCCGAAATATTATCTGAACATGTAATCAATATAAAAATTATTAATGAGATTGTTTACATTCCTTTTGGAGGGGGGTGGTAATTAAGTCTTTGAAACCCAGTATCTTACATTTAGAGCACATCTCAGTTTAGATTAGCCACATGTGAAACGCTCAGTGGCAACATTTGGCTGGTGTCCACAGTAGGTTATAGGACATCACAGATTTAAATATAACAAAAAAAATTTTAAGTCTGAAATTACAAGATAACATGAATTGTTTTAGACAAAGTCAGGAGATTTTGTCATAAACCAAGTGCAATTTGACGAGTGTCATTTAAAAATGTTAATGAGGACGTTTGTGGTGGAGAGGAACCAGGATTGTGGCTGGTGGTCAGAGTTTCCTATAAAGTTTAACTCTGTAAAAAAGATTATGCATTCATGTGTCATTTGCATAATTTTAAAAAATCAGTGTTTTTATAAAGGTGAAGTGATTGTCATTTATCAGATGTACTATCAGAATAAAGAAATTCACAGGAGAGTAAGGATTTCTTATTTTGCAACCTCTACCTTGGAACTGAGCTAAGAGGGTATACTTTTTCAAAAGTATACAGAAATATTTGGGTGGTAATTTATCACATAAAGTTCGGATACATTTAACAAACACTTGAAAACCTCCCCTGGGGCAAGTATCAAATGCCAGGAAAACCAAGGTACCATGTATCAGCCCTAAAAGAATTCATAGTTTAAAGGACAAAAAAGTAAGCAGGCAATTTTAACACAGCATGGTTAAGCGTTAATAGAGCAAAGATAGAACGTAAGAGGGACACTCAGCCCTGAGCAGGACCTATCAGTCAAGGCTCCCTGGAGGAGGTGACACAAAGCTGAGTCCCTAGGGGGCTAGGCAGGTAAAATAAGGGAAGTAAGGCGAGTACTCCAGCAGAGGAAACATGTGCAAAGGGTCAGGAACAAGAACATAAGCCGTTCTAGAAACTGTCAGAGGTTCTACATGGCCAAAGAACAGGGAGGTAGTATCTGGAAATGAAGCTGAAGAGGGAAGATAAGGTCTAAGCGCAAAGGACTAACGAGTTTGAATTTTGTACTGAAGGCAATGGGACACTGAAGGGTTCTAAGCAGGTGAGTGAAGGTTAAACATGTTTTTAAAACATGAATTCAATTATGTTATCTCTCTGTTTAAAACACCCCAATGGCTTCCCACTGAACTTAAAATCTAACTCCTCATTCTGCCCTATAAAGTGCTAAAGGATCTGGCCTCTGCCTACTCTTCCATTCTTAATTAATGCTACTCCTGTCTTTGCTCCCTATGTTCCAGGCTTCTTCCTCCTCTTTAAAAAGTAGCCTCATTCCCACCTAGAGATCTCTGTATTTTCTATTCCATCTCAGACACTTCTCCTCCCAGTTTCCCATGACTGGCTTCTTCTCACCATCCAAACCTCCTCTAGGGGCTAATGCTGCTCCCCAGCGCCTCATCTCCCTCTCATTTCCCATTTAACATTTTAATGGCAACTATCACTGTTGGAAAAGATCTTGCGATTACAAAGTAATTTTAAACAGGAAGATCAGAGAAGGTTCTTGGAAATGACATCTGAATGGAACTAGCCAGTGTTCAGATAGAAGAAACGAGTGCAAAGGAATGAAGGCAGGAATGATCTTGGTGTATTAAAAAAATAAAGCGAATGCCATTGGAGTAGAGTGAGCAAGGGAGGGATACAACGCCATGAGGTCAGAGGTAGGCAGAGGCCAGATTATGGCAGACCTCAGAGGCCCTGGGAAGGAGTTTGGATTTTATTCTAAGTATGCTGGAAAACCAAAGGAAGATTTTGAGCAGGGGAGTAATGTTATATAATCTACAATATGATTTATAGTTGTAAAAATCACTTTGGTTGCTGAGTGGGAAATCCACTGTAAGTGGGTAAAAGTGGAACTGGAGAGATCAGCTGAGAGGTTACTGTAATAGTCCAGATAAGAAATTTTGGTGATAGCAGTGGAGATGGTGAAAAGTGTTTTTTAAAGGTACAGTTGACAGGACTTGCTGATGGATTATTAAGGGGTAAGGGAAAAAAATCAAGGATAATTCTTAGGCTTTTGGTTCCTACATTTACAATAAGCTGGGGAAGGAACAGGTTTAAGGACAATAAATCAGCAGTTCTGCTTTGGATATGTTAATTTTCATTTCTGAGTATAGATGTTGACTAAGCAACCTAATATATATCTCTGGGCTAGAGTGATAAATTTGGGAGTTATCAGCATATAGATGGTATTTAAAGTTATGGGACTAGACAAAGTTACTGAGGAAGAGAGTGAAGATTGAAAGAGGACTAATGACATAGCCCGAAAGCACATACGGAGTCAAGAATGATTCCTAGATTTCCAGTTTGGAAAAATAAGTGAACACGGTATCATGTACTGAGATATCCGTACCTCAGTGAATAAGAGGAATTAAAAAAAAAAAAAAAAAAAACCGCTTGGGAAGGTTGGGATATGCAGAGAATTTAAATTGGATATATTGAGTCTTAACTGCATATAGGACATCCAGGGAACAAATGGGTTATACTAACATAGTCTGCCAGTATACAGTTGCATATATGGTTCTATATGAAAGAAATATGGCTTGGAGACACGGATTTGGAGTCATCAAATAGCAGGTGGTAGGTGAAGGCAGGAAGAGTGGATAAGATCACCCAGAGAGACTAGGCAGAGAAAAGAGTGCTAACAGAAAAAAACACTGAAGCAAAATTTATCCCTGAGAGACAGAGGAAGAAGAGCCCACACGTTAAAACAGTAACATCTTACTTTTTTCAGAAATCTAACTGCCATGGTCAATGAAGAAAAAAAAAAAAAAAACTGAGGAGGAAAGGTCTTGATGGCTTGAATCTGAAACCCAGCTCTAATACTAACTGCTATCTCTTTGACTTTGGTACTTCAATTTCTGTGACTCTGATTCTTAATAAACAGTGATAATATTTGCTCCATTCTATATCATGGAGATACTGTGAGACTGAATAAGCTTGAATGAAGCAGTTGCAATGAAAACGTCATGACAATTAAAAACTATTATTAGACAATTCACTACGGTCAGTTTTTCTATTCCATCTCTTAGAATGGCTTCAAATGAGTGAAAGGTAACTATAAGCTCTGTTGATGAAAGAGACTAAAAATAAATCCAAGATCCTATTATTTTTACTAACAAGTATCACAGAGGAAGAAAGAAAAGGGAAGAGAAGTATTAATCAGCAAATTCTATATTAAAGCAAGGTGGGAAAAGTACACTGAGCTTCACATCGAGCCTGAAAGATGAAATCTGTGCATCAGCTTCCCATATGAACACCTGCCTTCATCTTCTTTTAGAAAGGTAGATGTTACTTTACAAAATGTTAACACAAGTATGCTTGCAACATTCATACAAAGTGGAAAAAAAACCCATACACACAACAATATGATGATTCAGTTAAGACAAGTATGGGCCCTTCATTTATACCCTCTTATGTATGTAATCGGGGAAGACTAAATGTCAGTGTCTCTGTACGGTCAACAAGTGGAGATGGACACAGCTGCACTGCAAAAAGAAAGGGAATTAAATATCCCATGGGCTTAACGTCAGTTGTGGCTGCGTGCTAAGTTTCCAACCAGTTCAAGAAATTGGAAGGCAAATATTCCAATTGATAGTTCAACTGCAGCAGTGGTACAAGCTCACTTATTTTCTGTTCACAGTGGATTACAAATATTTTTTTTTTTAAAGCAAACAAACAAAAACCCTGCCTTCTCGTCATTAGGTCAGGTTTAGGAAAGGCTGTGTGTGTCCTGAATGGGGGCAGCAGCCATCAACATCCACCTACTCTCTTCGGGCAGAATACTGCTTTACACGATTTTACTCTTGGGTTTACAGAAAGGAAAAAAAAAAAAAAAAAAAGAGCTTTTGCAAATGGAACATTATCTTCAAATGTTGGCAATACTCTGTGCACATTTATGTTCTGTGGACGTTGTGGCCGATCCCTGGGATTTCTGACTAAAATAACGGATTGAGGACTGGATGATCGATACGAAAGGGGTCCCATCTCCAGAATGGCATATGGTTTCACTTAGAAACGAACTTTTCCTAGCAAGTGGCTTTCCTTGCCAGAAATCAGAACCAGTGATTTTTCTTCCGAGGGTAGTTTTGGGTCAAAACGTAAAGGTAAAAACCAACTCCACCAGCGATCATAAAGCACAGAAACTGGGGAAAGTCCACGGGTCAAGCACTCCATCTAAGGGAAGAGGCTTTCGAGAAGCAAATGAATGTAGGAAAGTGACCAGAAAGTGTTCGGAAGGGGCCTTTCCCTCCCGCCGCGGAGGCAATCCCACTGGGGTTTGGGGGAGGGGGAGAGAGGGACGAGCTCCCCGGCGCCGCTGAGGTAAAGTGGGGCCAGCAGACCACCCCTCCCCTCGGATCCGCATCCCGCAGGTCTGCGGCGACGCCCCGCGTCCTTCCAACGGCCTCTCTCAGGGAGAAGCGCTCAAGTCAGCGGCGGAGCATCTCCACAAGGGCCGCGGCCGGGGTTGAGGGGATCGGGGCCGGGACGCGCGCGGCTAGGAAGGGAGAGCACGTGAGACACCGGCCCGGCCCTACCTGCCCAGCTCCCGCAGGGCCGGGATCATAGACGCCAGCTCCAGGCTGTGCTCGCCCATGGTGAGGACGCGAGGCACTCTTCAACCACGCCGAGGCGGGCTCCTGGCGTCTCCACAGCTGTCTCTGGTGAGAAAGCGCGGCGCCCGACGGAAGCTCGCGGGGCCCAAAACTCCTCCCGGAAGCCGCGGCCGATCCGCCCTCCAGGCCAGAGTTCTTTTCCGCGTAGGACTCGAGGGGGCGGGGCAAGGGGCGGGGCGCGCTCCGGTCAAATTTGCAGCGTTGGGTGCGCTCTGAGCCGGGAACGCTGGGCAGGCGAGATTCGCGAGAGTTTTGGTTTTTAGTGGTCCTCCTCTGTCACTCACTCCCAGCCTGAGAGGCTCAGATAAGCCAGACCCCTGGATCTGGGGAGGAAAGGGGCATGGTGGGCACCAGCGCAGAACGCCTCGCGTCACAAATGTGAAGACTGAGACAATTCAGCAACTAAAGGCCCAGGATTACACCTCAGGTCTCCTCGCGGAGTCACACCTCCCGGTCCCTCATTTTCTACCACTCTCTTGACATCCTTTCTGAGAGATACGGGGCAAAAGATGGGCTCCTCCTTGTCCTTTCTGTTTCAGCAGGGGTTTTTTTTTGTTTCTTTGTTTTTCCCAACTTGAAGTCTCCCTTAGGTTTCCTTGAGGATTCTCCCAACGTTTAATATTTAAAAAAGAGGGTTGAATTATATTTATTTGTGTCTCATTTAGTCAGCAGCAGTACTATGTATTTTTATGTCACCGTTACGGGCGTCTATTACCTATGATTTAATTTTTAAAGTAAAATCAGTGGCTTTTGGCTGTAGACATTTTCTAGCTCAACCCAGTTTGTTTATACGAAAAATGGTCATCATAAGAAGCTGTTAACATGTCAAAATTATGTATTTAATCAGGCAAGGCCATGCAGTGTGCTTACATTGGTTCCTTACCCATGAGAATAATCGTTATACAGTATCCTAAAAAAAAGCAAAGTGATTGAGTGACAGCCAAATACGCTTCCGCCTCAGGGATTTTGCATTTGCTGTGTCCTTTGTCTTGACCTTAAACACCCCTCTTTCATCACCCCTCTTCAGATGTTTGCTGAAATGTCACCAGAGAGCACATAGACTAGCACACTTACACTCACACTCTTTTCCCCTCCATCCTGCTTTATTTTCTTCATAACACATAGAACCAAAGTATATACTATTTTATTGACTGTCTCCTCCAATTAGAATATAAGCTCCTTGAGAGCAGGATTTTGTCTGTTTAATTCACTGCTTAGATACTTGGGACCTAAAACAGTGCCTGGTACATAGTTGGTGTGTACTAAATATTTGTAAAATTGTGCAATGCTATAGTGGGAAGAACATGGGATTAGAAGTTGAAGCCCTGTGCAAGTTCTCATTTCACCTGCTAGCAACTATAGTTACTACAGTTACTCAGTAAAGTTATATAACCTCTCTGTACTTCAGTTTTTCATCTATAAAATGAGATTAGTAATATCTATCTTGTAAGATTATAGTAAAGATTAAATAAGAGGTGGTAGTGTCCTACAGTGGAATACCATTTCTTAGTTAAAATGAATGAAGTATGAATTCTGAAAACGATGTTGAGTGAAAAAAAAAGCAAATGGCAAAGGGATACATAACAATATTAAATCACATACCATTTTAAAACCACAAAATAAGACTTTTAGTGAGTGAATTTTGTATACATACATATATGATAAAAGTATAAAAACATGGTTGGGAAGGATATACATCAACTCCAGGAGAGTTGTACCTCTGGAGAGGGAGAGAAGGGAATGAAATGAGAAGGTTTCAACATATCTGTGAAGGCTTTCTTTTAATAGGATTGGATTAACCATGACAAATCTACAATTTGTTATATTTGGGTGACCTGCTGATCTCTCCCAAATTCTTCCTTCTGTTCAGATCTCTCTCTGAGCGTTATATTTCATTGTCTTCCTTTCTACTGAATTTTTTTCCCTTGAATTTTTCCAAGGTATTTTACTTTATTTTATTTTATTTTTCTGCCGTGTTGCACGTGGGATCTTAGTTCCCCGATCAGGGATCAAACTCGCGCCCTCTGCATTGTAAGCACAGGGTCTTAACCACTGGACTGCCAGGGAAGTCCCCCCAGGCATTTTATTTTTGTTTCAATTTTTATTATGGAAAATTTCAAATATATACAAAAGTAGAGAGAGTAGAATAAGGACCCCCCCCCTTATGCCCATCATCCAACTTCAACAACTATCAGCCTATGACCAGTCTTTGTTTCATCTATAACTACCCCTCCCATTTCCCCTCTCTCTAATTGGATTATTTTAAGGAAAATCTCAAACAACTCATCAATTCATCTGTAAACACTTTTTTTTGTATCTCTTAAAGATAAGGACTAAATTCTGCCTACTAAATATCAAACCCATCCACTTCCCTCCAAATCCCATTATCACCATTCTAGTTTCAGACCATCGCTGTCTTGTGCCCAGACTACTTACATGACATTCTAGCTTGCCTTTCTTCCTTTGGGCTTGTTTCCCCTCCAATGTATTCTCTACACTGAAGTATTACAACTTTTTTTTCTCTTCAACAGTATTATTGAAATTTTTAAAATATGCACCCTAATATGTGCATATTTACTAACCACATATATTTAGTAATATATTCTAATATGCATGGACATAATGCAGCTGTTGATTGCTTCCTGTCTTCCTCTCACCCCCTCCCCTTTTATCATTTGGGGAGTGGAGTGTGTGGGGAGAGTGAAGCAGGAAGCTGAGAGGCTGAGGTGGGCAGGTTCCTATGTCCTTGGGACCTTGGTTTCCTAAGCCCAGCATCTCAGATCAAGTCGACAACAGGGCACCAACCAATGTCCTGGAAGTTTCAGCCGGCCTGTGTATATAGAATTGTCCCCAAGGATGATTAAACTAGATGGGAGATGACCACCAGGTGGCACCACAACCCAAATGAGACCTAGATGGACTGGTTCTCAGTCAGATGCCCAAACCCCTGGCTGCCTAGCTCTGCAAGTTCCATTGTAATGCATTGGATTTTTTTTTTTGGCTGTGTTGAGTCTTCGTTGCTGTGCGCGGGGCTTCCTCAAGTTGTGGCAAGCGGGGGCTACTCTTCGTTGCGGTGTGCGGTCTTCTCATTGCGGTGGCTTCTCTTGTTGCGGAGCACAGGCTTTAGGCTCAAGGGCTTCAGTAGTTGCAGCGCACGGGCTTAGTTGCTCCGCGGCATGTGGGATCTTCCCAGACCAGGGGTCAAACCCGTGTTCCCTGCATTGGCAGGTGGATTCTTAACCACTGCGCCACCAGGGAAGTCCCTGGGTTTTTTTGTTTTTTAAACTCCATTTTGTCAGGATTTTACTGTGTACACTAAAATAGAAATCTTAAAGAAATGAGATTTTAAAATATAAACAATTTTCCATGTTCCTTTCTACAACTGAATGGACTTCAATATACACCTCCTTGGTACGCACACACACACAAATTTTCATTTTAAATAATGTTTAATAACTTTAATTTTTAATAATTTTTATTTATTTATTTATTTGGCTGCATCAGATCTTAGTTGAGGTACCTGGGATCTTCGTTGAGGCATGTGGGATCTTTCGTTGTGGCGCGGGCTTCTCTGTAGTTGTGGCATGCGGGTTTTTCTCTCTCTAGTTGTGGCCGTGGGAGCGTGGACCCTGTAGTTTGCGGCACGCGGGCTTTCTCATTGAGGCACACGAGCTCTGTAGTTGTGGTGCGCAGGCTTAGTTGCCCTGCGGCATGTGGGATCTTAGTTCCCCGACCAGGGATCGAACCTGCATCCCCTGCATTGGAAGGCGGATTCTTTATCACTGGACCACCAGGGAAGTCCCTCATTTTTAATAATTTTAAAAGTTATTTATTTTTTATTATTTAATAATTTGCATTTTTAATAGTTTTTAAAACTTTGCTCCTAGATGATGCCAGTGTTGTTTGGAATTGTTCTACATGGCAGACAGAGCACCTTTTCAAAACCAAGTATGATTATGCCATTCCCCTGCTTCAGTAGCTTGACTGTATTGAATATTGTCAGATAAATTAGTGGGTAAAAAGGGGCACATGTCTATTGGTTTTAATTGGCTAAAGCCTCAAATAACAGACCAACATAACCACAAGTCAACATTCTGAAACTTAATAAAGCAGAACAAATGATCCTGTACAGCCAAACTGCATTAATGAATTAATTTAATTCTATTAAACCCATTTAGTAGAAACACTGAAAAAGCCCATTATCAGAAAACACCTAGTTGTCATAGAGGAACTTAAAGTATTGAAGAAACTTAAATGTAAAGCTATTTGTCTTCCTATCCATGTGGCAGTTTCACATCTGCTAAGGCTGTATTTTAGGAGAACTCCATTGTATTTGGATACAATTCAGAAATGACATGGAGTACCTTCGCATGTGTCCAGGAGATTTCTATCTCAGTAATGAGTTATTGGCACTTACATTGCTAAGGTCTCAAGCATGACCCTAAGATTATATCAAATGTGTTCAAATGGTAATGATTATTTACATTTGCAACCATTATTTTTACTTTTCTCAAAATCCTTTCATCTGTTTCATCTGCTGTTATCCTCCCAGTAGCTCTGTAATGTAAATAAAGCTTGAGGAGAGATTTCTGAGTTCTGGAACTTGAGCATGCATCAGAATCACCTGAAGGGCTTACTGAAACAGATTTCTGAGCCCCAGCGCATTCTGATTCAATGGGTCTGAAAGAGGATGCAGTAACTTGCATTTGTAACAAGCTCTTAGGTAGTGCTGATGCTGCTTGTACACGCACCGCTCTCTGAGTTAGCACTGTTCTAGAGTAGCATTTCTTAACCTTGACTACGCATTGAAATTATGTGAGTGGGAAGCTTTTATTTTCTTTTTTAATTAATTAATTAATTAATTAATTATTTATTTTTGGCTGTGTTGGGTCCTCGTTTCTGTGCAAGGGCTTTCTCCAGTTGCGGCGAGCGGGGGCCACTCTTCATCGCGGTGCGCGGGCCTCTCACTATCGCGGCCTCTCTTGTTGCGGAGCACAGGCTCCAGATGCGCAGGCTCAGTAGTTGTGGCTCACGGGCCCAGTTGCTCCGCGGCATGTGGGATCCTCCCAGACCAGGGCTCGAACCCGTGTCCCCTGCATCGGCAGGCAGACTCTCAACCACTGCGCCACCAGGGAATCCCCTTGGGAAGCTTTTTAAAAGTATCTGGGTGATGATGGAGCCTCATTAGGGTCCAAGATGGCGAAGTAGGAAGACCTTGATCTCACCTCCTCTCACAGGCACATCAAAATTATAATTTTTTTTTTAATATTTATTTTTGGCTGCGTTGGGTCTTCGTTGCTGTGCGCGGGTTTTCTCTAGTTGTGGCAAGCAGGGGCTTCTCTTCGTTGTGGTGCACGGGCTTCTCATTGCGGTGGCCTCTCGTTGTGGAGCACAGGGCTCTAGACACGCGGGCTTCAGTAGTTGTGGCACGCGGGCTCAGTAGTTGTGGCTCACGGGCTTAGTTGCTCCGCGGCATGTGGGATCTTCCCGGACCAGGGCTCGAACCCGTGTCCCCTGCACTGGCAGGCAGATTCTTAATCACTGTGCCACCAGGGAAGCCCCCAAAATCATAATTATTTACAGAGTAACTATTGATGAGAAAGACTGGCAGACTAGCAGAAAAGATCTTCTACAACTAAAGATATAAAGAAGGAACCACCGTGAGATGGGTAAGAGGGGCAGAAAGACCGTATAGTCAAGACCCAGGTGGGCGGCCCACAAACTGGAGGATAATCACAACTGCAGAGGTTCTCCCCAAGGAGCGAGGGGTTTGAGCCCCACATTGGGCTCCCCAGCCTGGGGGTCCTGCACTGGGAAGAGGGGCCCTCGGAAAGTTTGGCTTTGAAGGCAACTGCGGGAGAGCTAGAGGGCTGGGGGAAATAGAGACTCTGCTCTTAAAGGGCACACCTAAAATCTCACACGCTCCAGGACCCAGGGCAGAAGCAATAATTTGAAACAAGCCTGGGTCAGACCCACCTGCTGATCTTAGAGAGCCTCTCAGAGAGGCAAGAGCATCTGGAGCTCATCCTGGGGACAAAGGCACTGGTAGTAGCCATTTTGGGGAGCACCATCTACCCCATGGACACTGGAGCTGGCGAATGCCATTTTGAAGTCCTGACTCTAGCTTATTAGCACTAGCGCCCAGCCCTGCCCACCAGCCTTTTGGCACCAGTACTGGAAAACCTCAGGCCGAGCAACTAACTGGATGGAGACACAACCTCACTACCAGCAGGCTTGCTGCCTTAAGACCCCTTGAGCCCATAGCCACCCTAACCCAGCCCCACACAGCAGAGGGCCCAGGAGAGTGCACCAGCACTAGCCCTGGGACCCCACAGCCCTAGAGCCAGAGACCCTGGGATCTGGCTCCATCCACCGAGGGGCTGGCACTAGCCCAGGGACCAGCCTAGCCCACCAGTGGGTAGGCACCAGCCCTATGACCCCTTGGGCCCCAGCCCCACCCACTGTGGGCCAAAACACCAGCTCCAGGACCCCCAAGCCCTGCAACCAGAGACCCCAGGATGCAGCTCTGCCCACCAGTGGGCTGGTACTAGCCCTAGGACCCAGCTTTACTCACCAGCAGGTGGACACCAGTCCTAGGACCACCACAGCCCTGCACCCTGCCATACCAGGACCCAGCCCACCATCCTGCAGGCCAGCACCAGCCCCAGGACCCTCTGGGTCCCAGTCCAGCCCACCAGCAAACTAACACCAGCCCTAGGACCACCCCCCCACCCGGACACTGACCTGCCCACCAGCAAGCCGATGCCAGCTTTGAGGCACATTGGCACCCTCAGCCAGCTGCCCTGGGATCCAGCCACACTCACCAGTGGGCCAACACCAGCTTTGGGACACCCTATATCAGGAACTGGCCTCACCCACCAGCAGGCCAATACTAGATCCAGGACCCACAGCCCTGTAATCTTGTACTCCAGAACCTGACCCTGCCCACCAGTGGGCCAGCACTAGCCCCCAGACCCACCAGGGCCCCAGAGCCAGCAGCCTCTGCACAAGGCAGGACCTGGCAACCAACCAGACCAGGGACCAGCCATGTCTACCAGACCGCCCACCACAACAGAAGGGCCCATGCAGCCCAAATGGGGAGCACCCCTAGAATATATAGGTCTGGAGGCCAGAGGGCAGTGTGTTGTTGGGATACATAGGACATCTCGTACAAAAGGCCACTTCTCCAAGGTCAGGAAACATAACCAACCTCCCAGATACATAGAAATAAAAGCAGCCAATTTGGCAAACAGAGGCAACAGAGGAATATGTTCTAAATGAAGGAAGACGATAAAACCCCAGAAGAAGAACTAAGTGGAGATAGGCAATCTACCTGATAGACAGTTCAAGGTAATGATCATAAAGATGTTAAAAAGACTAGGGAGAAGATTGGATGAACAGAGTGAGACATGAGAAGTTTTTAACAGAGTTAGAAAATATAAAGAACATACAGAGATGAATACAATAACTGAAATGAAAAGTATACTAGAAGGAAGCAACAGTAGATTAGATAATACAGAGGAACAGATCAGCAAGCCGGAAGACAGAGTAGTAGAAATCGCTGAAGCTGAACAGAAAAAAGAAAAAAAAAAGAAATGAGAACAGTTTAAGAGACCTCTGAGACAGCATCAAGCATACTAACATTCACATTACAGAGAACCCAGAAGGAGGAGAAAGGGACAGAAAACATACTTGAAGACATAATAGCTGAAAATTTCCCTAACAAGTTAGGAAACAGACAACCAGGTCCAAGAAGCACAGAGAGACCCAAACAGGATCAACCCAAAGGGGACCACACCAAGACACATTGTAATTAAAATGACAAAAATTAAAGATACAGAGAGAATATTAAAAGCAGCAAGGGAAAAGCCACAAGTTATGTACAAAGGAACTCCCACCAGCCTATCAACTGACTTTTCAGCAGAAACTCTGCAGGCCAGAACAGAGTAGCGTGATATATTTAAAGGGATAAAAGGGAAAAACCTACAATCAAGAATACTCAAGCCGGGACTTCCCTGGTGGCGCAGTAGTTAAGAATCCACCTGCCAATGCAGGGGACACAGGTTCAAGCCCTGGTCTGGGAAGATCCCACATGCCATGGAGCAGCTAAGCCCGTGCACCACAACTACTGAGCCTGTGCTCTAGAGCCGGTGAGCCACAACTACTGAAGCCCACACACCTAGCGCCCGTGGTCCACAGCAAGAGAAACCACCGCAATGAGAAGCCTGCGCACTGCAACGAAGAGTAGCCCCCGCTCACCGCAAATAGAGAAAGCCCGCGCACAGCAATGAAGACCCAATGCAGCCAAAAATAAATAAATAAATAAATAAATAAATTTATTAAAAAAAATAAAACTCAAGCTGGCAAGGCTTTCATTCAGATTTGATGGAGAGATCAAAAGTTTTACAGACAAGCCAAAGCTAAAAGAGTTCAGAACCACCAAACCAGCTTTACCAAAAATGTTAAAGGGACTTTGCTGAGCAAAAAAGAAAAGACCACAACTAGAAACGTGAAAATTATGAAAGGAAAAAGCTCAAAGGCAAATATACAATAAAAGTAGTAAATCCACCATGTATAAAGCCAACAGGAAGGTCAAAAGACAAAAGCAGTAAAATCATCTATATCCACGATAAGTAGTGAAGGGATACACACACACACACACACACACAAAATGTAAAATATGATGTTAAAAACAGTAAGTGTGGGGTGGGGAGAAAAAATGCAGGCTTGTTAAAATACCTTTGAACTTAAGGGATCAGCAACTTAAAATAATCACATATATATGGCTATGTGTAGTGTGGGATATATAGTCTATATGTAACATCCTTGTATGGTGACGTATCATAACTAGATTTATTGTGGTGATCATTTTGAAATATATAGAAATACCAACTCGCTATGTTGTGTAACAGGAACTAATATAGTGTTTTAGGTCAGTTATACTTCAAAAATAAACAAACATAGAAAAAGAGATCAGATTTGTGGTTACCAGAGGAGAAGGGTTGGGGGAGGAGGGATTGGATGAAGGTGGTCAAAAGTTACAAATCTCCAGTTATAAGTAAGTACTAGGGATGTAATGTAAAACATGATAAATATAATTAACTGCTATATGTTATATATGAAAGTTATTATGAGAATAAATCCTGAGTTCTCATCACAAGAAAACAAATTTTGTTTTTATTCCTTTAATTTTGTATCTATGAGATGATGGATGCTCACTAAACTTATTATAATAATCATTTCATGCTGTATGTTAGTCAAATCATTATGCTGTGCACCCTAAACCTATACAGTGCTGTATGTCAACTATATCTCAATAAAACTGGAAGAAAAAATTATAAAATAATATAAAAAATAAAAAGTATCTGGGCATTCCCAGAGATTCTGATTTGATTGGTTTGGAGTAAGGTGTATATATATATACGCATTTGTCTACTTACCAACAAACTCAAGCATCTACTCATATGTCTATTAATCATTTGGATTTTGTTTTCTGTTAATTACCTACTCAGGACTTTATGAGTTTTATTTTGGTTGCATCTTTTTATTGATTTATAGGAGCATTTTAATATATTATGGACATTAACCCTTTTCTGATAGATACTCTGAAAATATTTTCTTTGTCAGTTGCTTCTTGTCATACAGAAATTTTAATTTTTATTGTATCAAATCTGTCCGTATCTTCCTTTACAGCTTCTGGGTTTTGAGTCTTGCCTAGGAAGGTTAACCCCAAGGTTAAAAGTGTTCTTTTGTACTTTTTACTAAGATTTTTGTATTTGAGTTTCCTAGTATTCATTTTCTCATTGATTTACTGATCATTTTCGAACAAGACAACGTGTTTCCCAGATGGACCATGCATTTGTCAGTATCGAAGTCCCTTTTGCTAGTTTAAGAATAAAGAGGTTTATTATGAGATGCAGATAATATATGGAATCATTGGGAGAAACAGACTTCATCATGAGAATCCAAGAACTCCCCAAATTACCGTAAAGGCAGTTGCTAACTCTGACAGGATCAGGAAGCTGCCAGAAGAGGATCATGCTTTCCCTCTCTCCTCATGCGATTCAATTTTCAACCAAAGTCTTACATGACCTGATGAAACCTAAATCATATCTGGAACCATACCTACAAGTAAATCTGGGAAATGTAGTTTTTGGCTTTCCAGGAAGGGATTCAAGAAGCGAGTTAGGGCCATCCACAGTGTCTGTTAATGTGTTATCAACTAGTCCATCACTTTTCCATTATTGTGATGTATCATCGTTTTCATAAGTACATCATAGATGAAAAAATATTGGGGGACAATCAGTCTTTGCCACACTCCACAGCTGTTTTCCTATTTCCCATCTGTTTCAGTTAAGGTTGTACATGAGCTTATTTTTTTCAACTAAGGATGGGCAGGGTGTGGAGGGAGGAGAGAGAATGTAGTAAACTGCCCCAGATCATCCTTCTGTGCCCTAAAGCCATTTCCCCCCCAATGCCTGTTAGGCTGACTTCATCCTGAAATAACTCCTCAGCTTGATCTCCAGTCCCTACCTGCTCATCATCTGCGTCTATTCTGAAACCTGGATCATCCATTTAGTTCTTTATCTCAGTCATCAAAGTTTTAAATTCCCAACTATCTGGTCAAAATTTCTGTACTTGCGACATCTTCTCATGATTATTTGAAGGTATTAATTATACTTTCCAAATGTCATCTTCTGATGGTTGTCTAGCTCTGTTTTCTCTACTGTTAGTTGTAGCAATTGTGCTTCTCTCATAGTCATTTTTTCCTCAAATGTGTGATATAATGTTTAGTTATCTGTTCAATTTTGTATTTTATTTTATTTATTTATTTTTATTGAAGTAGTGTTGATTTAACAATTTTGTATTTTAGAATCTCTATTCATTTTACCTTTTTATTCACTGTAGCCATCCTTTGCCAATTTGGGGTAAGGAACAGTACTCGAGAGGCCAGGATGTGTTGGCAGCTCACCCTCCAGGTGTGGGAGACTCGTGTTCTTCCTGGAAGTCTGTAGCTACCAGGACCACAGTTTAGACCCCGCTGGGGAGAAAAAAGGTGTTGACTGGCCTAGCTGCTCTAAATCTCTTTCCCCAGTTACTCTCTCCGAGCAGTGCCTCAGTGCCCTCCTTCCATTTCTTGATCTGTTAGCTGAGTTTGCACACCCTTCCCCCAACTGCTCCATCCTTTGCCTTAGCCTCTTCCTCTGTATGATTTGAGCTGAACGTTCCTTCCATCTTCGTTCTCTGAGATGTGATCCTCTCTGTATTTTGTCTTTTCTCAACATTTCTGGTTTGTTCATGGCAGTTTTTCTTGTTTTCCTAGATATTTTTTTCTTTTAACAAGTATCTCGTGGAC
This sequence comes from Balaenoptera acutorostrata, assembly GCF_949987535.1. Lineage (NCBI taxonomy): Eukaryota > Metazoa > Chordata > Mammalia > Artiodactyla > Balaenopteridae > Balaenoptera > Balaenoptera acutorostrata. The sequence continues at coordinate 28,303,153 of NC_080067.1, forward strand.
TTCCCTGGTGGCACAGTGGTTAAGAATCCACCTGCCGGGCTTCCCTGGTGGCGCAGTGGTTAAGAATCCGCCTGCCAATGCAGGGGACACGGGTTCAAGCCCTGGTCCCGGAAGATCCCACATGCCGCGGAGCAGCTGGGCCCGTGAGCCACAATTACTGAGCCTGCGCATCTGGAGCCTGTACTCCGCAACAAGAGAGGCCGCGATAGTGAGAGGCCCGCGCACTGCGATGAAGAGTGTCCCCCACTTGCCACAACTGGAGAAAGCTCTCGCACAGAAACGAAGACCCAACATAGCCATAAATAAATAAATAAATAAAATTAAAAAAAAAAAAAAAAAAAGAATCCACCTGCCAATGTAGGGGACATGGGTTCGATCCCTGGTCCAGGAAGATCCCACATGCTGCGGAGCAACTAAGCCCTCGCGCCACAACAACTGAAGCCCGCGTGCCTAGAGCCTGTGCTCCGCAACAAGAGAAGCCACCGCAATGAGAAGCCCGCGCACCACAACGAAGAGCAGCCCCCGCTCACCTCAACTAGAGAAAGCCCACAGGCAGCAGCGAAGACCCAACGCAGCCAAAAAAACCCCACCATTTTTTTCTTTACCTTTATGGGGAAATAATTTATATAAAATACATTTAATAAATTTAAAGTGTACAATTTAGTTTTGACAGTTGTAGACTCCTGTGAAATCTCCACTATAATCAAGACAAGATTTCTTTTCCGTCACCCCGAAAAGATTTTTACTGCCCCTTGACAGCCCATTCCTCCCTTCACCCCTGGCTCCAGGCAATTACTGGTTTGCTTTTTGTCACTTTAGGTTAGTTTGAACTTATATAGATGGAATCATATATTTGTCTCTGGCCTCTTTCACTCAGCATAATAATTTTGAGATTTATCCATGTTGAAGCCTATATGAGTAATTCTTTCCTTTTTTTTTTTTGCTGAGTAGTATTCCATTGCATAGATGGATATTGCACAATTTGTTTATCCATTCACCTGTTGGTGGGCATTTGGGTTCCTTCTGGTTGGGGCTATTGTGAAAAAAAGCCGCTGTGGACATTCATATTCAAACCTTTGTGTGAACATATGTTTTAATTTCTCTTGGGTAATAACTACGAATGGAATGGACGGGTTATATGGCAGATGTGTGTTTAACCTTTTAAGAAATGTATTGTGAGAACTCACAACTCCTTTACATCTGGGCTCAGATAAGGATACTTAAGCCACTGATTTCTCTAGGTGTAAGGCAGGGAGAAATCCTTATTTTCCTCAGCCTTAGCCCACGTACTTCCATATTTAATTGATTATCGACTCCTTTGGGTTCCTAAAATAATTCCAACATCCTTCTTTTTCATCTATCAAGCCATACTAATATCATCTCAGGATTTCTTGGGTACCTATTTTGTACGCAGTACTGTGCTAGGCGCTAAAGGGTCACACAGGACTTTGAGTTAAAGTGGCAACAAATTAGGGCCCCCTCCTGTTGCCTGGACACAGCTGGAGAGACCACAACCATAGGTTATGCTACAGGCAAAATACTTGAGAACTTGTTGCATTCCACTTACTTGACTCACATGCTAGAGGAAATATCCCACCTTTGCGTGTGAGCTGTAGTTACTTATTTTTTAAGCAGGTGTGGCTGTTAAATGAAGAGGAAGTGTGTGTGAAATCCCAAAAAGAGGGAGAAGGGGAGAGAAAACTTTCCTCTTTTAATACCAAATATGTATATCTTTTCTTTTGACCGGAGGTTCGCAACGTGTGGTATCCGAATTAGTAGTACCTGTTTCCCCTGTGAAAATGTTAGGCATACAAATGGTCGGGCCTCATCCTAGATGTACTTGAATCTGAGCTCTTGAGCGTGGGAACTGTGTTTCAACAAGCCCTCCACGTGCTTCAGATCCACACTCAAGTTTGAGAAGCACTGTGCTAAGATCATTCCAATTGTGTAGATGGTCATCTTTAGGCTTGGAGGAAGGTGCGTCCTGGGTAGCTTTGGGCAGTAAGGATAAGGTTGCCGCAGCGCCCCTCCACCACTCCCTCCTCTCCTCTCCCAGCACCTGCAGCTCCACTTCAGCTCTTGGCCTCGGGTCCTTTCCCCTGGGAGCCGCAACCAAAACCCGGCAAGTGGATTTCGAGTTTGCTGACCCGGGTGCCGGCCGGGCATGCGTAGTGGCGCGAGCGCAGCAGCTAGGCGGGCGCGGCCAGGTAGCCGCAGAACCGACCTGCGGGTGCCTGGATCGGGAGCTGCGGGCTGGAGGGCAGGTACGTGGCGCGGCGGTGGGGTCCGAGAGGAAGCCTGAACCGACAGGCAGAAAACAAAGCTTTACTTCCTCGCAGGCGCTCGGCGGCAGCTCCAGGGGAGTCTCTCCGGGTTTCCCTCGCTGGAGAGGTGGCTCCCGGCGCCCGCTGTGCAGTGCGGCGCCCGCCGACCTCAGGGCGCGCTCCTGCTCAGTCTGGGCAGCATGTAGTGCGGGCAGGTGTTAAATCGTGTATTTATGCTGTTTACACAGTAAGCCTGAGAACTGCATTATGATTCTCTGCATGAAGTTAGGCATTTCGTTAACTTTTCTATTTTCCTCTCTTTTAAACTTTGAGTGGCCGCTGGTGAGGCTTTCTGATCCAGCCTGTTTCTCTGGACTTCTGTGACTGGTTTATTTGCCTTTGGTCTTTTGGTGCATAGGCTCAGTAGGACTGGAGTGAAATCAGCATCCGTGGTTTCTGGTTTTGGTGCCTTTCCTGGAGCAGGGGGCCCCTGGATGCGGCATTAAAAAAAAAAAAAAAGCCAACTTTCAGCGCATATCAGTGCCCAAAACTTTCTGCATTTCAGCTGTATTTTAAAGTAGAGACTTCGTAAAGTTGAAGATTTTCCCCCCTTACTTTTCTACATTACTGTTATTTCAGGCATCGTTTGGTCTTAAAAGGAAGCGGTCTTTTATTTTGTTTTTTAAAATTAATTTTTATTGGAGTATAGTTGATTTACAATGTTGTGCTAGTTTCTGCTGTACAGCAAAGTGAATCAGCTCCACAGGTACATATATCCACTCTTTTTTAGATTCTTTTCCCACATAGGTCATTAAAGAGTACTGAGTAGAGTTCCCGGTGCTGTACAGTAGGTTCTTATTAGTTATCTATCTTATATATAGTAGTGTATATATGTCAGTCCCAATCTCCCAATTTATCCCTCCCCCCCTTACCACTTAGTAACCATAAGTTTGTTTTCTACATCTGTGACTCTATTTCTGTTTTGTAAATAAGTTCATTTGTACCAATTTTTTTAGATTCCACATTTAAGTGATATCATATGGTATTTGTCTTTCTCTGTCTGACTTCACCCAAAATGACCAATCTCTAGATCCATCCATGTCGGGAAGCGGTCTTTTAGATGAGTAACAGAATTCTCACTTTCCTCCCCTTTATTTACCCTGTCACATTTAATAGTTCACACAGAGATATTTTACCCTGGGGCTGCGGTATTGTAAACGCGCGTACGAGGTTAAGGTTATGCTGCACAAATTTCTTGGATAACCTGTAAGCCATAGACAAAATTTGGGGACCACACACTGAACATTCTTTAAGTGTCAAATTTATGATGTGGGAGGTGTGTACATAGAATTAATAAGTTTAGGGAAAAAATTTCTAGTTCAGGAGGAGAAACCTATATGGAAAGGGAATACAGATATCTGCCTTTTCCTTCACCCCCCGCCTGCCCCCGCCCATGATGAATGTTTTAATGGCAGAAATAATATACAGTTGGTTTAGTTTTGGCCTGTGGAGACCTTCGAGGTCAGCCAGTTCAGCTGCTTCAGTTTACAAATGAGAAAACCGAAACCAAGGAGGTTAAATGACTTGCTATGGCTGCTGGAGCCCCTCCTTGGCAAAGCTGGGCCCGGGCCCCAGGTTTTCTGATTTGCAGGGCTCTTTTTACCATCCCCGATACTCTCCTCAGAGTTCGGTTAGATTATTACACTTTCTTCTTCTCTTCTACCTCCTTATACTTTGTAATCTGGCTTAGGCAGAAGATTAGCTATTCCTGCTACTAAGCTTGCTAGTACCTTGTAAACTCCTCTCAGAGAGTACCCTCTCATTCAAGCCCCACCTAACAATTGGCTGGTCTTGAAACCGCCCTCCTTCCTTGCCTCAGAATGCTTGTTTGCCTCCCTCCATGTTGAAGTCCTGCGTATGCTGCAAGGTGTAGCTCAGGTGTGCCTCTTCTTAGAAGCCTTCCTTGATTACTGCAGCCAGAAAGTAGCTCTCCCCCTTCTGAACCCTCTAACGTTTATTACTGTTGGCTGTGCTAGTATCCCTCATCTTTAGTATCCCGGATTGTTGAATTTTAGTACATAACCCAACTTCCTGACCAGTGTGTGTAAGCTCTTGGAGCTTCAAGCTTATGACTTAGACTTCCCACCCAGAACTAAGCACCAGTAATGTTCTTGGTACTGTTTGTGGGAGGGAGGAAGTGAAGTAGGGGTGGTTTGGTAAAGCGATTTGATGTGGATGTTCTGTGAAATGAGGGAGGCCACCTTAGAGCTATAGCAAGACAGTGGCCAAGTCAAACCAGCCTGATGGGATGATTCTCATATCTTCATGAGAGGTCATGATGGATCATTTAGGGCAGTTCTGGTGACAGGAGTCAAATCATAACAGGGGAGAGTTGCCTAAGGCCTGGACTTAAGCATGTGATTCTAAGTGCTGAGTGGAGAGCACAGATGTGAGAAGTGTTGTAAAGGGGAAAGCATTTGTAAGAGACTAGATGCTGGGACTTCCCTGGCAATCCGGTGGTTAAGACTCTGAGCTTCCACTGCAGGGGGCACTGGTTCGATCCCTGGTCGAGGAACTAAGATCCCGCATGCCGTGCCGCGCGGCCAGAAACTAGATGCAGAGAAGAAAAGATGCTCTGAAAGTTGCTTTAGCTTCAGGTTTGGGGTGTTGGTAATGTTCTTTTTATTTTATAAATAACCTCCAACGGTGACATCTCTTTCTGTTTCTTACAGTTGTTGATGTGATTGTCTCATTTGCCATTCTAGATGATAAGTTCTTTGGGAGATGACCTTTAATCCCTCACGGTGCCAGGCACATAGCTTTGCAGTATTAGATACTCAATAATTATTGCATTAATAAATAAACAAACAAGTGTATTTTGACATGGGGAGGGTGGGAGTTTAGGATCTTAGAGCTATAAGGTAGCACTTTATCCAGACCATCCCCTCATGATGTAGAGGTGGAGCTGAGATGTGCTTAGCTCGTTAGTGGTTTAGCCAGAGCCTCTGCCCTAGTCTCATCGCTGTGAGTCCCTAACTTTTCAAGGTTGATGACCCCAAGATTAATTTGAGTTGGAGATGTTCTGTGGATCAAAAGCCCTCAGAGACCTAATCTAAAGAGGGGAACTTGGTGGCCAATGGGAGGATGTCTGTGTCATTGGAAGAGATGACACACAAAGGATGACTGGCCAGTTCAAGGTTGAATGAGGGGGGCAAGGCTGCAGACCTGGGGATCTGGAGTCGAGGAGGAGTCTGGAAAGGACATGGTAGCTTAGCTTGTCAGTGGCAGAAGATACAAACGGGTGGAGCCCAAGTTCATGGATTGAGAGTGTATTGGGGAGAGATATTTTACACTACCGGGAGGTAGTGAGTGATGGCCGTGGTGTTTATGACCCAGGAATGTGAGGTAAGCTTGAGAGAGAGAGAACTGTGATCAGACTCTCCACCTGGAAAAACAAGACAGAAGGCAGGGCTTCCAAACCCCAAATCCTGGATCAAGAAGTAGTTTGGTATATTTGTTTACTTGGAACAGATGTTGCAAATAGCCGTTTTGCAAATCAAAACACAGCCTTTTCACTGAGCTGCACACAGCATTGAGGGAGCTGTTGGAGGGCACACATCCTTTCTGTTGACAATCACACTGTAGTTGATCACCATCTTCAACTGGCAGTGATTCCTCTTCTTATGAGTCAAGAAGAGAGAGCACTTGGGAGGAGATACGGAGTTTGAGAGATGATTACTGGGGGGCAGGGAAGGGTTGGCTAAGTTTAGAGGAATTACTTTTTTTTTTAATCTTGACGTTAATCCAAATTGATTGGACAGTGAAATGCAAGACCAAGCAGTATGTTGAAGTTAATGTCTCATACACTTAACGCCCAGGTATTAAATTCCAGATTAATGTATCATAACTCTGTGTAAAATGACTGTACTATGTAACTTTCTCCAAATAATAATACTAATATTAGTAGCTAGTATTTTAAAATGTTTTACATGGACCAGACACTGTACTAAACACTTTACAAGCAACATGTCGTTGAATCTCTACAGACCATCTGATGAAGTTGGTGCAAATATTATTCCCATTTTACAGCCGAGAAAACTGAGACTTAGGTAAAAATCACATTTCTGAGGACACATCATGGAAAAGTGGCTGAACTGAGCTTGGATCCCAGGCCTACCTGACTTCAGGCACTGAGAGCTAAAGTAACTTAATCAAATAGCTTAACAAAATGCAAAACGGATAAATGTGGTAACCCTAACAGATGCTTAGAATGGCTACAGATTTTATCTGGTGACACTCCCAACATTCTTTGAGCCAGACTTTCATAAGAGAAACAAAACAACAGTGATGAATCTTTCTGGGTTTTGTTTTTAAAATTATTCCACTCAGTCTTTATCTCCTTTTCACCCTTGAAGACTTCCTGGAGGCAGAGACAGCAGCTCTTTCTCTGGGTGCACCATAAAGCTCTTTTGGGGTGATGGAGGTGAGTTGGTAGGGATCCAGGAGATGCCTCTGGAGTTGGGGGGTGAGACTCACCTTGTGTATAAGCCTAAGGACTCTAGGGTGAACAGTTCATAAGGATTTTTTCACCTGGGGTGGCAGGACCCACCGTTGGGAGCTCCTGGAAGATCTGTGGGTCCTGACCCTAACCCTGATCTCAGATCTTTGAACTGTGGTCAGAACCCTCAGGCTGAATCCAAACCTGGACACTTCTTCCGGGATCCTTCAGTTCAGGGAGTTCTGACGTCAGTGTGGACACGTTGCAGTTGGAGGTGGGTGTTGATACCTCAGGGAAGGCCCCGGGTCAGAGACAAGTGATTTAGAGGCAGGGCTGCCAGGCCTCAGCCTTGACCAGCTGACTTGGCTGTGAGAAAATGTCCCGTACCTTCCTGCTTGGTGTACCACATTACTCTCTCATGGGAGGCTCAGAATAGAATCCAGCTGAGGATGTTCCTCTCCTCCCGGTGCTGCCTGAGCCCCTCTGTCCGTTTCCTGCTTCGGCCTCTGTGCTGGTTCTGTGCATTCTCAGGGCCTGTCTCTGGGCGTGAAAGGAAAGGCCGCCTGCTTCAGGCCCTTACCCATTACGTGTTTCAACATCCAAAAATCCAAATCAAACTTTTGATGAAAATCAGGGAGAAAGAGGCCTTTGTGATGCCTACCGGTTTATTGCTTATAAAATGGTTATACAGTTTTGATTGCTGGAACTGTTGCTGACATATAAAATCACATGAGATGTGAGGCTGTGTTAACTTTGATCGTCTTATTTCTTTTCAGTACTACTGTGTCTGAAAGTGCCTACTTGCCTTTTCTGGTGAGAAACATGTAACGTGGCTTCTGTGAAAGCGAGTTGCTCTTTAGTAATACTGTGGGCACAGAAAGGGTGAGAGAAGACTGATAAGGAGAGTTTTTCTCTTATTTAAAACACTTGTTTCATCAGAAAGTATTTTCTTTTCTAAGAGAGTTATGTGTTATTTGTTAAAAGTCCAGTTGTGAAGGAGACTTTAACCTTTATGATAAACTAGATCTTTCTTTTTGAGCAATTCAGAGCTATAAAACTACAAGAATATTTGGGTTATGACTCACTGCACAGAGACATGCCTTCTTCAGAAAATCCAAGCCAACCACAAAGAAAACACAAGAAACTGTCTTTTTCTGATAGTAAGGTGGATGGATATCTTAGTAAGGTGGAAGCAAAAAAGTAAAAGCTTTTGGGGAATGGTTGACAGGAGAAATTCAGTATTAGAGGAAACCAGAATTACTTCATTATTGAGAAACTCAATAAATTGTTTAAAGATCCAGTCCCAGGAAATAACATTCAAAAGAAAAATGATGAAAGCCCCTTCAATTTGTTAGAGAACCAAAAAACAAGAGATTTTAGCAGAACTGTCAAAATAGAATTTGGATTGAATCTGAGTTTAAAACATTGGTAATGGTAAATGTATGTAGAAGGATTTCATGTTAATTGCCCCCTACAATGAATTCCCACATGGGGCCTCTGCATTCCATGAATAAAAGAGTAAACCTATCTCCATGGATCACAATTGTAAAACCCAAAGTGATGCATGACAGTCTGTGACCTAAAACTGATGTTGATCAAGGAAATTTGAATGCCTTAGACAGAAAGTACTGGCTGCATTCACGCTTTGTTCCCATAGCTGGTGCTCAGAATCTAGATTAAATTGTTAAAAATGAAAGAAAAACAGGTTCAGAACTGACTCGTTTACAGTGAATGATCAAAGGCACAAGTAGACTTTTTGTCTCATTTTACTTTGTCATCTTAAATGCCACCTTTTATGGCTATATTGGGGTTTTTTTTCTTTTTTTTTGTCCTTGATGATATATACTGTGTACTGTTTATAGGTAAAAATCAATGCAAACTAGAATTCTGAGGTTTGATAAATGTCTCTGCTTAGGGTTTTAATGCTATTCATCAATAATTTGGTGGAATGATAATATCAAATTAGTACATAATTGAACCTTCAGCTCAATAGCAAGTTAGTATTTATAACCATTGGGAACAAATCAAAAGTTCTCAAAGACTCCGTAATACTTTCACTTGAAAACTCTCTCAGCATTTTATCCTGGTCAAGTCTCCCTTTTCCTTCCTCTCCCCTCAGAGGGTCATTGGGACACTCTTTTGGTCCAAGGGGTATTGCCAAGAGTGGCCCAGTTATTTCAGAGTTGAAGTGTTATTAGGTCAATGAGGTGCTAGCCATGAAACACAGCTCACAAAAACCGAATGATGTTTTTCAGCAAAAGTTGTCGTGCCAAGTGAATTAATTTTGGAAAAACAGCACTAGCATCAATTGGCCTGATCCCTTTTCCTATCCTTGAACAGCCCAAGTTAAACCCAAGATCACCATCTGTGGAAAAAAGGTAATCTGAGAATCTCTGAATGTGTATTGCTCAATCAAAATGAGCCCCGTAGGGTAATTAAAGTTTAGATATCTGAAATCAGTTGGCCTATGATCAGGTCCATGGATGAGAAGTCAAAGTCTGTGATTCTGTTTCTGACCCCATGAGAAGAGAGGCCTCCTCTTCAGCTGCAGGTTTGATGATTAAACAAGATAGTAAATGTGAAAGCAATTAGTAACCTATAAGGTGAGGAGGTAAGGTATTTATTGATATAATAATTTTCCAGCTTCGCTGCCTTTCATTGATAAGTGGCCAAGACTTTGAGAATGAATGACTTGCCTGCTTGAGGTTACCTGGCTTGGAAATGGCAGAGATGGAACTCACATCTGTGTCTTTTCATTTCAACATTTGACAAAATGTTAGGGCTCAGCATTGGGACTATAGTGATGGCCAAGACAGATATAGGGTCCCTGTCCTCATGGAGCGTCTTGCACCCCAAGTACAGTGCTCTTTCAGTCAATCCATATTTCCTTCTTGTACTGACCAGAGGGAATAATTTCTCTATGAAATTGACATTTGGCTTTTATAAAATCTTAAATGTGTTTATGGCTAAGCCTCGACTATGGAGCTCTTTAAGTGATTTCTCTGTTCCCAAAGGTGCCTTCAACAACTGCTCCCTAAACTTCAGATCTCACTTGACAGGGTATTTATTCATCTCCATTGTGGAGAGAGGAGTTGGATTCCTCTCAGCATCCTTCTCAGGGGCTTGTTGCGGAAGAATACTTTTCCCTCTTCCTCTGCAAAATCAAAGGATTTTGATTGCCGAAAGGGAGCTGGGCTGCGACAGCACTGTAAGTGAGGCACGGTCCATGTACTCACAGGTTCTCAGTCAGCTGGGGGAGCAGACACAGAGACAGCCTGTGACACAGGTGAGCACCAGGAGGAAGGGCAGAATGAGGCTTTGGGGGAGCCCGAATGGAGAGCAGTTCATTCTGTTCAGTGGGTTGAGGAAGATGTCAAGACTTTTGAGCTGAGCCTTGAAAGAAAAGCACAAGTTCAATCTACAGAGAATAGATAGAGGAAAAAGCATTCCTTGGGGAAGGGACAGCATGAGCAAAAGCACGGAGACAGGATGGAGCTGACCTGTTCAGGAAAATGCAGGTACTTTAATGTGCTCTAACAGGTGATAGGGCATAAGAATCAGTTGGAGAGCTTGTTAACAAATGGGTTGGTGGGTCCCAACTCCAAGTTTCTCATTCTTTAGGTCTGGGGTGGGGCTAGAGAATTTTTTTTCTTTTGAGTTAGGTCTATATTTTATTTTATTTTTATTTTTTTGAGCAGGGAAAGTTTAATATAAAGAATTATTAACTATAATGGGGACTGGAGTAATAAGAGATTGGGTAATAAGTAGCAGAGAGAATATAGTAATATAGGCTGCTTCCTATGTCTGCTATTCCTATATTCTTTTTTTAAAATTTTTTATTGGAGTGTAGTTGCTTTACAGTGTTGTGTTAGTTTCTGCTGTACAGAAAAGTGAATCAGTTATACATATACATATATCCCCTCTTTTTTAGATTTCCTTCTTATTTAGGTCACCACAGAGCACTGAGTAGAGTTCCCGGTGCTATACAGTAAGTTCTCATTAGTTATCTATTTTATACATAGTGGTGTATATATGTCGATCCCAGTCTCCCAATTCATCCCACCACCACCTCTGGCCCCCCCTTGGTATTCATACGTTTGTTCTCTACATCTGTGTCTCTATTTCTGCTTTGCAAATAAGTTCATCTGGGCTGGAGAATTTCATTTCAACAAGTTCCCAGCTGATGCTGAGGCTGATGATCTGGGAATCACACTTTGAGAGCCACTGGACGAGAGTATAGTAATGTAGGTTAGATAGGAGAGCTAGAAACAAGTGGTTTTCTTTGGAAATGGTACTAACTTCATAAAACTGTTGTTACAGGGTTTTTAAATTGTTATTTTCTTTTTAAATTAGTTTCATTTACCAAGTGGTTGCTGCCTTGTGCCCTTTGCTGCCCTCTGGAAGTTCCTTACCCACTCCACCCTGACCCCAACCCCCCAGTTCTCCCAAGAAACCAGCCCTTTTCTTGTATTCCATATTTTTGAAATAACTGCGGTTCAGCCAGTATGACATTCCACCTATGGAGAGCTGAAAAGCTGACATGAGCTAGAAGATGTTAGGAGTTGACCCAAACCAAGTGTGAATGACTACTAAACTCAAGGAGTATGTTTTTGGATTTTATTTTGTTAATCTGGATGTAATATTAAACTTCATTTTATAAGTATTTTTGGAATAGCTTGCAAAATCTGAGGTCAGAGGTAGGATGTACACAATTGCAGAAAATTCCTTCCTTGCCCCTCAGAAAACGTGCAGTCTTGTAGGAAAGTTAAGATATATGAATTCCTGGCTCCAGTACAGGGCAGCTGGTGCTAAGTGCTATAAGAAAGATAGGAACCGACCTGTGATAGGTCTGAGTAGGAGGAAGTTTCACTTTCCATTGGAACAATTAGGGCAGGCAGGGCAGAGTTGATGGGGTGATCATTTATGCTGTCTTCTGATGTTTTACCCATCTTTGTGAGCCAGCTGATAAGAGGGCTTCCTTTTGTCTACATAAAGAAAATAGTGGAGGAGGAAGCATATGAAGTAGGCAGTGAAGGATGGGCAGGTGCTCACCAGGTAGAGTGCGCAGCTGGGGGAGTTATGGGGAGAGGTGTTCCAGACAAAGGAGCAACTGAACCTCCAAACAGAGGTGCAACGGGGAAACGCGGGTTCAGCCGGTGCTGAGTTCTCCAGTTCATTACGGAAAGTACAGGGAGATAAGACTGGAAAAGCGTTTTGGGAAGATGGTGGAACCTCTTGAGTATGAGGTTGCGGGATTTGGACTTTATTCTGTAGGCAGTGTGAGTCACAGGTTTATCTCGGCTTACTTTCACTTCCAGTTTACTCCTGACTCCCAACACGTTGGAAGAGGAGGAACCCCACTTCTTGCCGTGTATTGACCTGTGGTTCATATTCTTTTGGAAAAACACCTAAAAATGCTTTTTACCTGGTTCTGATTTTAATTCTTTTTTTTTTTTTTTTTTTGCCGTGCTGCTTGGTTTGCAGGATCTTAATTCCCTGACCAGGGATTGAACCCGCGCCCTCAGCAGTGAAAGCGCAGAGTCCTAACCACTGGACCGCCAGGGAACTCCCTGATTTTAATATGTGTATTTCAGTCATCTTACAGACTTGCCAAAATTAATCCATCATATTAAAGGCTTCTGTGTCTTTCAAAAATATGTAAAATATAAAAGGACAACCAATTTCAATTTCTGAGAGACAGATTATAAAAAACGAGATAAAAATAAATAAATCACCAAGTCAAGAGATTATAGTACTTGTTCAGGGTTGTTCTGGGAAGAGAAGCGAATTCAAAAGTGAAGGCTAAGGCTGTAAGCATGGTGTTCTACAGATACTTTCAAACTGACTTCAAGTGCTGAAGGATTACAGAGGTAAAAATGAGAGGCGACGTGGTGTCTCTTTGGGATGCTTTAGCTATACATTGGGAGATTCTACTGGTTGAGTACTGGTTTAGAAAAGCTTGTCTCTGGAGAATAGAAGGTACTAAGGCCTTCTCTTCATCTTTTTGGGGTGACGTCCACAGATGGTAAAGACATTTGTGTCTCAGTGGAGATTTTGAGAATCTTCCGTGTGTGTCTCCTAAAAAGAATCCTGTGTTTAAAACTACAGTGTGGTGGGAAAAGCAAAAAAGGTGGATTCGTAAGTAGAAGCTGCTACCCTGCGTTGTCACTTGCTAGCTGATTGGTAGAAGAGGTGGGTGAGTGGGACAGAGCTGAGTGACTCATCCACAGCTGAGAGGTTCAGTGGGTAGGAGAATCTCCAAGTCATTCAGCCTGTCTGAACCTTGGTTTTTGTTGCTGTTGTTTGCATTTTGGTTTTTGTTGTGGATTAAATAAGATAAAATAGGAATGATACAATATGCATGTTAGATCAAAATCTTCCAATACTAAGATTTATTTATTTATTTTTTTTAAAGATTGATTGATTGATTGCTATGTTGGGTCTTCGTTTCTGTGTTAGGGCTTTCTCTAGTTGCGGCAAGCGGGGGCCACTCTTCATCGCAGTGCGCGGGCCTCTCACTATTGTGGCCTCTTGTTGCGGAGCACAGGCTCCAGACGCGCAGGCTCAGTAGTTGTGGCTCACGGGCCCAGCTGCTCCGCGGCATGTGGGATCTTCCCAGACCCGGGCTCGAACCCGTGTCCCCTGCATTAGCAGGCAGATTCTCAACCACTGCGCCACCAGGGAAGCCCTAAGATTTATTTTTTTATAAGTTCTTGTGGCCACATTTGTGGCCACGCAGAGTGTGAGTTTCTTGAGGGCAGGATTGTGTCATTTTCAGTTTGTATCCTCATTGCCTGAATGCCTGCTCTGCAAGGAGGCACTTGATAAATTGTTGAATGAATGGAACATGAAAAGGAATGAATGAATGGATGAATCTATACCCACCCCCACCCCACCCACATAGCCAATATTTTCTAGTTTGTACTTGCCTGTAGAGACTTATCCATGGTGCCTTATTTTCAGACTGCTAACTCCAGGCCTGTGTTTTATTGACATTAAATCTTGAGAGAGACTCCAGCTTTACCCAGGAGACAGCTGCATAGCTTGAATTCAAAGTATAAGAATCTTTGTAGATTCACATGCGTTCTAGACTAATTCCAGAAATGAATTAAATAATAATATGTAATAATAATGTTTCACATGTAGATGATGCTTATACATAAAACATTCACCTCTGAAAGAAACTGACATATATAAATTGAGGTTATATTCCTCTTGAAGTATTTCTTATTGTTTTAAGAGAAATCAGATTAGAGGTGAGTAGGACAGTAGTTTATAGAGATGCTCAAAGAAATGTATATTAATACACTAATCTACTAGAGGCTTGGATACCTGTTTTACCTGCAGTTAAATGAAACAAGAACTAAAAGTAACTTTATTCTACCTTAGGTTTTATAGTTTCTCTAATGTTAACAGTAATTCAGTTCTAGATTAATGAAGTTAGACTTGATTAATATGGGAAAAAAGTTCATCTCTTTCGTTGTGAACAAGGTAGTTTGGTTTTTAAAATTATATTTCCTGTTAATATACATCTGGAATGTGTAGGATAAAAAAGATTAAACTTTCTAAATTTTCACTGAGTTATATGCTACCTATGTGATATGTATTGTGCTGTGGGAGACTAAAGTTTAATTGACATATTTCTGCAAGATGAATATTACATTTCTCATAGGACCAGGACAACAAATAATGGAAGAACTGAAAGCATTGTAATTTTCTAGTAATTCAGAGGAAATGATTGCAGTCAGAGGTAGTGTGCTAAAAGAGTACACAATGATACTCATTTTTTGTAAGTTAATTTATTGTTAAATATCAGTGGGAATATTTTTTGCATCCTCTTTCACATCTCAGGCACACTTTAGGGAGGCCTTATATTTATATAGTTTGCTCATTTAATCTGAAAAGCCTCATTCAAACCTTCTGTGTGCACAGGTTCTTTTCATTATGTTACGCCCTTAGGCATTACACTAAGGGCATTACAAAATCAAACAGAAGACTTCTCAGGGAAATTAAAGGTTTCATGTCAACCAGACGATGTCAAAATATTTGCCTTGAATAGGATTGAATGTGTTCCATCAGTGTTCTTGGTGTACATGATGTTTTTTAAGCTAACAGCTTTATTTATTAAGATGTAATTCACATACCATAGAATCCACTCATTTAAAGTATAAGTCAGTTTTAGGGCATTTTCATCACCCTATATCCACTAGCATTCACTCCTCATTTCCTCATTTTTCTAAAAATATGGTGGACAGTATTTTATTTGGAAATGTTTGCTCCTGCAATTCAAATCCTGTTAGTCATCCTGTACCTCTCCCCAGGCAATGACAAATCTACTTTCTGTCTCCATAGGTTTGCATATTCTTGACATTTCATATATATGGGATCATACACTGTGTGGCCTTTTGTGTCTGGCTTATTTCACTTAGCATAATGTTTTCAAGGCTCATCCACGTTGTAGCACCAATACTTCACTTTTTGTGGCTGAATAATATTCCATTGTGTGGATCTACCATATTTTATTTATTCATTCATCAGTTGATGGACATTTGAGTTGTTTCCACTTTTTGGCTACTATGAATAATTCTGCTATGAACATTTGTAAACAAGTTCTGGGGGGCCATACATTTTCATTTCTCTTGGGTGTATACCTAGAAATGGAATTGCTGGGTGGGTC